>NC_142065.1:54826878-55136253 GCF_059756535.1 Pantherophis guttatus | reverse complement strand
TGGTTATATGAGATCACAGTTATACTTGACAACACCTGAGAACTCAGTAACTATATTTCAGATCTGTTCATTACTCTCAGTTTTCTTAATACTCACATTGCTACTTATAGTATGTATTGCTATTAGTTTCAGTGAACCACTTTTCAGTCACTGATGTAACTTTGCCAAACAATGGATTGAAGGTAATGGCAGGAAGGCAGTGGTAGAAGCAGTACAGTAAATGCACTTATTGTAATTTGGCTATTTGATCTTCACTGATTATGAGGAAACTGGTGAGTTCAACTAGCTGTGAATCCTGATTTGAGACTCACTGTATTAGAACAAGCCAACTGTAATGAATAAACTATATTGGTTGTTATTAAACAGAGAGTGAGAAATCCTTATAAAATCAGGTTGTGATCCAAAGATCTGATATTATATTCTGGTTTACTTTTACCTTACTCTTTGTTGGTAGGTGTGAGCTAGCTTTCTGGAGTTGCAGTGCACCTTTATACTGGAAAAGGCAGTTTTGTAAACATTGAAAGAAAAGTACTTTGAATGTAAAATAATTTCCAGTCATAGCAACTTGCTGAGGTTTTACCTTGTTTTTCAGGCTGTGCATTCTTCCTTGATTTGTACAAGTCTGATAATGAGACTTTTTCAGGGCAAGCACCTATTGAAGAGAAAGAGACAGGTAAAAAAATTAATAAAGTTGAATTACACTTTTCCAGGAAGACTTTGAAATTTCTAACAATAGATGGGGGTATTTAACTTTTCCACATGCGTAACCCCTGGATATTAAAGTCTTAAAATCTCTAGTCATGGCATTATGTCTGTCCAACTGATCTAGTCATAAATATAGGTATTATTTAGAACTATACATTAATACAGCTGAAGAACCTTGTCATCCTACTCTCTTAGGACTCTACCACACTTTCATTTCTTTCAGAACTCATTTTTGTCCACATTGGTGCCAAGGAATTCACTGTACCATGCAAGCCTGAGAAAACAGATGTTGTGATTGGTATGAATCCTACGTACAACTGGAACCTGGAAAATGGAGGTTCGGCTTTGTTGCTGAGGGCTTAAGATTTCTTTATAGAGAACAGACATATATATATATATATGATGCAGGAAATAGCATTTTTTTCTTGTGGAAAGATACATGAATATATTCTGGCTTTCAATGTTTCTTTAGATTACTCTGCCTAAGATTTTTGGAGAGCTGAATTCAAATACTTTATAAATATTTTATAAAAGGAATAAATTCCAAGTGTCTGTCAGACCTGCCCCAGTCTGATCTCCTAGGGAAGTAAAACACTTGACTACATTTGCTTGAAGTGAAAAAACACTTTTACTAAGAGATGCTGATTGCAGTAGAATCAAGCGGGATCTAAAGTTCCTGTGCACCAATACAGGACTAACCCCTTGGTTCCCTTTAGACCTGCCCCCCACCCCCATGGCCCATCTATGTGTAGCCAATCTGGCATCATCGAGATGTTTTGGGAAATACAGAGGTTGTTTGGGCTGGTGAAATTCCACTCTTAGGGTAAACTGCCTTGAAGATGCCAGCGCACTATCACAAACTGGATTCCAAAACACTCTGTTCTTCCTCAACTGTCAATCTCTCCTTCCAGTTTCCCATCACTAAGGTATACAGCTTTATTGCCCATTTGTTCCCCGTCCCTTCTCTGATTGATGGCAGAATGCCGGCAAGGCACCAAGCCGAAGCTGGTGGATCTGACAGTGTCTTGCATGTAGCTAAACCTTAGAGCAGCAGTAGTTACCTTGGTGTCCTTCAGATGTTTTGGTCTGTAACTCTTAAGATATCCAATAGTTGGTCATGCTGGTTAGAACTTTTGGACTTCAGAGACTATCTGGAGGGTTCTTTTTTAAGACACTTAAAAGATTTGAACTTGCTAAGTTAAATTAGAACATAAACTTTCCTAACCTAGTTTAACAAGTTATTAAGAATTGACTATAAATACAAATTACAGGTGGCATCACACACCATTAAAATTATATTATTAAATTGGCCTTTAAATTTGTAGTTGGTTTCCAACATAATATTATTTCTGGATAATACTCAATTACTCAATCTGGACGAAAGGTTTTGAAGAGATGGAAATATTGCACAACAACCTTTAATTTTTTTAAAAAAAATTTGATTTATATGCCGTCCTTCTCCGGAGACTCAGGGCGGCTTACAATGCATTAATATTTTTTCTAGTTTTATTTTTTGTAAAATGTGTAATATAATTTATTGCCAATTTACTGTAGCAAAAGATATGAGTTCACTATCAGGTTTCTACAAGAAAACAAACAAGAATTCAAGGATAAATTCAAGGAAAAACTATTAATTTATGGAAGTAGTCATATTAATTGTAATTAGGTTTAATTTATATCTAAATGGATTATAGATTGCTATTGATTGAATCTGTGGACTGCCATTCTCAGGAAATTATTCTAACCCAAAAGAGGCCCTTAGCTCAAATAAATGTTACATGTTTTTTAAAAAAGGATAAATTCAGATAAGTAGATTTACTGTAATAGTTATGAAAGAATTCCTGCCTTTGCTGTGTATTAAATGAGAACCCTACTTATGGTGCATTCGAAGTTCAAATATTATTCTTGTAATATAATGCATTAAAGGCTATTTTCTTTGGATGGGAGTGATGGTTTCTGTCTGTCTACTATTCTGATAGTAGGTGGATCAGGTACTAGGCTGTTTGCTTGTATTGTATAACTTGGTCTCGCATATGCTTTTTTTTTTTGTTGCATCAGTACATTTTAAAAGTGTAGAATATAACATCGGCTGAAAAAGTAAACCCAAGAAAGAATTAGTTAAAATTGCTAGTTTTACAATTGGTTTCAAATGTTTAGTTATACTAATAAAGTAATTCCCAACAGATAATCTTCATTTATATGCCTCCTTTTCTGAGCAGAAATATTGAATGTAGATGTTTAAAATGTTGTATCTCTCCAAAAGATTACAAATGTACAACTGCAAATATCTCTGAAATCATTTCTTATTGTATTGTATTTTATTCTTCATGATATTCCTTTCAATGTGTTGTTCATGTATTGCCTGTATAAATATATAACTTTTAAGTACTTGGAGGGTACATAGCTTACTTCTTCCTTAGGCAAAAAGGCGAATGTATAATGTTTCATTTGCTAATAGTTATGTGTGTCTGAATGTGCACACACAGAGAGATGGAGATTACAGTCTAAAGAAAGAAATTTAGCTCGACAAGCCAATTTCTGCCTCCTGGATCCAAATCTTAAGAAGTGCGATGGTAGTGCTGTAATTACATTGATGGCTTACTAATGGGCTGCCCTCCCAGATGCTACTGATTGCAGACCAACATTGGTCTAAAATAAGGAGGATTGAGACAGTGAGGCAAGTAGATTTAAGTAAGACCCCTATACCTGGGCTACAAAAACATTATACAAAAACTAGATGGCACTAAGAGATGCAAAAAATTCTAACTCTACTGTCATTTAGTGGTCCTCCATTTTTTTGCAGTTCAGATAGTCCTAATTATTTGACTCTTATCCAACTACAAACATACAATTTGAGCCCTAAGACAAATCCGCAAATGTGCTTTTCAACTTCCCAGGTAAAAAGCCAAGCTGATCAGAATTCTAATTTTAATAATAATTTCTCTATATTTATCTAGGCAATTCAATAGATTAGGCTTATTTTTTTTCCTAGTATCTATTTTATAATGCAGAAAATATTGGAACAGCTGCTTTGAATGACATTACTGAATGTAACAATGCATTGACATAGCTATTTCTATTTTCTATTTAATTGAGAAACATACATTTTTATCTTTAGACCCTTGACTCTGGAAAATAATAATTGGAGTAAGTCATGAGAAAACCTAATATTTTTAAGCATGTAATTTAATTATATGATTAATAATATATTTATATTTAATTTTTAAATTTGAAGTTCAGAAAGTACATTTTTAGTGAAGGGATGATATGAAAAAGTAAGATTAATAACTGCTGTTATGTGGGATAGTCATAAAATCAGGAGAAATTAGGTTTCAAGGTTTCATGAATTTGGCAAAGAGAGAGAGCTCGTATCATAGAAGATTCATTTCCAAAAGGACTGTTAAATGGTTGGGGAGTGGGTTATTGGTTCTTACACTGTGAAATTTTAATATTGTAAGCTGTCAGGAGTCACTTTTTGTGATTTGGGCAGCCATATAAATTTCTTTAATAAATAAATAAATAAAATTTCTAGTTCAGTGCAAGTGCTTTTGTTGATTGACTAAGATGAAGTTGCCATTCTCAAATGATATAACTTTATTGTCTGTTTTCCAGAAAACCTAACTCTCCATTCTGGTGCCTCCCTTATTTTGCATGAATTTCGTGCTAAGGAGAGTGGACGCTATACCTGTTCCGTCTCTTTCACAGAGGAAGACCAGCTCCATACTATGACTTTCTCTCATACGGTGGTGGGTGAGTATATCCCTGCTGTTATGAAGGATGGCTAAACACCAGGAAACCAATGCTATGGATCAGAGGTGGGTTTCAGCAGGTTCTGACCAGATAACTGGTAGTGGAAATTTTGAGTAGTTCGGAAAACCGGTAAATACCACCTCTGATTGGCCCCACCCCCATCTATTCTCTGCCTCCTGAGTCCCAACTGATTGGGAGGAAATGGAGATTTTGCAGTAACCTTCCCCTGGAGTGGGGAGGGTATGGAGATTTTACAGTATCCTTCCCCTGCCACGTCCACCAAGCCACACCCACAAAACTGGTAGTAAAAACGTTTGAAACCCACCACTGCTATGGATGCTTGATAAGAGAACAACATTTGATTTGATTTATTTGATTATATGGAGACATTGTGGAAGAAAATGTTTTTCAGAAACAAGTATGAAGAAAATAGCTTTCCTATGACTGGATCCTCTAGCGTCTAGCCAAATGCCAACATACCTTTTCAATTTTCTAAGAATTCGTTATTTTTTCCAGAATTTAGAGTCTGGTCTTTTCTTCATGATTGCTATGATATGGTGCATTCACTATCCTTGTAGTGGAATTTAAATTTAAATTAAATTTTGTTCCTTTTCTCAGGGTATCACATACGTGGAGAATTACAGGTCCTCCTGATTTTTCAGAGTAACTCATGTGATAAGTCATTGGCGCGTGAGTTTGTGAGGAGTCTACACACACAGCTGAGTCAATTGGTGTCTCACCTACATTGTGAGCTCGTTTCTGGAAGCACCACTTGCTTTCCTACTGTGGAGAAGCCTTTGGATGAGTTCAACCTCCAAGTAGAGCTAAAAGGTCAGAGCCAAAAAGGGATATGGTTTGGAAACTCCCTGATGAAATCAGGAAGATTCATGCAGAAAAGAAGATTTTTCTACTTTAAATTCTTCAAGGAAGAACCTTAAGTTCTACTTCAAGGACTATTATAAAAATATATTATGAAGTAGACAACTGTCTAAAGTTTAGCCACTGTAATCTTTATGCATGCAAACTGGGGGAAAGCAAGTAGTATACTGTCAATTGATTTTACAATGCACTTCTTCTCCAAAGAGCCTAGAACACTGCCCAAAAAAGATTGTAATGAAAATGTTTTGTATATTATTATTTTGCAGTATTTCAGGATATTTGGATTCTGTGTGTGGTGGTAAAAAAGAGAATCTATTGGTTAGAGCAGATCACAAGAACAGTAATGTATTTTTGTTTTCCAGTAACTCCATTTGGAAAGGACTGGGATAAATCCTGCTACCCTCAGATTGATTCGATGGCATTAGAATGTTACCACTCAGCAGTCCAAAAAAATCTACAGGAGGTTTGTAATTTGTCCCACTAGGAAATGACTTGCTGGGTTTTGGAGCTAGTTACATTTTCACCAAATGCCTGCTAGGAAGCTTGACTTTCAAAATGCAACAAGAGGTTTCATGTACTTGGATCAACCACATCTGGCAAAGGTCAATGGGATGCATAGCTTTTTTATTCTGCTCTTGACACTACACTTACACCTAATCAGAATCTATGAATATGCATTTTGCATCCTCAAACTAATAGTTGATAACTTAATTGATCTTTGATGGTGGGGCTATTTACTGTGGGGTGGGAATCAAGAGCATCAAACAGCAAGTCTGTTGAAGAAATTGATTCATGCTTTTAACCATAAGACATTTAGTATACAATTAACTAAGTTTTGCCTTCTCACTTTTATGGAATATACATGACATTACCAGCAATTGCTGACCTCCTAAATTTTCTGTTCACTTATTTTTTTTACTTCTTTTTTCAACTACTCACAAACGTACAAACACAAACTCATGTGAAAAGTGGTTGTCTGTTTCACTTTGTGGCTCCAAAAGTTTTCTTTTCTTGGCCCATTGCTCTATACAGGCCAAAGAAGCCATGACTGAATTTATGGAGAAGAATAAAAACTTTTCTCTGGAAACATCAAATGGTTCGCATGTTTCTTTTGTCAACACCTTTTTCAACTTCTTAGAAGATGCAAAGTGTCAAGATGGTTATGGACAGACACAGGAGCTACAGTCACGCTGTCCCGACTGCTGTAGTGAGTTAAGCAGGTGATCCAAAAGCTACTGCCTCATCTGTCTTCAGACACTGTCTTTGGTCTATAAACTTCTGTTTCTCTCTATGCTGTGGGAAGTCTTTTACCCATTCTGTTCCTATCCATTTGTCTTGTCTTTTTCATATGTTTTCTGTAGCTCTTGTCAGGTGTATCTTGGAACCCATGCAGATTCTGTCCAAATGTAGGGACTTAACTATTTATCAGCCTGTACTGCATATGGTTCCTCCAAATCAAGACTCTAAAAAAAGTGTTTAGAAGAGCTCAGATTTTCTAAAAAGATACTTTTGGTACGGATCGCCCTTATGTGGTCAACATTGAAATTCATCTTCTCTGCTCCCCACAAATTAGGCTAATAGAGAAATGACGTTTGTTCTTTTCACTTTAGCCTTTCTTTTTTCCCTTTACCTACTAATTTTCTGAACAGCTTTGTGCCCACCTGGAACATACAGTGTGGCTACCAGTGGCAGCTGTGTTCTCTGTCCAATTGGGAGCTATAGCTTGCACTATGGGACAGTCCTTTGTATTTCATGCGACAACAATTGGCTTACCTCTCACCCTGGTGCCAGAACATCTGCAGACTGCCTGAATATGAGAGGTATGTATTAGATTGGATATTTCCTTGGAGTCCCATTTTTGGCAGCAATTATTGGCAGTCAGTTTCTTATTATTTTCAAAAATACAAATACTACCTTCAGAAGGAATTTTCAGGACTTCAGCAGGAAAAGAATTCAATTTTTTCCTCTTGTTTCACTCATAATCATAAGCAAACCCATAGCCCTTCTAACATTACTTATACATGTTAAGAACTCCATGCTAAAAGCATAAATGCAGTTAATATTGGGCCTTGTTTGGCCTCCCAGTGTTGTTCTTTCAGTGATATAAATTGAAGGAAGTGGTGAGATATTCCATAAGTCTATGAGTATGGTTAGGGAGGTATCTGAAAAATAGTTTTCAAGACACTATTTCTTTTGTAATCCTGTTTGTAAATAAATATACAAACATCTAGTTTACTGTCCTAGTTGCGAATCTTAATACATGTGTAGTCTGAACACATGTCTTAACACATGGGAAGAACACTAGGTTTGGGAAGGTTTATATAGTAGTAAGTGGAAATGAAAAAGTAGCAGGTGAACATAGAAGAACACATATAGATTTACTGTAGTACTATGTACTATGTACCCTAGTTTCCTGTTTTCCTTCCATATATAATACTTAATTGGGATAGGTGCTATAACTGTATAGCTTGACTTTGGATGCTGAGGATTCCTTAATCTGTCTTCATATAGTCCCTCCTTCACGTCGATTTTCTGTACTGATGATAGCCTTTGCTGTGCCTCCACTTGGTTGCCTCTGTCTCATTGTGATGTAAGTTCTGACTATTCACATTTCCTATCTTATTTCATTCTTGTAAAATTTCGTAGGCCCAGATAGATTTATGGGTAATCAGTTTAAATTAATCAGTCTAAAGAAGAATTATGATCTACGGTAGTTATAATTATCTAATTAGGTAATTTAGGTATAATTACCTAAAACTTTCTTTTAAGTTAGCAACACTTCTTTTCAGTATATGATATTTCTCACTATGATTTGTAAAAGGTTATACACAGTGGGTTCCTAGAGAATTGAAAAACACAACTCATGGGAAAGAGAATGTTGTTTTGGGAAAACAATGGTGTGGATATCTTTTGCAGTTCACATGTTACTAGTTAAGCGCTTCTCTGTCCATCTCTTGCAGCTGTTGCTATTGCTTTCGCCGTCGCTGGCAGAAACGCCGTTCCTCTGCTAAAGTTGATGGACAGACCAAAGTACAAGAAGAAGTTCCCACTTCTACTACAGTTGATGAACAGACCAAAGTACAAGAAGAAGCTCCAGCTTCTGCTAATGACACTGCCCTTGTAGCCACTGAAGAACATCGTTCTGTCGCCTTGCCTTTTTCTAGTTCTGAACATCCTAACAATGAAGGGGGCATGTCTCCACCTCCTTCCAAGCTACAACCACGGGCTCTTCCTGGGCTGGCAAATCCTGGTGCCAGAGGCCTTTTATCATCATAGCTCTAACTTGCTTTGAATGATAATTCCCAATAAATTATTATCCAGGAAGTAGCTTTGGTCCTGTTGTTTCTACTGATAGGTTAGTCCCCACTAACTACCCTACTCAAACTTCATTTTCTATGGTTCTCTTCTGCTGTATTTTTTGCTAATTTATTTCCGTACCAAGAAAGTTAAAGGTTATATATTCCTTAGTAACCACAGCCCATTGTACCTTATTACATTAACATCATAGGCTAGCAGGTTGGATAAAATTTGAGCTGAGTGTTCATTTCTAGGATTCAAGAAAAAACACTTCAGTTTAACATAAAGCTTGTGAAAAAAGCTGAAGAAAACGAAGGGATTGATAGAGCAAAATGCATGCTTATAAATACTAGAAAGAAGGTTTTTGCATTAAAATGTGAAGATGGCTCTATGTGTAAAAACAAGACAGAAAATATTAAAAATAATTGGAAAATTCTATTCAGAGCTATACAAAGATTAAGATCACTCAAAAGTAATAATACCCACGAAAGAGGAAATGCCAGATATCCCAGTGGAGGAAGTATCAAGTGCCATAAAATCAGTGAAAAATGGCAAAGCTCCAAGAAATGGCTGTTGAAATCTTGAAAGCTGATGGTCACAGTTTACTCAAGATACTAGAAAACTCTAGATGCCTCAGAGAAGAAAAAATAGCCAATGCATGAAAAAATGCTGAAGCGACTCTTATACACAAGAAAGGGCTCAAGATGAAAAGAACTATTGCCCAATAAGCCTTCTTTCAATCATCTATGAAGTTTTCACCAAGATAGCAAAAAGAATATTGAGAACATTAAATGATGCACAGCCAAAGGAGCAGGAAGGGTTCAGAAGTGGCTACACCACAATGGATCACATCCAGATTGTTCAGCAAGTCATTGAAAGGCACAATGAGCACACCATACTTTTGTTTATGGCTTTCATTGACTACAAAAAGGCGTTTGACTCAGTATTTCAGTAAGCAATAATTAACGCATTGCTCAACCAAGGCTTAGACACTGCTTACATAAACTTACTACAATCAATATATGAAAAAATAATGACAATTTGCCTTAAAGTGAAAATCAACATAAAATCAGGTGTATGACAAGGCAATAAAATATTACCTATCCTTTTCTCAGCCTGCCTTGAAAAAATATTTTGCAAACTAGACTGGGGAAAAGATGGAATAAAAATCAATGGCCCCTATTTAAATCACTTAAGATTTGCAGATGATGATGTTCTTTTCTCACAAGACCCAGAAGAGCTACAAAGACACAAGAGCTGCACAAAGCAGGAGAACCATTTGGCTTAAAAATAAACCTGAAAAAGACCCAGGTTATGTTTAATAAATTCACCAAAGGAAATTATATATATCTGGAGAAGAACCAGATACTTTGCAGATGGATCTCAGTGGCAGGTGATACAATAAAGAAAATTGAACATGTTGCATGTTAAATGTGGTTGGCAAGTTAAGCATAATTTTGAAGAACAACTCTGCCTATGCCTGAAGAGAAAAGTTTCGATCAATGTGTGCTACATGCTCTAAAATACACCGGTGAAACATGGACACTAACCTCACAATTGCTACAAAAGCTAAGAGTGGCACAGAGCCATGGAAAGATACATGCTCAGCATTACAAGACAAGATAGACCTGCACATGGATTAGAGAACAAGCAAAAGTATATGATATCAATCAAGAGAGTAAAAGAATTGAAATGGAAATGGGCTGGTCACATAGCAAGAAGAACTGATGGCATGTGGGCCAAGGCAGTCATAGAATGGATCCCACTTGATAAAAAGTATCCACAAAAGAGACCTAAAACAAGATGAATCAACATCATAAGCAGATATTGCGGGCTCAGTTGGCTCAGGACCGTATGGGTTGGAAATGTGGAAGACGCTTTCATCCTGCAATGGATAGACAATGGCTTAAATGATAATGATGTATATTGCATTCATTTCATTTCACTTAATAGTTACGTAGAGCAAAATATCCATAGGAGGCAAAGGTTCCAGTCTTCTTGTGAGAAAGCCTGTTTTATCCATCCAGGCAGAATCAGCTATTGATAAAGGTTCTAATAAGGCAGCCATATCTCTGGCTATTACTCAATAGCCAACCAGTCATTGCTTCATGAAAAGATCATGAAGTAAAAAACATGTTATCAAAAAGAGGACTACTTAGAGCAATGATTTTTTTAGTGCTAATATATGGCTGAAAAATAGATTGAAAGTAGCTTCTAATTATGATTTTGCAGAAAGTGAAATTACTTCAGGAAGAATCAATCAGTCCTGCACCAAATAAAAAGTTATTGCTCTCTTGAGTCAATAATCAGTAAGAAGAAACTCACATATTTGGGGCCCTTGAAGAAAGATGATCATAATTTAGAAAAAAAAGCAAATGTGTAATATTGGTATTATTTGGTAATATGCCTGAATTTCTTTTCCTACCCATTAAAAAATAGGAAATTTCTGGAGCCTTCCATTTGTTGAATAGTAAGACGTTATTATTAAACTTGCTGAACTATAGATTCCAACATCCTTCACTGTTAGACATTTGAGTTTAATCTACTGGCATTTCTTTTAAGCAGCATCTGTCAGCATTTTCAGAGATACATCTATGCCAAGTGTGACTTATAAAGTCCAAATTAGCTTCACTCCAACCTTGAATGATAGGCTGTCTTCAAGTACTAATGAACTGTATTGTATAGTGATATTCACATCACTTCGAATCCCAAATAAAAAACAGTCTAGTAAATACACACTTTTCACAAACCTACCATCTGGGTAAATGTCCTGTGCATAAGTATTATAGAAGCAGACATGCACAATGTCTGATGGAACCATGACATAGCTATAAGTCTGAAGTCCACATGCAACAGTAGATAGTCCTAGCTATGTCAGTAAAATCCTTTAAAGAATTTTAAATGTGTTAGCATTTTATCAGCATGGCCAGTTTCCTTATGCAGGCACAAATAAAGTTAAAATAGACATTAAATTTCTAAAAAAAGGTTTGATTGTTTATAACCAAATGGGTAATGTTAGGCCTGTGATCTTGGTGCATAGGTACCTAGTATGGCAGGCTTATATCCACATAATATGGTTGCAATCTTCTGTTCAACCAGAGGTGGAATCAATATCACTGCAGTTAGTTAGACAAAACAAAAATTAAACATAGCAACAGACAATCTCTGCTGCAGAATCACTGGCAATGTTCAAACATAATATTTCTTATCATTGATATACCCTAAAGTACCAGGCAATGCAGAGCAATCTCTAAAAGGCACTTTGGGATCAAACACCAGACAGAATCAAGAGTTATATATGTGAAATAGAATTTGGGTCGGTCACTGGGACCAGAGATTCCAGAAAGCTCAGAAGAGTAAATCTCTGGTCCCAGTTACCAACCCAAATTCGCTTTTGCATCATTATCCTGGGACACGTATGTTTGCCTTCATTTGTGAGTTATATATGTTCTTTTGCACAAGTTGCGGTTCTATGTAGATACAAAATTTTCATAAGAAATCTAGCAAATTCGAGTCCTGTCCTAGGGTTGGCGGACAAGAAAACTGGGTCTTAGGTTCAAATTCAGATACTTGCTGGTTGTTGATTTATGAAAAAAAATCCTAGTACTGTATAATTAATTTGGATTAAATTGTAATCTGTTGTATGTTTAAGTTTACAAATTATGATTACAGCTCTAAATTTTTGAGATGCTGCAGACAGTATATTTGTATTGCTTTCTGTAAACTTTCTGTAAGAACTGATAGTATTTTGCAAGAGAGAAACAGAGAGCCATATTCATGAAGAAGAGTAGAAATACACCAATATGCAATTATCTCAAAAGGAAAGGACAATGAAATAGGAAAGAGAAAACGAGAAGTCAGTCCTGACTTAGTTAAAATGCAAGAAACCGGTGTAATCTCTAAAACAGGTTCAATATAATGAATGGATACCCAATTCCCCTCACCCCAAGTCATTCCACTGAAATTTAGCAGCAAATATTCCTGAATTTTGGCATGATTATAACTGTTATTATAAAGTGATTTTAAGAGTTGGACTAGGAGCAGTTTTCCTTTGGGAGGGCTCCTCTCCCCTTCGTTATTCTTAAGCCCCTCCCCCCTTGCTAAAGACAGAAATATCTGCATAACATACACCCAGCTACATTTCCTCAATTATAACAATCCTGAATGATTTCTGATCCTTCTGAAAACCAGGAGGATGAATTGTGGCCCTGGCTTAAAAGAACAAAGACCTTATAGTTCCTTTAAAAAAATGCGGGAAAAAACCAAAAGTTTAGACACTGCTTTTTACACTTTATCTTCAACATCTCCTCAAAGATTTGTGTGGCCATCAGCTACCAAAAGGCTGCCCATTCCGGATTAAGGATACTTTATAGGCTCAAGGAAACAGAAGCATAATCTGTTAATTTTTCCAGGAACAGAAACTGGGCACACCTAGTTTATGTGTCTTGCATCTGACAGGCTCTGTTAATTTCCTCATTTCCTATGTAGCAGTGATAAATAGAGCACCCATCTGCCAGCTCTTGATAAAGAGCTTAAAGAATGTATTGCTAATGAGAAAGAAAATAAATGGGCCAGAACTGAGGCTGCATTTCCACAAAATAATGCCCAGTATTTATCTTGTTAGCAAGGGAGGTAGGTTAGACGAGTACACTGCTGGCAGAAATTAAAGTAAAAAATCCTGTTTTGTTCTGATAAGAAACTGATACAAATATTCATCTAAAGCACATGCTTGCTGGGGGATTCTGGGAGTTGAAGTCGACACTTCTTATGGTTGAGAAACTTCGATCTCAATTCTAAGTTTTTATACAACAATGATCCAACCATCCATCAGCAATTTAGAAACGGAGAGTTTGTAATCTGGTGGCACATTTCTATTAACTGCTCAAGATCAAAGAATATGTAATACATCTAGTGCCGTGATGCCAAACCTATGGCACGTGTGCCACAGGTGGCACGCAGAGCCATATCTGTGGGCACATGAGTGTTGCCTAGCTCAGCTCCAGCATGCATGCGCGCGCTGGCCAACTAATTTTCGGGCCTTCTGGGCCAACCGGAAGTCAGAAAATGGGCTATTTCTGGCCTCTGGAGGGCCTCTGGGGAGTGGAGAAGGACGTTTTTGCCCTTCCCAGGCTCCTAGAAAGCCTCTGGAGCCTGGGGAGGGCAAAAAACAGGCATACCTGGCCCACCATGCCATCGCGTGCCAAAAACAGGGGGGGGTCATGGGGGAGCATGGGCACATTTGAGGGGGGCAGGGCATATTGAATTATGGGTGTAGGCACACGCGCAAACTCTCCCACACACTCCTCCCTGCTTTTGGCATGCAACGGCAAAAAGGTTAGCCACCACTGATCTAGTGTGTCCATTTGTTCATTGCTATTGTTGTGATTATATTTCTTTTACAGTAACTTATCTTTGCCTACAAACATTAGTTGATCCCATTTATTAACTCCTGTACAGCTTTATCTGGTGGTTTCACTGGATCCAGAAGTTGATAGAAGCACATAAGCAAACAAAAGTACTGTACTTCTCTTTACCTGGAACCCTATGTGGAATCTCAAATGAGTAAATATTACTCATTTATAGTGAGACAATAGTAGAAGCATTTCTAGGCATTTTTTTTTATTTTTTATTTTTTTTTATTTTTTTTATTTATATGCCGCCCTTCTCTGGAGACTCAGGGCGACTTACAAGGCGTTAAGCAATAGCCTTCATACTTTTGTATATTTTATACAAAGTCAGCTTATTGCCCCCACAAACTGGGTCCTCATTTTACCTACCTTAGAAAGGATGGAAGTCTGAGTCAACCTTGAGCCTGGTGAGAATTGAACTTGCAGTAACTGCAGGCATCTGGAAGCTAAATACTACCTTTAACAGTAGCATTAGTCTGCTGCACCACTCAGGCTCCTGAGAGCCTGAGATATGGCATTTAGCTGAGATATGGCTTCAGATAGAAAACATTGGAAACGAAATCACTATATGATTCATGACAAAGTGATTTATTCCAATTTAATCAGATTAGAGTTCTTCAGTGATTCTTTTATTGCTCTTAGGACTTGAGGCAATGCAAATCAGTTTTGGAATTACACTGTTGCTAGAGAAATATACTCATAAAGAGGTGCATTTTTTCCTAGGTTGAAATATAGTCAGGAACAATTAAAGCAGAAACTTTCTAAAGTACTTGTAAAATGAAATGCTGTTTAGAAAGAACATTTGCTGCATGCTACAAAACGCTTGGGGGGGTGTTTTCGTTGTTGCAGAATAATCTATTCTTTTTGAATATTTATATTAACTAATATGGAGCTTGGTCATTCATGAAAGGAAAAGCTCCTTCCATTTATAATCAAAACACCAGGATCCAGCATTGAAAGAAAGAGACAGGGTACAGACGTGCTCTCTGCTGATTCTCACTGTTGTCTCTCACTGTTCCAAAGAGTTCCCTTACTTGCCACAACAACAATTCATGGTATAACTTCTAGAAGGAAGAAAGGGACATTTTGCTGTTTCTTCCAGCATGAGAAGATGTTTGCTGTTGAGTTTTCAAACTGCTTAAATTTTCCATTTCTGCTCTTTGGACCATCTGATCAGGAATCTGGCAAGGAATCAGGAATCCGGCAAACTCGTGGATTTCTAAGTGGACCAACATTCAACTTGGATCTTTATTCACATGTAGATCTGGTGAATGCACTTTAGAATTAGAGATTTCAAAATTCCTTCTCTGCCCCAAGTCTGAAACATAAACATAAACTCTCTGTTCCATGAGAGCTTTTTATGCAAGATGAACTTAGATGAACTGTGAAGTGGCTTCTGTTCTAAATACAGATTGTCCATGCTGGACTTTTGGAGCTTTTGGAAGCCTTGCATGACTTTAGAAAGATGACCAGCATGACCTACGACCATAATCCCAGGCTCAATTGCAACCATAAATCAAAGACTACTTGTATTGAAAAAGTATAAAACAACAACTTCTAAAATATCTTCCAAAACCTGAAAAGAATGTTTTAAAATTCAGGTCATGAATATGATGTATTTTACATTTAGCATATTATAGTTCATTCTACTGTGCCTTCAGTATACATTCATACCCAAAATAAAACCCCTTATTCCTTCTTTTTCCACCTAAGCCAGGGGTGTCAAACACAAGGCCCACGGGCCAGATCCAGACCACAGTGTGGTCAGATCCAGCCTGCGGGGCCATCCTGGAAAATGTAAGGGGTTGGTCAGCATGGCTTCAGCCCAGTCTACCCAGTGCAAAGAGGAAACAGTTTGGAAAGTGGTATCAAGCTGGCCACACCCATCCAGTTGGCCACGTCCACCCAGTCGGCTACACCCAGTGAGTGGTATCAAGCTGGCCACGGCCACCCAGTTGGGCATACCCAACCAGTCGGTCACACCCACCTGGCCCCCCGAGGTCAACCACAGCCCTGATGTGGCCCTCAATGAAATTAAGTTTGACACCCCTGGCACCATTCAATAAGCAAAAATTTCTGGGCAGGTTAGAAAACTGCTAGAAAAATGAAGAGTTTCTAAAAAGAATTTTTTAAAAAGTGATGAAAATAAGAGATAGAATTAATAAGCAATACAGGATGGAATGAAAATAGGTAGAAATCCCTTTTCGTCATTCTAAATGAGTCTGCTTTCATGGTGGCTCAAAAGGCATCATGGGGAGGGCACAGAGAAAATCAGTATTATTGAAGAATTCTCTTTTCTATATTTAGGTTTCTGGCATTAAGAAGAAGCTAGCGAGAAATAAATGTTAGCAGGACTGATAGTTCACATGGTTTGCCAAGGGAGGACAGTGTTGGAAAGATTAATTGGTCCAAGCAATGTAAATAATGCCTTCCTTCCGTTTGTGTGACATTGTGATCTAACAGGACAAACTTTTGCCTGTAGGGGTGCGGGAAATTCTCACCAACTCGATCATTGCTAACTGCATTCCAGAAGCTTGTGGCATCATCTGTATTTATGTAGGACAGGAAGCTATCCTGGGCTTAAAGTAGATCAACTTTGCAGGCAGGGAATTAGCTACCTTTTTTTATCTGAGTTGTATGACAGACAATTGCTATAATCGTCTAAAATGGGTGAACATGCTTTGCTCCAGATGTTAATGGGGTAGCTATATTGTGTCTTTGCCATCTTGGACTGGGTGAGTACAGGGTTTGGCAGCTGCTGGATTGGTGCAGGATAGTGGGTCTCCTGTCTTCCATCAGCACAAATGTTCACAAAATTGCTAAGCTGCAGACTCATTATTTTCAATGAGAACCATAAGCATCTGCAGAATCTCACCCACTGAAGTCAAAAGAAATTAAAATGCTAGCAGCAAATGGAATCATTTACAATAACTCTAAAGAAGGCAGTTTACCCAGTGAATCAAGAGAAAAAGATTATCCCCATTGTTTTAAAACACATTGCCTCAATCATTTTTAATTTTTTGGTGCAATGTGATGAGAAATAGTCCACAATATGGAATCTAACAGCAAGGAAAGCAATTTATATGCATATGACAATAATGTTAGTTTTCACAAGGCCTGAGGCGGCACAAGAATAGATTTTTTTCTCACTAAAGGTGCAGAACTGGGGTTATGGAAAGCTCAAAAAGAAACGGAAGGGAAAGGTGCTGGGCGGTCAATTTTAACATCAAATATTGGGATGTATCCAGGCAAATTTTTTATTAACATGAACTGTAATTAGGAATTCCTGAACAAGACTATTCAGCTCACACTGTGGAGTGATAATTGGCTGCATGCAGTCAAACTATCCATTATATAACAGATTCGTTATTGGTTATTCCAGTTTTTATATCACTTAAAAGCAAGTGCAAAATGGGCTGGAAGTGTACTCTCCTACATTGCAAGAAGTAGAAATATGTTAAAAACAGAGCCTGCCTTCCCAGTTTTACATAAAACCGGTATATCTTAATGTCTATATTTCAAAGGCAAATAGTTAGTGGGATTGATATATTTTGGGGTCAACCAACCAGGCAGGGGTGTTTGTTGGTTTGAACATTTTTATTAGAATAACAAAAGCAGCATGAAATCATTGTGCTCCAAGTCCTGCGCCCTTTGTATATGTTTGTAAAGTCACAAAGTAGGTATCAAAGAGGCAGAATTGCACCATGATGCTGCCTTTATTATTTACCTTGGTTCCCTCAAAGTAGCCTCTGCCAGCTAGCCTTTTCTTTCATGCTTCAAAACTGATGAGATTCAGCTATAGATTGCCATGTAAAATGTTATAAAAGTCTTAAAGGCAGGTCAAACATGTTAGTATTGGGCATTTATAGTCTGCCAAGCTTCATGAAAATCTGCCAACTCTTTCTGGTAAAACCCCTACACTATTTTTGGCTGCCACACAATGGAAACCGGTCAACTGATATTTTTGGAAGGTGTTTGTCTATGACCATTCCTAAGAGTGGGAATCAACAGTTTACCTCTACTTCCCTCAGCTTCTCCACTTTCTTCAATGGGAAGCAAGCATCAGTCCTAAAGAGAATCAGTTTGGTGTAATGGTTAAGACATCGGGCTTTAAACTGGGAGATTTTGAGTCCTGGTCCCACTTTCGGCATGAAACCAGCTGGATGACGTTGGGCTAGTCACTCTCTCTTTGCCTAGGAAGCAGACAATGGCAAATTACTTCTGAAAATGTTGCCAATAAAAATGCAGGGAGTTACCAGGAGTTAACACTGACTCAAAGATGTGCATGTGTGCGTGCACACACGTACAACCTAAAAAACTTACCAACTGCCTGATACTTAGGATGCAGTAATCCTGTATGTTTGGGACCACAGAGGTGACCCTTTTTTCAGTGTCAGAGTGCTGTGGGCAGCAGGCAGAATTACATGACTAACAATTGTAAATATCCAGAAATAATCTGGGAAGGCTGAAATCTCATGGTTACAGAGCTTCTTGGGAGAGAATGGGGACATCCTCTGTCCTAGAAGGGTTCTATGTTGTAGTCAATCATTGTTCCAGGTGAGCCACAATTTTGCATCTCACTTCAGCTATTGGATGCCTCCCATTGGATCTGCACTTCATTTTTTTTAAATTGATTTATATGCCGCCCTTCTCCGGAGACTCAGGGCGGCTTACAATGCGTTAAGCAATAGCCTTCATACTTTTGTATATTTTATACAAAGTCAGTTTATTGCCCCCACAATCCGGGTCTTCATTTTACCTACCTTAGAAAGGATGGAAGGCTGAGTCAACCTTGAGCCTGGTGAGATTTGAACTTGCAGTAATTGCAGGCAGCTGATGTTAATAACAGTGCTTTAGTCTGCTGCGCCACCAGGGCTCAAAAGACTCCAACCTGTCTGATGAGGATGCCCACTTGACAATTTCTGTTTCTACAATTTAAACTGGAAATCACCTATAATTCTTATAGGGAAAAGGATGAGGTGACAAAATGGCTGGCATATATAAGCATTTGCTGAAAATTGTTGAAGTTATCTTACTAACTGCTTATTTAGAAGCATGCTTTGGGCCTGCCTAAATTCCATATTCTGTTTGCAGGTATAAGCTGCAGATCTAAAGGTATGATGAAAATGACAGAGGAAGAAGAGGGGTAGAAGAACCATGAGATATCGCTGGAGTCACATGCCAGTAGGTTTCATCTGTGCTTAGGCCAGATGATCCTGAAAGGTTCTGCCATGTTAAATATTTCCCACAACTTTCCAAGAGAGGTATAGTGGGGTATAGTGGAAACCAGCCTGTTCTTTTGCTTTTCTGAAACTCTCTCTTGTTCAGTGCAAATGGAAGTTGGTATATTTGTCTCAGGTCATCCCGCTACTATCTATAGATGTTAGCATCTCCTTTCCTTCCCATCTTCTTAGATGATAGTATTCTTTCGGAAGATGGCTGAAGAAGTCACTTGTGATCCCCCTGGTTCCAGAAATTGCAATAGGTGCAGTGAAGTTGTGAAGTCAAGGGTCACTGCCTAACTATCAGACCCCAGTGGCAGAGGAGAATGTTCTGTCGGCTATTGCAGCATGTATTGTTCTCCTTACATATATGCAAGTGAGTTGAGGTAGTTTCTGTGTTTTTGGAGAGAGAGGACACATCCCTGGCAGAAAATCAGTCCTATGTTCAGAACTTGCAGCACTGGGCCAAGGAGTCCAGACAACTTTGCAGTTCTGCAAATAGCATGTCCCTGAGCTGCTGTGTGCTCTGGGAGAATCCCAGTACTATGGGTGCAAGCATATGGTAATCTCTAAAATTACATGCATAACATTTCTCAGTTAATCTATCAGCATCTATGAGCTTAGAATAGAAATTATCCACAACGATTCACTTGTTATGTAAGGATTTACATTCATCAGACAAAGAACAAAAAGCACAGGGCAATGAACCTCTCTGCCCCCATGTTTTATCTTTGGCTTTTGTATGGTCAGAGGGACGCAGTGGCTCAGGGGCTAAGACGCTGACCTTGTCGATCGAAAGGACAGCAGTTCAGTGGTTTGAATCCCTAGTGCCGCGCAGTGGTGGGATTCAGCCAGTTCGCACCACTTCAGGAAAACCGGTTGTTAACTTTCTGAGCAGTTTGGCAAACTGGTTGTTGAAAGAAATCATTAGGGCAAAGAACCGGTTGTTAAATTATTTGAATCCCACCACTGGTGCCGCGTAATGGGGTGAGCTCCTGTTACTTGTCCCAGCTTTTGCCAACTTAGCAGTTTGAAAGCACTTAAAAAAATGCAAGTAGAAAAATAGGGACCACCTTTGGTGGGAAGATTACAGCGTTCTGTGTGCCTTTGGCATTTAGTCATGCCAGCCACATGACCATGGAGACATCTTTGGACAGCGCTGGCTCTTCGGCTTTGAAACGGAGATGAGCACCGCCCCTTAGAGTCGGGAACGACTAGCACATATGTGTGAGGGGAACCTTTACCTATGGTCAGATGGGCATATGTCCCCCCTCAAAATCAATCAATCAATCAATCAATCAATCAATCAATCAATCAATCAAACAAACAAACAAAAACCACTGGGTTTCACCACTCACCATTAATTTTTTAAGAAATCTGGTTATAAGGTCAGGAACACCCCTGGAAAAGTCAGCGATACTGGGAGATGGCCTTAGCTTTCCAGTATATGTGGTCCCCTTTCCTTCCTGCCTGCCTAAAAGAATTAAATCAGGTACAGGATGCTTAACCTGTGCCAAAGCAGATGATTGCAAATGTATTAGTTCAAAAAAGTACGTTGCTTACTTTTGAAGTAAGTCATCAATCCTTGGATTTGCCTATATTGCTGTCAAATGTTGATTCACAGAGTATCTGTTACTTAAAACAGCCTCATCAGCCCTCCATTGTGAACTTAAGAGTTCCAGGGCTATCATTTTATCTAGACACAACTCTTCATTATTTAAAATGGTTATTTAGAATATTGGCATCTCTGCAGTTGCCTAGGAATTTCCCTTTTAGAAAAAAATGAAATGCCATAATGGCATCTTAATTATGTTGGATTGTGCCATATTAAAGTGAATAATGTGAATAATATAATAATGTGAATAATGTGAATGGTATAGGGTCAGCTATATGAACACTGGAGGACCCTCTTTATTCACATTATTATAAGACAGAAAAGTGCTTGTTCAAAAATTACACTAAGTCAGCGAAATTCCATTCTTGGCAACATATCTTTTGAGGGGCCTATCTGTCAAAGATGCAAGGACCATATGTAATATATCTTCTAAAAGGCCTAGTTGGCAAGAATTCAAGGACATCCATATGAAACAAAAGTTACTTATTAATCCTAGGACAGCCATGGATCTATGCATCAGTGATTACAGAAGAGGAGGATGTTTAGCTAAAATTATCTCATGTACTATAAATTAGGGCAGGAATTTAGTAATTAAAAAAGTGTCAATTATCATGTAACAGATGTATATTAACCATATATGGAAAACTGCTGTGCCAGCAAAGTCCTTTGTCTTGGATATGTATAAAAGCAGTTGTATCAGAACTCTTTCTTTGTTCAGAATTGCAGATACGAATCTGGTTCTGAAACTGCGCAATAAACTGACTCTGGCTGACCCAGGAATGTTGTTCAGTCTTCTCTTTCTACAACAATATTATCTATACTCACTTCCTGACTCTGAGATTGCCCACTAGCTTCCCATATGGTTTTGCAATGCCCAATTGCCCATTTATAAAAGTGATGTAAACATCCTACCTCTTCTCACAGAATGCACATCGGGAGACTGAAACTGGAAATAAAGAGTAAAACAAGGTTTGGGTGCTGCAACCGACACACATGCTTCTCATATCAGAGCACTGTCAAGTTTTTTTTATTGGCCTCAGCCTAGGGTATCCAGTAAACCAAAGTGCAAATGGTAGAAATGAAAATATCAGAACCTTGTCTAAATCTAATAACTTTTCCCAGATACCTTTAACAGCATCCATCCCTAAACTAGAGGGTAAATGGCAATGGAATGCTTTTGTGAGAAGTTGGATCTATTTTTCACCCAATGTGGCACCATGTAATTTGACCTACATTCCAAAGCACACTCCTAATATGCCTAATACGATTGCTCTATTTTTCTTCTTACAAAATACTCCCTAGCGTTAGGAACATATTTTTAGTGCTCTTGCTGCCTACATAGCCTGAAGAAAATGTTGGAAAATTGAAAAACCAGCTGCCTCCATTTGCAGTATTTCTGTTGGAGAAAACTTTAGTAAGATTTCAGAGTAAAGTCAAGCATTCCTAGAAAATGGTTAGTGGAGAACCCAGTTGGGACTTCTTTTGACCAAAGGGCCTAATTATACAGCCCAAATGATCCTAATAGCACCTTGAAAGTTCAAATTCATGAGCCAAGGTGATGCAGTGGTTAAAGTGCAGCACTGCAGGCTACTTCAGCTGACTGCTAGCTGCAGTTCAAATCTCACCGGCTCAAGGTTGAGTCAGCCTTCCATCCTTCCGAGGTAGGTAAAATGAGGACCCAGATTGTTGGGGGCAATATGCTGACTCTGTAAACCGCTTAGAGAGGGCTGTAAAGCACTATGAAGCGGTATATAAATCTAAGTGCTATTGCTATTGCTAAATCTGGAAACACATTAAGCAAGCCAGAGATACATACTTCATGGATGTTTAAGTAACTCTCTCTTTGGGTACAATGATGAATCTGAAATGTAGACTGAGTAGTCCTAAAACTAAAGCAACCAAAAACCCAAAGACTCTACACTCTAATATAATTAAACAAAGTAGGAGGGCACATAGCTTTGGATAATTTTGATGTAATGTTTTATGTAACAATAAAATTAAAGATCAGGAATGCTGTAAAACTCAAAGTGAACAGCATGTGTAGAGAGATATTAAACACACACACATACACAGGGACATGGTGGCTCAGTGGCTAAGACACTGAGTTTGTTGATTGAAAGGTTTGCAGGTCAGCGGTTCGATTCCCTAGTGTGGCGTAATGGGATGAGCTCCCGTTACTTGTCCCAGCTTCTGCCAACCTAGCAGTTTGAAAGCACGTAAAAAATGCAAGTAGAAAAATAGGGACCACTTTTGGTGGGAAGGTAACAGCGTTCCGTGCATCTTTGGCGTTTAGTCATGTTGGCCACATGACCCCCGAGACGTCTTCAGACGGCGCTGGCTCTTCGGCTTTGAAACAGAGATGAGCACTGCCCCCTAGAGTCAGGAACGACTAGCACATATGTGCGAGGGGACATTTACCTTACACACACATACACACACACACTGTATATATAGGCACACTCCATAATATGTATGTATGTATGTATGTATGTATGTATGTATGTATGTACGTACGTACGTATGTATGTAAGTATGAAGTATGGCAAGATTGTTTAATCAACAGGACCCAAAGTATGCCCATCAATGAAAATAGCTCAGGTGAACATCTGAAAGACTGGAGGGAACTATTGTTGGTAAAGCAGGAATTTCTCTTCCACTACATTGCTAAACATCCACTTTCTGTTGTTCAGTCAGGTATTTTTACACATGAACCTAATGCTCTTCCAAAATGATGACGAACATATGATTAGAAATAACCTGGCCAGGAAGCAGGTGGCATTGTCCTTCCTATTACACTGTGCAACCCTGCCATGCATCATTTATTCATTTAACAAATATAAAGCTGCCCATTACCAGTAGCAACTCTGAATAACGAACAAGAATAAAAACACAATACAAATATTTTAAAATGCAAACATACACATTAAAATCAGCACTATTAAAACACGGAATTCTTAAAGATTACTTACACTTGCTCTGAAGTAAGTTTTGACAGATGCCTAAATACACAATCTAACCTCCCCATTCCACATTAAAGAGGATTTCTGATAGCTCTACTTCTGCTGGTTGGTATTGGTTGGTGGGAGAGAAGAACATCCCCCTCCCCAGGGAAATTTAGGAATAAATTTCCTCAATGTGCCCTTCACCCAGTAAATAAGGATACCTCAATCTGGTGGATGACAGGTGTCTGTGGCAGAACAGACATCAACAGTGAGGACAGCAAATGTTATGCCTATTTAGTTTTCTCTTGGCTCACAGGTTAGGAGATGTCACTTTAACTTTGCATTGAGGGAGGGTGGAAAATGAATAAAAACTCTGTCATGTGGAAGTCCTTGAAGTCTAATTTGTTCTCCAAGCATTCATGGGATAATTTTGTCAAACAAACAGGGCTTGACAAAAACCAGTAAGACACAAGTTCAACTGTCAGATCATGTGGTCTTCTTTGTGTGAATCTTTGGCATTGCCAAGCTTAGGGAAGAAAGAAATAGTACAGGTAGTCCATGCTTAACAAACCACAATAGGGACTGGCAGTGAGACATGGCTGGGACAGACTTTTGACATGTGCATCTAATATGAGCGCTACCCCAAAAATAAGCCCTAGTTAAAACCCCGCCCACTCCATTCCACTGTCTGATTGTACAAGGTGAGGTGAGGTGCATATGTAAAAATCAAGCTAGGGTGGGGGCTGGAGGTTAAAGCAGCAGCACGACAGGTGTCGAGGCATGGGAGGCCTGGCTGCAGTGATCCTAAGATAAGCGAGTGCAGGGTGTGTGTAGCAGCTCCACCCCATCACCCCCGTCCTAGCTTGATTTTTACACATGCACCTCGCCCCACCTCATACAAGCAGATGGTGGGATGGAGTGGATGGAGTCTTAACTAGGGCTTATTTTTAGGGTAGGGCTTATATTAGGTGTAGATGTAAAATCAACCTAGGGCTTATTTTCAGGATAGGGTTTATTTTCAGGGAAACATGGTATCATAAACACCTGCTAGTTGGAAAGTGCCCCAATTTCAATCATGTAACCATGGGGAGGATGCAACAGTTGTAAGTGTGAAAGCTAGTCATAAAATTACTTTTTCAACTCCATCATAACTTTGAACGGTTGCTAAACAGTACAGTTGCTAAGCAAGGATTACCTGTACTACTTATTTGTTCTGATTTCTGCAGATCTGGTTAAAGATCCAAGAGTAAACTAAGTTATGGGTTTTTTTCCTATGGCCAGTTGGCAGCTCACATATATTAAAAGAAAAAAAAAAAGAGAGAAGCCTACTTTTAAGAATCTCAAACTATGCGTATTTCATGGCAGATGCCACAGTCCTTAAATGCACTGCTTCGACTTTTTCATACTGTATCTTAAGTATTGACAAACACTGAAAGAAAATGAGTAATCTAACAATGCTGTCATAAGGCTGGTATGGCATTTTCAGAGCATCTGCTTCTACCTCTGTGAACTTCTGTCAAGCTGACATTTCTCAAAAAAAATAACGCCATGACCCCTCTGCATGCACTACAAAGAATCCCAGGGAACAAAGCTTGATAGAGAGATGCTTAAAGGACACACTTTTATAGAAAGCGAGACAAGTACAACCATTCCTTTTAGATTCTTATTTCAGTGTCAGAGTAAAGCCAAGCATTCCTAGGAAGTGGTTAGTGGAGAGCCCAGTTGGGACTTCTTTTGACCGAAGGGCCTAATCATACAGCCCATATGATCCTAGTAGTACCTTGAAAGTTCAAACCTGGAAACACATCAAGCAAGCCAGAGATACATACTTCATGGATGTTAAGTCCAAATGCCTTTGGCATTGAGCAAATGGAGTTCATTTAGAATTGTGATTGTTTTATTCATTTGTTCATAAGAACCCTTTCAGGTTGCTTAGAATACTTCGAGTGTAGTTTTGCTATCGTCATGATCACGAATTCGATCATTTAAGAGGAACAAAGCAGGATGAAATATTTCGCTTTCCCTGCATGCATGCATACATTACATGCTTGCGAAAGTGACCCAAGCATCTACTACTTTCATCTAGCATTTCAGTTCAATTTGTTATGATTGTATGGTGTCATACATGAAATTTTTGTGGTCTAAAATGCCATTAAAATAATGACCCAAGTTCTGTGCCAGTACCTTCACTCATTCCGTAATGACATGAATTAAGCTGCAAATTCTGCTTCTTTATCTGCTTGAAGTCAGCTCAATAAGGCTTATTTCTGAGAAGACAAGTGTACAATTGTGGTGTCACTGTTCACTTAATATCCTTCTCAAAACAATCTCCTTATGAATGGAATTAACACAAGTGTGTAGTTTTGTGGAATGAATCTTTCTAAGCTTATTTACTTGATAATGAATAGAAGGCAATATTCACACAGGCTATTACTGATGCTCAGACAACCCTTAGGGGCTTCTTCGCTTGTACCTAACAGGTGCAACAATAGCATTCTTGACAACAGGTTTTGCTTTTTCTGCAGCACCCACATAATACTGTCTTTATTTTGCCCTAAGACCACGAGTAAGACAGGCATCCTTAGACTACATTAAAATATTTTCTTCTTCATTCTGATGTAATTCAAGAGCAACCTCAATTTTATAAAAACTACTAGGACTTGTCACCCATTGCATTGGGAGGAAACCGTGGCACTGGCACTGACTGCCAATAGAGGCAATAGGGACAGGTTAGGGGTTTGCAAGTGGACAGTAAATTTCACACCTGTTTCATTTCAATTTTCATGGAGGAAGACAATATTTTTCTCTACATACACTGCAATTTGCAGTAGTATTTAATGTACACAGTAGCCATAGCCATAGCACTTAGACTTATATACCACTTCACAATGGTTTACAGCCCTAATCAGTTTACAGAGTCAGCATATTGCCCCCCAACAATCTGGGTCCTCATTTTACCGAGCTCGGAAGAATGGAAGGCTGAGTCAACCTTGAGTTGGTAAAGATCTAACAGTAGCTTTATCTTAACAAACTATAAACATTCTACTCTAAGCAGCCAATTTCAAAGAGCATTTTACAGTGTCTTATCTGTTTCATTCGCTCCCTCTCTTCCTCACAGTTTTCTTCTGTGCTTGTATTTATTCTAGGAAAATTAAAGGGAAGAGTGGAAAATGCCACTTTTGTTAAGCTGCCTTTGCTAACATCTGCTCTATTTTCTGAAAAGTGCAGACCTTTTCATGAGCCAGTTTGCTCGAAACTTTTTGGTGACTATCAGGCACAAAGCTTCTTGGCGACGATGTGATACTGAGACTGATTTTGATCCACAGGGAGAAAAAGTGTTTAACAAGGTGCGACATGCTGACTCAAATATCGCTAGAGAGCACTTCAGCTCAGAAATGGGGAGCTTGAGGAAGGAGTAGAAAGGTAATGTTGAAGATGTGCAATAACAATAACATGAAGCAGTAGTATAGAGACAATAAGGTGAACAATGCAAATTCCCAAATATTTTAAATATCTTTTCTATATGTCATTCCAGCCCTAGAAAGCGCAGACTGATACCGTGGAAATATGAATGTATATGATCAAAACGTGTAGAATTTGAGACAAATGATTCTGCCCAAGGAGATTAATTCTCTTGGTCTTCTAATATGTCAGATCACCTTTGGTAAGATTTCTTGAGGTGGTGTGAATCAACATTGTTCACATGAATTTAGAAAGTGACACAAATAGATATCAGCTGGGATATAGCCTTCTTTATTTTGAAAAACCGCTATCTGCAAGTGTTTCTTTGACATTTTAGTGATTCACTGCAAAGGATACAAAAAGTAGAACTAGGGCAGGTTTATAGGTTGCCACATGACATTATCCTGTTGTTTTTGAAATATGTAGGACAACAATACTCTGAGGAGGTTTATCTTTCATTTATGGACAGACTTCACTGCATTTTAATGAACATTTAATAATAATGACTCACAGAAAGCAAAATATTCTTCACCTCTATCACATGCAACAGAAATGATAAACAATAAACAAAGAGCAGCTATTCTTAATGTTATTAAAATTCATCAGGCTTGGAAAGCACAGAATAATGATTTTTTTTTTTACTGTCCATCAATAAAAGCGATCCATGTGTGCTACATAAGAGTAAAAAAAACCCCAAAGGACAACTAGATTTGAGGGCTTCCCTGGGGCATGAGAAATGGCAAACAATGGGATGAAGCAAATGGCAAAAACCCCAATGGTTTTAGGCCACATTCTTAATCTCAAAACTAATGACTATATACTGTAGAAAGTGTGGACTAGAAATCCCACCAGCCCAATATGGTCAATGATCAGGTGAAATGATAGCTGTGAAGCAATTATCTTTTGCTATAATGATTAATGGGTGTGTGCACTCATACACGTGTTTGCGCATTTGTGGGGGGTGGGTGGGAGGGAGAGAGAGAGCATGTCAGAGAGGGAGAGAGAGCAGGAGGGAGAGTCAGCCTTTCTCATCTAGAACAGTCCAAATGCAGTAGAACAACATTTTCATTAAGCGTTGTTATGTTTTAAAGGTTGTTTCTTTAAGAAGAGCAACAAAGATGATTAGGGGACCAGAGGCTAAAACATATGAAGAATGGTTGCAGGAACTGGGTACGTCTAGTTTAATGAAAAGAAGGACTAGGGGAGACATGATAGCAGTGTTCCAAAATCTCAGGGGCTGCCACAAAGAAAAGGGAGTCAAGCTATTCTCCAAAGCACATGAGGGCAGGACAAGAAGTAACGGGTGGAAACTAATTAAGGAGAGAAGCAATCTAGAACTAAGGAGAAATTTCCTGACAGTTAGAACAATTAATCAGTGGAACAATTTGCCTCCAGAAGTTGTGAATGCTCCAACCCTGGAAGGTTTTTAAGAAGAGATTTGGATAACCATTTGTCTGAAGTGGTGTAGGATTTCCTGCCTAAGCAGGGGGTTGGACTAGAAGACCTCCAAGGTCCCTTCCAACTCTGTTATTCTATTCTATTCTGTTCTGTTCTGTTCTGTTCTGTTCTGTTCTGTTCACCAAGAGAGAGCAAAACCTGGTATAGATATATTGGTATTCAATCTCACTGTATTCAATTTTGGAATTCTATAATTTTGTATCTCTTGAATATTCTGCTCTTTGTCTCACAAAACCTTGTTATTAACTATTTTTTTGAAAATCAGATTGCTTTGGGTGGTCTCTAGGTTATGCAAGTAATCTTGTCAATAGGGTCTTGGTCCTCCCCTTTTTCGCTTTCTTGGCCACCTACTATTAAGGGATAATAAATCTTACAATGTGGGCAGCAAACTAATAATGTAAGATAAATTCAGTTAGGAACAGGATTGTTTGTGGGAAGGGGTAAAAATGTCAAGAGGGTGTAGAGGACCAGGCTGAGCCCGAGGGAGGGGTCAAACACATCATCAGTCAGTAATTGGGCCCACAAGATATCTAAATCCAGCCCTCCTTTAATTCCTTATCTACAGCCAAATAGTTTTGACTGTTAGTAGTTCAGATTCTTGTAGACAGCTTAAGCTTGCAATAAATCTTTATACCCATTTGAACCGCCTGGCTCTCCTGATTTCCCTGGTGCTTGACAGATGGTGGGTACAACCACCTTGAAGCACTGAAGCCATGCTGCCTTTTAACATGCATGTATAAATGGGGAAT
Organism: Pantherophis guttatus; assembly: GCF_059756535.1. Classification (NCBI taxonomy): domain Eukaryota; kingdom Metazoa; phylum Chordata; class Lepidosauria; order Squamata; family Colubridae; genus Pantherophis; species Pantherophis guttatus. The sequence continues at coordinate 55,106,766 of NC_142065.1, read as the reverse complement.
ACGAAGGTAAAAATCTTCAGCTTTTTACCTTCTCTTTCTCACCCCAGATTGGGCTGATAGGAAAGAAAGTAGCTTGATGTCAGCTGGAGAGACATGACATGATCAGTCGCAAGTTTTCAGAGCCTGTGCAACACCCTACAGTAGGAATGCATCTTTTTTCCTGGAATTCTACTTGAATTAGGAAACATGGCAGACTGAATCTACCAAAGCTTTTATTGAAGACCAATTGGGTAGAGTGGTATTGTTTAGGTATAAGGTACGGTATAATAATATACTACAAGTTATTTTAAAACTCTTCCTGCCCTGACAGTTTTGCAATTTCAATCATCCCAAATTAGCTATTAATTATGATGGAGTATTTGTACTTATTTGTACTTATATTTTTTCTTCCTATGCAGCCAATAGCAGCAGCTGCCAGGACAGAAGTTCTCTCTCTCTCTCTCTTTTTTTATAATTACGGAAATAATTATGGGGAAAGGTAGAACATCTAACTATCTTCTCCCCAATCATCATGGGATCAAAATAAATGCTACCACCTCCAACTAATTGAAGCAAAGACATCAGGAGAACTGATCACTTGCCAAGTAGTTTGATTTTGGAACAGTCACAGTTTCAATCTTTGTTCAGTTCTGGAAGATATTATCTTACCTTGTAGCTCCATAAAGAGAGGATCAGGCTTCCACTTCTCATGAATAATCAATTCTACCTTGTGATGAACATAGCACAATTTTCAGTAAGCTGAAGAGAGATAAGCATATTTTTTTTAAAGCAGGAAACCTCTTCCCCAAAGCGTTATATTTTTATATATGTCATCGTATACAAATAGCATATACTGTAATGCAGAAATTTAGTGCTGTTGATTTGCAGAAAAAAATGATAAAGTAATTGTTACTGGTCTTTGATAATAATTAAGAATATTCCATTCATTCATTCATTTTACATCTCATCTTTCCTCTAGGAAACTCAGTATGATGGAACTGCTGCCTCAATTTTTTTCCTCACAACCACTGTGAGGGAGATTGAATTGAAGGGGAATGACTGGCTCAGACATCCAGCAAGCATCCATTATTGACAGTAGATTTTAACCTGTTTCTTCCCAATCTTAATCTAACACTTCATCAGCATACGATATGGATATGTGAATTTTAATGAAAAACGGATATGCTTCAGGTTGATCAAAACCAAATAAATGATAACAGAATGCATCACAACACAACAATTGCTACAATGTTTAACATTTAATTAGCACAATCTGATGAAATAAGGTGGAGGTGCTGTTAATTCCTAGAAGAAATTGTTGAATAAAAATGTTGTTGATGACTCTGCTTTAAACTGATTGTAGAAGTCCTGGAGAAAATCTAGAAGAGCATTTAATCTATTTTTTATAATAATTTTAATAAAGTTTATAGTTACAAGAATAAAAAGAACCCAATTTAAGAAAATATAGGAGTAAAAAAGAGGAAAAAAAATTAAAAAGTGCAAATAAAAAATATAGTACAAGTAGTCCTCAACTAATGGCCACAATTGAGCCCCAAATTTCCCTTGCTAAGCAGGGTCATTAAGTGAGTTTTGCCCCATTTTACTACCTTTCCTACCACTGTTGTTAAATGAATCACTGCAGTTAATAACATGGTTGTTAAGTGAATCTGGCTTTCCCATTGACTTTGCTTGTCAGAAGGTCACAAAAGGTGATCAACTGACCTCAGGACACTGCAGCGGTCATAAATATGTACCAATTTTCATCACGTGACCATGGGAATATTGCAATGGTTGCAAGTGTGAAAAATGGTCATAAGTCGCTTTTTTCAGTGCTGTTGTAGCATCAAATGGTCACTAAATGAATGATTGTAAGTTGAGGACTACCTGTAAAGAAAAAAGATAAACGAATTACTTTCCTTTTAATCATGACAAATACAAACAATTTCAGTAATTTATCACTTTCTCTGATAGTACAACAAAAGCTCTCTTCTTCCCATATCTCATATCTTGCTTATAAACCAATTCTTGAAGCCTTCTCATCTAAGTCTAATCAGCAAAAGTCTATTAAGAGTTACCAGATATTTCAGCTTAATCAAATTGACTAACTTTACATTCCTTTTACTTTTAACATAATAACATTAGTTTTTTATTACAAAAGATCTCTTTTTATGTGTCATAAAAAGATCTCTTTTTCCGTGTCATATTTTATAAATAAACATATAAACAAATCTTAACTTTGTCATTTGATCCTGATTGCAAAAAAAATAAGAATTATCAGAAACAACATATATATTTAACCTTGATCAAATAAACCTGCTGTATATTCCTTTCCGTTGCTTTTAAAAATCTTGATCTATAATCCTTTTAAATAGTGTCTCAGAACTCAATTTCTTTTCAGTTTCCCTTTAAAGGTCCTTCAAAGCATTTAGTACATCTCTTCTGTAAATCTAAAAGGAAAAAGTTATATAAATCACTCTTCTGCTTTGGTATTTTTATATCCCTTTTAATTATTAAGACTCAGCCAGCTTCATTTGTATATCCAGTTTACCCATGTTATACTTTTATCTTGTCATTTTAGCATTCACATTCAAATCAGCCTCAGTCTCAGCCTTGTCTAGTAAAGCATGCTCCTGTTTCAAAACCTCTTTTAAATCCAGTTTTATGATAGCAGACAAGATCCTGATTAGGATGTACCATTGACAGAAAAAGCAGTTAACAAGCAATTCCCAAAAATGACTATGAAAAGATATATGTGAGCCCAGTGTGTTGTCCAACCCAAGGCTTCAGCAAAGATGATCATCCTTCAGCTTCTAGAGCTCTAAATGCACTGAAACCTGCTGTCTTGCAATATCCTTATGGGGAACTAATCCCTGGAGATTTCTGGGCAATTCCCTCTCCTTGTCTGAAGACAAAACATAAGAAACTGGTCCACTAGCTGACTTCTTGTTGTGCCACATTCATTCACTATTGTTTCAATTTGTGATTGTTTTGTTCTTTTAGCTAAGATCAAGCAAAGAGCATTTAATTGCATCTCTGACTAACTCACGACTCAAATGATGTTTATTCTGTATGATTATTGTTTTAGTGGGAACTTGTGACCCTCTGAGTCATCTCTTCAGAAAGTTGTGCGGGAGTGCATGTGGGCACACGAGAAGTGCCATGTGGGTCACCGAGCACATGCCGTGCAGGTGAGGGAGGATGCACAGAGATGTGGCATGGGTTGGGAAGGGTATGGGGTACTGTGTGGAAGTGTGCAAGCAGAGCTGCACAGGTCGGGAAGGGCATGCAGGAGTCTGTGAGAGATGCTGTGCAAGTTATGGAGGGCACATTGGGGCGTGCAAGTGGCCGGTGCAGTGTGAGGCTGGGATAATTGTGTTGCTGTGGTAGACTTACCCAAGCAACTTGCCACCTATCCAGCTGATTTATCCATTGATTTGTTGGAAGCTGTCAGGGAGTATTGGAAATGTGGATCATGTGACTGTGGCTGGCTAGCAGTGCTGAAGCAGAAGCAGCATGGCAGCATATGGTACTGAAGCAGTCACTATCATTCAGCCCAACCTACCTAACAGGATTGCAGTTATGGAGAAAAGCAGCAATAGGAAGCACCATGCATACTATATAGACAGGTCCAAACATGTTTCTTTGTTACAAGAGCCATTTTTACACTCATGAAGGAGACACGTGGCCTTGTTATGTGCTTTGAAGTATTCTTCAGAGGAGAACTGTGAGCTTGTCGATCAGAAAGGTCAGCAGTTTGGCGGTTCAAATCCCTAGTATAGGTCTCCTGCGTGAGCATAGCTGGCTGGAGAATTCTGGGAGTTGGAGTCCACAAGCCTTAAAGCTGCCAAGTTTGAAGACCTCTGGACTAGACAACCACCAAGGTCCCTTCCAACTCTGTTACTGTTATAATAACTGGGACACTTTTGTGAAAAAAGGAGATTAAGTACTGGATCCCCACTTTAAAAAAAGCAATTATCTCTGTGGGGAGAAAGGAAGGTAGGTATCACTGCTAGCTTTGTTACAATACTTTGCCTGGAAAGATGAGTTCAATATGGTGGTTTAGTTGTGTGATATGCATTGCCATATTACTAGGTCCCTAAATGTATGAGAGACTGTCAATGTCTTAACCCAATGTTGGAAGCTGTAACAACCTGGATGGGATTATACAGGCTGATAACTGAATTCAAACAAGATGGAATTCTCATAGTTCACTGGTGTTCTCTATTGCCTCCAGGGTTGTTCCTTGCTGGAGTGGCACTGTCTCTGAAACAGTGGATACTCCTGAACGCATGGCTACTGCTATATAGCAGGTGGAAGGTGTATCCCCTGCCCTTTCTCAAGGCATAGGTAACGTGCCAATTGCAGCTGTCCATTCAGTATGTGTCAGTCCTTCAAAAACCAGTTATGAGTGCTAATATTATTTTTATCACAAAGGTACAGAAACATAATCTTTCAAGTCTGGATATGCTTCTCCTTTCTATCTATGTGAGAAGGAGGGTCAAGTCTGAAATGCTTTCTTAAATTACATTTGTGTCTCGTGTATATATAAATAAAAATATGCCTTCATTGCCACTGGTTTGGGCTATTGCAATGCACTTTATGTGGGTCTGCCATTGAACACAACCCAGAGGCTTCAATTAGTCCACAACACAGTTGACCCAGATGCTGGTTGTTAGATTTTGTCATAATTACTTTACTCCAGGGGTGAAATGCTACTGGTTCGGACCGGTTCTCTTGAACCAGTAGTAAAAAATGCTACCGGTTTGGGCAAACTGATATTTCTGACGATCAGCTGTGATGCACGATTTATATTAGCTAGAATTGTTGGATTTCCTGCTTTCTAGCTAATCTAAATCGCATGGCACAGTGGATCCCCCCCTTCGCTGTTATACTTACCTTTGCAGACTCTAAGGCTTCAAAATGTTCCATTTTTAGCGCTGCGCGTGTGCAACTCAGGCGTGTAAATGCATGCAAAGCATGCACTCAGTAGCAGACTCACAGAACCGATAGCAGACTTCAGAGGATTTCACTGTTGCGTTACACCTTTACTCTGTATGGACTGGCTCTGTATTTGTCTCTGAATACAATTCAGAGCACTGGTCTTAACCTCTAAAGCCTTACATGACTTGACCTTAAGGTACTTACAGGACCACCTGCTTCAACTACTCTCACCCTGCCCAAAACCTATGTCCCAAGGCAATCTGCTGGAAGTCTCCAATTCCATAAAGAAAGTGAGGGATAAGGCTTGCAGATTCTGTACTTTTGGTTGGTATGTCTGCACCTTGAAATAGCCCCTACCCAGGAATTTGATACACCTTTGTGCTATCAAATGTTCAAATGTTATAAAAATGGAAGATGTTCAGAAATCCTTTGAAATATGAATTGTAACCAGCAGTCGTAATGCTGTGAATGTTAGGATTTATTTTGCTACTTTCTTTCATGGGTTTTTATCATGGACTTTTTTATTCTTTGTAATAATGGAGGATGTAAAGACCAACAACCCTGTGATGGGCATCAATCTAATCAATAAATGGAATGAATAATACTTTTATCTCTAGCCCTTCTCTCCTCCTAAAGCTAAAAACTTGCTTTATATAAGATGTTACTGCTTCCTTTGCTGCTGATGCGTAAATACAGAGTCTTTGCACTTACTAATCAGAATGCTGGGGGTGAAGAATGATCAGGACTGGCAAGTAGTGACATCAAGTCTCACCATTAATCTGCTGATCTGATCTGATTTATTATTTGGTTGAAACAAATATACTGTTCTCTGTTGTATACAGTTATGAAGCAATCAGATTTATTGTACATTTTAAATGAATAATGTGGATGAAACTGTTACCATCTGAAAAATCTTCTTACATGGACAAAATATTGAAGTTGTTCATTCCACCAAGGACATTTGTTCATTTTCAACAAGGCAACTTTGATTAAATCCAGTTAAAATTCACAGTTCGCATCTACAAATAAGGTCCTCTGAATTAGATGATGTTTTCCATCCTCAAATATTATAAAAATATGAGAGCTATTACTTACAGCATTTGATTTATTAATTACAAAGGCTTACTAATATTTTAACTTTTTTGACTTATCTAATATTTGTTGTTCTTGACTATATGATCATTTTTAAATTATTATATAAGACCGGTCCTTTGATTTCCTCTCCCTCCTTTTCTCATTTTACTGTCATTGTATGCAGAGATAAACAGTATAAATTATATTTGTTTGGATGCTGTTCATATTTCATTTCTACTTGTGTAATCACCATCTGCAAACCAAGTCTTGTGGCAGAAAAAATGGTACATACAACATGAATAGCATTTATATATATATTGTTGGGAAGGAGACAGGCAGCATGTTAGAATGTCAAGAAGTCATGAGGATTACTTAAAGCCTCCTTTAGCAAAACAGTAATTAAAAATAACAAGATTTGCCTGCATAGACTAGTTGGTTGAAATAATGCTGATGAGAATCTCTTATCCATATGCAAATCCTGCTTCTATTTTCACTCCCAAAATTGTAAAAATATTTTAAATTCATCCACACTTATTCTCATCATTGCCAGCCAGAGATATCTGTAAGGTGTGGTAAAAAAAAATGTGGCATATGGATTTTTTTGGCTATGTTGGTATCATAGTTTCAGGAAAGTCCCCACAAATCAGAAGAATATACACTTGCTTAGTTCTATTGTATTACACAATATCATCTGCAAACGATGTTTGTTGTATCTTTATATTGAACAATGTGATCAATCTCTAGGTAGACGAATAAACAGGCACAAATCTAATTTTAAAAATGGTAATATTAAAAAAAATAATGAGGCAGCACCGCAGTTCTCCAAGACACTCTGCCTCTGACCTCAAGATGGATTTGAGATTCTTGAGAAAAGAAATGGCAAAGGCCACGTTCATCACAAAATAGCAGATATTGAAACCAATAATAGATGTTAAAAGGTTTCTCATGATTAATCAAAGTGCATTTCCTTATACGGCATTTGTACCATTCCCAAAGGGCTGTATAGCACTGAAGTTTTCCACAGGGCCACTGAATTATTTTACTTTTCGCTCAGCTGTGATTCAACAGGAAATTCACTTCATTTGATATATGTGGTGATAGATTGAGATCTATAAAAGCTCAGTATTAAGGTACCACAATAATCTCCATTGCTTTATCTATATAAATGTTTTTCTGAAAGCATTTAGAATATCTTATCAAGAAACCCTTTTTTTAGTGTTGAAATACATGTTGTTTTTCATGCAATGTGATCTCCACAATTTCTGTTTCCACAACTGTGTCTAATTTCAGACATCAATCCCACAGACATAGGGTTATCAGATCTAGGCAGCATAAATCAAAATGCAAAAATGTACAGAAAGCTCTACTATCCTTGACTGCCAACTAATGATCATCCAGATTTCTAAGGACCAGATGTGGTATTACAAAAGAAATGTGTTTGAATATTAGTATCTTGGGTTGGTAATTAGGCTGTCGGTTTGAGCTTGGCAATTTGGTTGCAAATCAGTGGTGGGTTGCCCCCAGTTCGCACCGGTTCTATAGAACCAGTAGTAAAACCGGCGGGAGGCTCCGACCCGATGGCATGCGCGCGGCCCCGTTGCGAACCAGTAGTAAAGGTAAGTAGAACCCACCCCTGTTGCAAATGTTTCATTACCATTCGAGGAGACCTTACCAGTGCGTTTTGAATTATACTCCTCTGTCAGAACACAGGTCTTTAAATACCTTTTTATGAGATGCAAACAAATGTTGTTTGTTCAGATATTTCTGAGTCATGGTCTGATTTCTATAAAAGAAAGCTTACAAAGAAAAAGAAATCGTTCATTATAAATGCTTTCAACTGTTTTAGAAATTAATATCTTATTGCCAAATCTATAATATATTTAAATTATCTACAGGTAGTCCTTGACTTACAAGAGTTTGTTTAGTGACCATTCAAAGTTACAATGGAACTGAAAAAAGTGACTCATGGCAGTTTTTCACACTTATGACTGTTGCAACATCCCCATGGTCACATGAGGGACTGAAGCTAATTCTAACAAGGTCGTAGCAAGAAAAATTGAGAAGTTTTGTCCTGAGATAAAACAACTGAAGGCATGTAACAAAGAACTAGGTCACATCCTATTTTCTGTTGTCCCAGTGTACAGAATAATGGTCATAGATGCATAAAGGCAGTACTTCCTAACAGTAATAGCGGTTGAACAAAGGAGATTGTGAGCTTTCCATTCCTAGATATATTTAAGTGGTAGCTCCACAGCCATTTGTTGGGGTTGCTTAATTTGGATTTCTGGACTGGACAAGGAGTTAGACCTGATGGCCCAAATAGGTCCTTCCATCTCTATGAAACTATGATTCACTACGATATTAGTTCACAATGCCTATCCTTCTCCTGTTGATTCTTGACATATCAACAAAACTTAGATAATTCTGGGACCTGTTATAGACATACGAGCATTGAGTCTCTCAAGGTTCTTGTCGTTTCTGTACAAGCAAGTAAAATTACAGGTATATTGTGAAATTTCTGTGGGCTAAAAAATGAGCTGTATTTGCTCTCCTTGCCATCCCAAGGTCATCCTCCTACTGCTCTATACAATCCTAACAAGGCAATTCCAATGATAGAAATAATTAAGTAAATTCCACTTCTAAGCTGCCAGTGTTACCATATAATTGAAAGAGCTTGATACATGGAAGTAAAGTCATGGCACTTCCTGAGCCTTTCCAGATGAGCCAGTTTAAGGCAACAGAAGTGAATAAGCAGTTCTTGTCAATGTTTTTATGTTCCCTTAGCAATGGATGGAATTTGTTGTATCAACTTTAAATTGGTATGGGGAGAAGATCCAATCTTGGGGCTTCTCCAGCATTTATAGATGAAAGGAACACTTTGAATGCTCTTTGATGTTTATTTAGGCAAAAGCACAGTTAATGGGAGAGGAAATGAAGAGATCACAGATATTGAAAGTGCAAATAAGAACATTCTATTCTGTCTATTTGCCTTCATGTGTTATTGTGCTTCTTATCCTTATTGTTTTGCTTCTAATGCTATATTCAGCAAGGCAGTGACTGGACTCAATGTTTAATTACTTGATTCCACCTTGCATTGTGAAGCTAGGCTGCAAATGGCAGTGTGGAAAGAGCAACTATTTTCAGAATAAGGGTAGGAGCTAACATCTGTGCTTAAGACAATATGCATATGCACACACAGTTTGCTCAAATGAAAAAAAATGTAGAAACACATCATTGGCAATTAAAATACATGACTCTTATGTATTTAGTCTAGTCACCTCTAGCGTTCCATCTCAGCTGGTGGTGATGATTATGGGAATTGTAGTGATTGTGCCAGTTGAAGACAATGGGACTCACATTCTAATAGATTATAAAAGCAGCCGGCTAGGAAAGCCTGGATTAATGTAAGTACGAGTTTGTAACTTCAGAACATACATCATTAACATGACAACCTTTAGAAAAAGTTCACTTTGCTTTCTGATTCCATCTTTGTCAGCTGGTGACACAATAAGATTGAAACAAAGAAGACAGGATGGTGGATAGATCTAAGGAAGGGTGAGTGTTGGAAGATAATGATGGTTCAGAATGAATGTGACAGTGGCAAACTACTCTGATATATGTGCAAGAACTACAAGTAGTCCTTGACTTACTACCACTAAAGCAAAATGGTTGTTAAGTGAGTTTTGCCCATTTTACGACCTTGCTATAGTTAAGAGAATCACTGCAGTTAGGTTAGTAACACAATTGTTAAGTGAATCTGACTTCCACATTGCTTGTTAGAAGGTCACAAAAGATGATCATATGACATTGGCACACTGCAACTATTATAAATGAATGCCAGTTGCCAAGTGTCCGGAATTTGATCATGTGACCATGGGGATGCTGAATTGGTCATAAGTGTGAAAAATGGTTATAAGCCATTTTTTCAGTGCCGTTGTAACTTTGAATGGTCACTCAACAAATGATTGTAAGTCAAGGACTACCTGTATATGGACAAGAGTTGAACTTAAGTCAGGAAAATGTTTAGCTTTTTCATTAATATAAAAGAAAAATTTCCAGTGGATTGAAGAATATGACTTTTCTACTTTTGCAAATGAAATGGGGTTCCTGGCAAAAAGTCCTGCAGTCCTGGGCAAAAGCACTCTGCAAAAATTAAAAAGGAGTGAGAAGCATTTCCTGCAATCTAGGATTTCTCCATTTCTTTTATTCCTCTTGTCTCTCCAATCCTAGAATAGCTGTAATGGATTTTAGAACAAGGTGATTGTTCCTGAATGAATGTTCTGGTTGCTGGCTATTTGTGCAAAGTCCCCCTTTTTTTAAGTTTCCCAAAGGTCCATTTGTAGATTTATACAAATGTGTTGACTGAATAATGTAATCCCACGTTACATGAGGTGTCTTTTTTAGTTGGGTCTTAGATATTCTTAGTCTTAGTTAGGATTGTACTTGCCAAACACTGGAAAGAAAAAGAGATCCTGACTGTGGAAGAATGGATTTTGACATTGCCAGAATTAGCAGAGATGGTGACATTAACTACTTTGATTAGACAGCTTTATAAAAGACTGGAAACAGTTTGTGGACTTTCTATGTGCTAAACATAATAACAGATGTTTAACAGAGGGATTTGAAGTTTAGTGTTAGCTCAACCTGTTGACTGCTTTTTCTTCTTTTATATATACCTGTATATGTATTTGTAAAAGGGGCGGACAATTTATTGTCTTTTCTTTTCTTTCAGCATCCAGCCAGGGTTGATCCTACTTGTTAAATGTTAAATTTAATTGACCATTTTTTCCTCTTTTTTTGTACACTATGTTTTCTTTTTGTTATTGTTGTTGTTGAATATATGTTTTTGTTTTGTTTTTTCATTTTATTTGTTTTACTGTTTTGTATTTGTATTTTATTTTCTATTATAAATTTAAATGATATTTTTAGTCTGGTTTCAGGACTATCTATACCTGTGATCCTACCCTTCATTCTTTTTATTCAGTTGATTACTTCCCTAAATTTTCTAAGCATGCTGCATAATGCAAATCTCATTAGCAAAATAAATAAAAGCTTATTACCATTTTTTTTTAAATGTGAGAAAATCTTTCTAAAAACAAGGCACCGTTTTCTTTTGCTTCTCTTTGAAGAGAGGATAATTACATTTCAGAGTCATGCTCTATTTTTGTATGTCATCTGAATGCCCTTGGTGATGACATGAAGGATATTGAAGACACAATAAATCATTTGCTGTTGTGCACAATTGTCCAACTACAGATTGTATCAGGTTGTACACAAGAGAGGTGTTCATCTCACAAACTAGAATAAAGACAAAATAGTTATAGACAGGGAATATGAAAATAATAAGGTGTTATTCTCTCTTTTATTAATAGGTTATTCTCAAATACCTTGCATTCATACGACAATATCCTTTCTTTGTCTATGCACAGGAACAAACATTTTCCAAAGTGTTACAAGATGTATCAATATGGTTTAGACTTCTAAGTAAAAGTAAAATAATAAATATTTTAAAACAATTAGTAAATAACGTACTTATCAGTTATTTACACTATGGTTATAGTCCTTCCAGAACTGAGTGGGTTTCAAATCATCAAAAGAAAAGACATTGCAAATGAATGATTTCATATATCCAATTGGTGAATTTGTCATTTATCTGATCCTTTGCCAGAGTAACATCAACTTTCAATCTGAACATTGTAATAACAGCCTAAACATACTGAACAATATTTTGTCAATTTTATACTGTTGTGGTCACACTTGAGAATCATTCCAATAAACTTTAAAAATATTTGTCTGAACATTGTTTCAAGGTCAACATAATCATTATATGAAATGCTTTTACATTAGATTGAATGCATAAACTATGGCAAAGCTGTGGATTAGTGATTAAATTGCTTTGCAAACATGATATTTTATCTTATGATAAAATAATGGTATGTAACAGGAGCTTTGCAGATGGGTAACTGTGTATCTTTTGTTGCTATTGTAATAGTTCCTACAACATGATCTCTATTATGGCGGAATATGAATTAACATTGTTTGGCAAGCATAATCCCATGCTTTAATCATACTTTTAAAGTATTAAAATAGATCTTCTTGTACTGTGAGTTGCAACTTTCTACATATCTACAGGATGGTTAGGATTTAGCTAGATGCTTCATCAATGTCAGTGGAGTCATTTAGCTTGAATAACCCAATGTAATTTGAGAGGAGTAAGGGCTGATCCTGTTTAGATGCCAAATCTCATTGTTCAGTGGTAAAGTATTACATTTACTGTTATATTCTTAGGATGATCTTTCAAAGCATTATGAAAAGTAGTTGTTTTGCATTTAAAATACCAATTAAACTTTAAACTAAATGCTTCCAGTCTTTTAACCAGTTAAATGAATTTATTGTGCAATCTCTCTGACATAATAATAATGCTCATGCAGAGTGTATTTTGTATCTAATTAATATCAGTTTAATCCTATCCATATATATTCAGAAGTCCATTCTATGTATGTGTGTGTACACACACACACACACAAACACACAGAGGGAGGGAGGGAGGGAGGGAGAGGGGGAGAGAGGGAGAGAGGGAGGGGGGGAATCTACACCTGAAGGAGTTTCCATTGATTTCTGCCCTATTGAAGATGCCATTGAAAATAAACAAATAATTTTTGTTGACTATTATTAATGGACAGATTAAGAGATTTACTCTATATTGAAGTATTATAAATGCAGCTAGATCTTTGCATTGAAAGCAGAACAACTTGTACGTGTGCATGGTTGTTTAATAGACATAATGATAAATGATGCTTTTATTTTCAGTTCTCTTTCCCTTGGCTGGGAAGTTGTCTGCTGTGTGCAATCTATCACCCCATGTTGATGGAATGTCTATCTAGAAATGTCCACATATGTGGCTTCTAATGCCAATTACCTGCTTCTCCCCCCAGTAAATTGAGGGAGGCTTTTCCAGCCTCTTATTTCTTTTCTTCTGAATTTTAAACTCATTTTGATCCTTCCTTGTGTGCTTTCCATCAACTCTCTGCTCAGTGCAAAGTTTAGCTGTCCTAATGGATGGCCAAGGTCTGCTTGAAAATCTCCAAATAACAGAAGTCTCACTACTTTACTAGATACTTGATTGTAACTGTTAAGATTCCCCCCCCCCCGCCGCCATAATGTTCAGGAGAAATCTACCTGATTATTTATTTATTTATTTTATTCAATTTGTATACTGCCCTTCTCCTAGTGTACTCAGGGCGGTGCACAGCCAGAACTAAAACACATACCAATACAAAATTTAAAATTATTAAAAGAATTACATACTTTGGCCCAAATTTAAAACAATTTGAATTAAAACCCATTGACAGATTAAAAGCTAAAAAGCTAAAAAACTAAAAAGGTAAACTAAAAAGGGTTTTACCTTATAAAAACTTATAAGGTAAGACTACTAGAACTTCTGCTGCCCCTTTCTAATTACAGCTATTCAAGTCCCTGGACAGTGCTATCATGTTCTCTCTCAATCTTTTGATGTTGTCTAGTTTCTTCAATTTTTTCTTATGGCATTTATTCTCCATAGTTCTAATAATCTTTGTTCCTGTCTTGTCATTAAGTGAATCTGATTTTCCCATTGACTTTGCTTGATGGAAGCCAGATGAGAAGATCGCCAATGGGCCTTCACAGGATACTGCAAACATTGTAAATATGTGTTGGCTGCCAAGTGCCCAAATTTTGATCAAGTGAACCCAGGGATGCTGTCACAATGGTAAATGCAGAGGCTGGTCATAAGTCACTTTTTTTCAGTACCACAGTCGCTAAACAAATGGCTGTAAATTGAGGACTACCTTTATCCAAATTACATGACTCTATCTTTATTTACAAGTCTGCAGGTTAAATGGGAATTTAAGTGATACGAGACTGTTCCTGTCCATTATTTCTTATTTCCAGAATGTAATTCACTGAAAACAATGACCTTTTTATATATTAACTTGTTCTTGTAATCAGAGTTAAGAACCTAAGCTCGTGATGGCAAACCTATGGCACGCGTGTCACAGGTGGCACGTGGAGCCATATTTGTGAATGTTGCCCTAGCTCAGCTCCAGCACGCATGTATGCACCGGCCAGCTGATTTTTGGGCCTTTCAGGCCCACTGGAAGTCAAGAAACAGGCCATTTCCAGCCTCTGGAGGGCCTCCGGGGTGGGGTGGGGTGGAGAAGGCTGTTTTCACTCTCTCCAGGCTCCTAGAAAGCCTCTGGAGCCTGGGGAGGGCAAAAAGCAGACCTACCGGGCCCACTGTGCTATCATGTGCCAAAAGCAGGGGGAGGGGGTCATGCGTGCATGTACGGGGGGGCAGGGTGCATTGAATTATGGGTATGGGCACACACGGACGTGACCTTCCTGCGCTCCCCCCCACTTTTGGCACGTGGCGGCAAAAAGGTTAGCCATCATTGACCTAGGCTACAAAAAGAAGCTGGTATAATTCAGATGTATTGTTCATGGCAGTCATGGCAAGTACTTATTCTACAATACTATTAGAAAAATATAATATAACCTATGATAGAGATACCCAATGCTGATAGTCCTTGATTAGTTTGTGTGCAGCGAAGATGATCACACTTCCAGTCTTCTGATGGAGAAGAGGGTCATATCTTCTCAAACTAAGCCAAAGGAAGAAACTGATTGTGGGAGAGTTCTCACTGAAGAAATAGTATCATCTTGAATCAATACAATTTGACCTGAATCAATGCAATTCTTTTTTTTGTTTGTTTTACCTCTGTACTAAAGTTTAGATGATTCTGAGTGTGATATCAGTTTTTAAAAGGTAATTAGAATGGTTCCAGAAAATTACAGATTGGCACGCATACGGCTCGTTCTGAATTGCTATGACTGAAAAGTTTTATTAAAGACTGAATGATCAAACATACAGAAAAACAAATCTTATTGAAGAATCAACATGAATTTGCCAAGGTAAGACCTGCCCCAGTAGCCTTTTAGAGTTCTTTAAAATCCTAAGAAACAGAATAGCCTGTGATGATCCAATCCATTTTATTTATTTCAATTTTGATAACAGTATATCTGCTGGATAAAGTCTTCAGCATCTTCCCTCCAGCATTCTGTTGCCATGGGGGTCTAAAGGGCATCCACCAGTTGAACATAATTTCAATATTTCCTACCTACTCACAGTATATCAAGAGACCTTCAATTCTCATAATGGAGGTAATTTAGATTCATTCTGACCAATAGTAACTTCTAATCTTATTTGCCATGAATGTGTCTGATCCCCTCTTAAAAATAGCCCTGGTAGCAGCAATCATTATTATCTTGCAATAGGGATTTTTTCTGTTTAAGTAAAATTAAAATTGAATTAACATTGTTTTGAATTTGCTTTTCCCATTCTTCATATTTCAGTGTTATAAGAGAGAACCTTTCCTGATCCACTTCTCCACACTTTATATAATTTATCTTGTTTCTTCTTATCTACCTTTCCTTATTAAGCTAAAACATATCTGGTAGTCATGGATATCATAATTTTTCTCCATGCTCTCAAATTAATAGTTCTGCCAGGTGTATAAATTTTCTTTTATCAGCAAGTTCTCACCAATTATAGATTAATCTAAAAAAACAGGAGAGGCCAGTGGGTGCTTATTTTTACCCCAAACGTGGAGAAGATGTGAGGAAAACATTTATTACAAAAGCTTTAGGCAAAAACCTCACACTAAATGATAGTTTCTAGCTCACGTTGGCTGATAGCTAAAAGGATAAGGGTTAGATCTGATTAATACTTTCTTTGATGATTAAGAAAAGTAATCTGGAACAAGGCAATGGATTTTAAGACAGCTACATGGTTAGAAAAAATAGACCCTAAATTGGGGCAGTCTTTACCTTTAAGACAAGAGATGCACTTATTAATCATGAGTAAAATAGGATTCTGAATAGGCTGCCTTCCCATCACAACAATGTATTTTTAGCCTATCTACAATAGGGTAACACAGGCACTGTGTTTGGACCATAAATTACACACACAGCCTTGGTTCTTACAATAACAGGCTAGAATATCTTTGGCTGTTCTATTCTGATTCAATCCGCTGTGCAAACATAGCCAGACAGTCAGCCAACTCTGAGTCTTTTGAACCAATCCGTGTATCATTTAGAGATGATGGATCAGAGTCAGTAGCCCCACAAACCACGATGCTGATTGGAGGAAGCGTATTTTTTGTAACAGGTGGGGACGAAAGAGCAATGTGCTGGGAGAGAGCCTGCAGTGCAAGACGGGTCCCCCCCTCCCCTCCCCTCCTGGAGACTGTGTGACCTTGCAAGGGTCGTTGCCTGCCCATCCAGCTCTGACAAACCTTGCAAAGAAGCTGCCCCAAGGACAAACGCCTCATCGTCCTTGTCTCCAGCCAGATCCTATTGTGTTACAGCTGTTGGGCAACAAGCAGGCTTGGGCTAAGCTTCTTGTAGAAGACAACTCCGAGAAGGTGTGAACCGCTGTTCCTCAACCCGCCCGTTGTTTCCCACGTCCCCTAGATGGAAGGAAACACCCAAGCCGATGCGCGGGAAGGGGACGCTTTCCCCCTACGCGATCCTGCGCGCCTATATTTGGAGGCAATCCTTTCTGGGCACCGAGACCGAGAGGGGTTTACTGCAAAATAAGGATTACAATCGCAGTCGCCGCCCACGGGATGGACTCTTGCATTCTTCCCTCTTGCGCCTGCTCTCTCAGTAACGTGTTGCTCCTTTGCTTTGACCTGTATAGCAGCCAAGCGGGTGGCCGGGCCGGTTCTCCCTGTTGTTGCTAGCCCAGCAAGGCTGCTTGCTCGGGGCTCTCACGAAGGGAAAGAGACCCCTCCTTCGTTCCAGAACAGCGCGCTCCCCTCGCTCGTCTCCTTCTCCTCGCTCCTGACAGGAGGGCAACCGCGTGGGCGATGGCGGCGCCGACGGACTGACTGGAAAGGCGGGAGAGGCGGCATCCAGCCTGAGAGAGGATGTTTTGAGCCAGGCGGTGGCCGTGGAGCTGGGCGGGTCGCTCTGGCCGTCCGCCTGGGGTCTCGCTTGGTCAGCCGCCGGGGAAACGGGCTCCCCTCCGCGCTCTTGTCACATTTATGGACGAGCACCTGAGCCTTCTGCGCTCGCCGGCCACCCCGTCTTCCTGCAAGCATTCGAGGGGCGGCGGCAGCAGCAGCAGCGTCGGCGGCGTCGTGGGAAGCAGCCACCATAACTTGGGCTACAGCGAGCAGCTCTTCCCCGAAGGCGCGCTTTCCGCCCCTGAGGAAGGGCAGGAAAAAGAGGAGGGCGACGCCGGCGACGAGGAGGAGGAAGAAAAGGAAGAAGAAGACGAGGAGGACGGGGAGCTGGAGGGTGGCATGACTGTAGTGGGTGGAGAGGACCCTCTTATCGATGAAAACCAACATCCCCATGCCCTGCTGGGCGGGGAGCGCTATGACCACCCTCTTGCCCATACCCTGCCTCCCCACAGTCATCACCAAGTGGGCACCGGTGGAGAGGAGCATGAGTGTTGTGAGAGGGTCATGATCAACATCTCAGGTCTGCGCTTTGAGACCCAGCTCAAGACACTGGCCCAGTTCCCAGAGACGCTGCTGGGCGATCCCCGCAAGAGGATGCGCTACTTCGACCCTCTTCGCAACGAGTACTTTTTTGACCGCAATCGGCCCAGCTTTGATGCCATCCTTTACTATTACCAATCTGGAGGCCGTATCCGCCGCCCTGTTAATGTGCCCATTGATATCTTTTCGGAAGAAATACGTTTCTATCAGTTAGGTGAAGAGGCCATGGAAAAATTTCGGGAAGATGAAGGTTTCATCCGTGAGGAGCAGAGACCTCTGCCTGAGAAGGAGTTTCAGCGCCAGGTGTGGCTCCTTTTCGAGTACCCAGAGAGTTCCGGACCAGCTCGGGGCATTGCTATTGTGTCTGTTTTAGTCATCCTCATCTCCATTGTCATATTTTGTTTAGAAACCTTACCTGAGTTCAGAGATGACCGTGACTATGATAGTACTTCAGGAACGTTTGGTACTGGGAGTAGTCCTTTTGGGACTGATGTTTTCACCAATACTTCTTCCCCAGCTACATCTATGGTGTCATCCTTCACTGACCCTTTTTTTGTGGTGGAGACTCTGTGCATTATCTGGTTCTCCTTTGAGCTGCTTGTCCGCTTCTTTGCTTGTCCCAGCAAGCCCACCTTCTCTAAGAACATTATGAACATAATTGACATTGTGGCCATTATACCTTACTTCATCACCTTGGGCACTGAACTGGCCGAGAGGCAGGGGAATGGTCAACAAGCAATGTCTCTGGCTATTCTCAGAGTCATCCGGCTAGTTAGAGTCTTCCGTATCTTCAAGCTCTCTCGGCACTCCAAAGGGCTGCAGATTTTGGGGCAAACTCTGAAGGCCAGTATGAGGGAACTGGGCTTGCTCATTTTTTTCCTTTTCATCGGTGTTATCCTCTTTTCTAGTGCCGTCTATTTTGCAGAAGCTGATGATCCCACTTCAAGTTTCAGCAGTATCCCTGATGCCTTTTGGTGGGCTGTGGTAACCATGACCACTGTGGGTTATGGGGACATGCATCCTGTCACTATTGGAGGCAAAATAGTAGGATCTCTCTGTGCCATCGCTGGTGTGCTGACTATTGCCTTGCCTGTTCCAGTCATTGTCTCTAACTTCAACTACTTTTACCACCGGGAAACAGAAGGGGAAGAACAAGCCCAGTACATGCACGTAGGAAGCTGCCAGCACCTCTCCTCCACTGAGGAGCTGAAGAAAGCTCGTAGTAATTCCACTCTTAGCAAGTCAGAGTATATGGTGATAGAAGAGGGAGGCATCAGCAACAGTGCATTCAAACAGGCTGCATTTAAAACAAACAACTGCTCCGGCACAAACAATCCGAACTGCGTGACTATTAAAAAAATCTTTACGGATGTTTAAAAGACACTCTTTCGCAGAGATTGAAAGAAAATCACAGGAAGTCTGCGTAATCAGTATTTGTGAGGAACATGCATCATTGTCAGTCTTTGTGCTCTTGCTTAGTACATATACTTTTCTGGTCCTCCCTTCTGAAGATAGAATATTTTTTTAGAAGAACAAAGAACCAAGGAGATATTAAGAAAGAAGGTAGATAAGCTAAAGTGTTGCTGCTGCTCCCTTTGGAAACAGGTTTTTATTTTGCACAGGTTGTTGCAGGGCATTGGAATTTTAGTGAGAAACGTGTTTGTCTGATTTTATAAAGAGCAGCTACACTGTTGATTTGCTTTTCTTTTACGTATACACTTGTTGGATTGAAAGGAGCGGAATGTAAGGATAATGAATGTAACTGTGCTCCAGTGAATGAGAAATAAGGTGATATAAATGTCACAAACTATCTCACATTATAATAGGATGGCCACAATTGAAAATGTGATTACGAGGTTGCAATCTTGATTTTTTTAAAAAAAGGTTAGAGCCATGTGTATTCTGAATATGCCCATGACATACGCCGTATCACTTTAATACAACAAGGGAAACGCCTCCGTTGTGATTTTGGATTTCTTTGATCCCTGAATTCCCAAAGAATTGCAACTTTGAATCTGAAGTGCTACCTGGGTATTGTAGTATTACTTCTTCCTATACAGTGAGACTGAACAATTGACTGACTGACTCATCATATCCTGATGATCCGAATACGATGAATTATTTAGTTTTTAGTAAATTTCTAGCAGGCTTTTATTTTGACTGCAGCTTCAAAAAACAAAAAGCAAAAGAGGTATTTCCATAAATGTCCAATGCATGTAAGATAAGTGGTTGCATCTATCACAAGAAGATTAAAGTGACAAACACGCCTTGCAGCGGAAGTTACTAATTTGGACCTGAGTGGTACAGTTTCCATAGCAACTTTGGTTTCCTGGGAAACTCCCAAAGGTTGTCATAGCATCCGTTCTTTCTCTCCCTCAGTCTTCTGCTGTTTCTATAGTAACCATTCCAGATGGTTCTAACTTCTGTGGTTCCACAGAAAAGCTGCTGCTCTGATAAATCACACACATACACACACACACATACAAGCACACAAATGTACACCATTAATCCCTAAGAGATTTAGTTGTGGAAGTTAAGCATTATTCTGTATGTATCATTTTTAGATGGGCAAGATTTGAGATGGCTGCACATCATGAAGAAAAGAGTTAATATGGATTTTTAAAATAACTGTACTTCACATTATAATATAATTAAACACCAAAAGCAAAGAATTTCTCCCCTGCCAATCTTCCACATCTGTTGCAATTTGATACCTGGAATTAATTCTAAATGAGTTTCCTGAGTTACCTGTACAACTGCATAGAAGGTTTTAAAAGATGGCATTGCCCTCTACTTTTATCAGAATAAATCATATAATATTGATTTATAATAATTCTTTATTGCATATGACCTAGCATTATGCAAAAAAAACCTCTTTTCAAAGCATGTACTGCATTGAAGATCAAGACCAAAACTTTTATTACAAAAGGATGCAGATCTGGAAAATAATGGTGATGAAGTATTGGTTCAAAAATACTTAAAAGTCCTCTGGGAAGTGTATATCCATCTTCTCTCAAGTAAACATCTACGGCTATGGAATATCAGACAGACACAGGTGAGCTGTTTGCTAGTTCAAGGAGAATTGTTCTCCCTAAGATAATTTGTGAAGATGTCATCTTGTGATCAGTAAGGAAAAATAATGGAATTAAAACAAAAGCCTGTTGTGTGCCTTTTATAGATGACATATAGCTTTATTTAATTTTAAGGATTTTATTATAATACTTTCAATTGATTTATTTTAATATAAGTCTCTCACCTTTAATTTTAGAAACACAGAAAAATAATGTGTTGAAAGATAGTTCTACTGGTTTAAGCACAAATAGCTTCTGGTATATCTGATTTCAGAATATATAATTGGCTGTACATCTCTACTGAAGTGCAGTTTGATTTGCTATATTAGCCCCTGAAGATTCTTAATATTCCTTTCCATAATACTTTATGATATTTAATGTTAGTTATTAATACCATTTTGTAGAGTTAATTGCATGCTTTTGGAAGAAAATGGATTTTGTATGTGTTGGTCCCATGCAGTATTTATATCTACTTTCTTTTTTTTTTTTTTATAAAATTCAGTTCACTGCAAGAAATCACTTGGCCATATCCTCAGCTATCTGTGGCATTATATGGAGCTTTGTAATTTCTGCTAGATGATAATATCTGTAGGGTCAGAGGAAGAGGTCACTTTGCTTATGTGTCTTTGAATTTCATATTTTTATATATCAGGTTTGACAGGATAAATACAGTAAGGAATGACTATTTCATCATCATCAATCAAATTTATTAAATGTATACTATTAACACAACAAAATCTATTTGGGTAGGATCCATATTACACTAGCTGCATCCATACACATAGACACTTAATATGAGCTTTGACATTTTTCCGTTAACACCTTTCCCCACCATTCTGTTTCCTTTGTCCAAGTAAGTGTCCTGTTGCTTATTTAGCCAAAGTAGCATCATCAGTGAGGAAGAGATAGTCCATTTTAAAAAGCCCATAGTTAAGAGAACTAAAAAAAATACTTCAGGAAAAAACTATGGGGACAAATACCACAAATTCTAAGGAAGACGTAATGTGAGTGGTAATCTCAGCTGACTATTGGGATGATAAAGTAAGATAATGAGAGGGATGAACAATGTATTCTGGAAAAGATCGTTGTTTGCTGGTTAGAAACTTGAACAGAAACATTCCATGCTTCATTTTGTGATAGGTTTTATTCATCACAACCTAATTTGAAGTTCTCATCTCCAAAGAAGTTCATCAGGCAGCAGAAGATCTAATATTTAGCAGAATTATATAGCAGTGTTCTTTGAATCTAGTTCATTATAATGAATAGAAACTATCAGCTCAAGAAATGGATAATGTTCTGTATTTTGGTTTCTCCCCTTTATTCCAAAATATTGGGAGTGAGACTGCTTTGGTTTTTTTTTAATTATTATTATTACTAGGACACATGAATTGAATTCAGATAAAATGTAAGAACCGAGAACTGCTTTTATTGAAGGTTCTATCCACAAATGAAACAGAAAAAGGTCACTAAATAGCTCACTAAAATGGCTCCTCCTTCTGTTCTTTAGTAGCAATATCTTTACAAAGATTGTCAGGTTGTTCAAGACAGTTTCCTTTTTGGTTCAGGTCATGTCATTTTATTTTTAAATTCATATTTATCATGAATATTAATGTTTTGTCAATACAAATGTTTAAGCTATCAAAATAATAATATACATTTCAATGCTAAATAATGAATAGTGAACAATATGTCTGCTAATGGGAGGTTTTGTCAACTATTCCAACAGAATATTATCTGGATTCATTAGAATAGGATAGGGTTATCTTTATTCTGTTAAAATTGTGAAACCAAGTATTTAGTGAAGCGGTGAACTATTTTTTCTGAATTGATTGAGGCAGAGATTAGATTATTGGGGATGCTTTAATTTGGATTAAAGTTGACCTGAGACAGTGGTTGAACTTCATGTCCTAAATGCCCCCTAAATCATTCTGTTCTATTCAGTAATAAATCCATTATTTAAATTTCATTAGTGAAAGGTCAGATTGGCAATTACAAAAAAGAAAATCAAGGCAGAGACATTTCAACTGTTCAAGAGAGAAAATGAAGCATTTAGAAATAGGGGGAAGCAGACCTTAGAGTCAAACTAGAGTCAAAAGGATGGTATAATGCATTTTCTGCAGAGAAAATGCAAAACCTCTGTATTTATTAAATGGAAAAGCTCATATAATTGTCTTTTTTTCATGCTACCACAAAAGCCAATCATAGCATATAATTTAAAAAGTACAACTGAGGGTCATCCATATATTGCCAAGGGTACTAATGATTGTGTTTACCTCGTGTAATACTTTCCTTCCATTGTTAATGCTGCAGTAAGGAATTGTCAGTTGCTTTTAATCAACCATAGCAATAAATTTTCCAAAATGTATTAGTTGTACATCCTAAATCATCCCTGATGTTTATCTGAGAAAAGAGTAAGAAGGCAATTAGATATTTTCCCTCTCTTATTGCCATTCTAAAGAAATTAATAATCCCTTCTTATGAGTGCATTTCACAAAGAGTAGAAAATCTGTTTCAGCTGTGTCTACATTATGTGCAATTTGGAATATAGCCAGTAAATGTAACTTGCATATATCAAAACTGTAGCATGAAACATCATCACTTTGTTGCCATGTCTAGAAATCAAGGACAAATATTTTGTTTTTGTTTAAACTGTAAGCCACTTTGTAGACTAGTTTTAAGGCCTAAAAAGTGCCATAGAAATAATATTGTAATTAAATAAAAAGGAGATATTTCACTCATAGCATGCAGTGGACACTGTAAAAACAAAAAATACCCAACAATGAGAAAAAATAAGAAATTAAGGGCTGACAAACACTTTTTTTCTCAGAGCTCTTGCAGAGTTTCCCAGCCTCAAGTTTTAACTCTACCTTTGCAATTGGAATAGCAACGATAAAAAACTTCACAAGGTAAGCAAGATATGGGACTTCATCAGACACTTGTAAAGTATGCTTCACAATGTGACTCCTTCACCTCTTCCATCTTTCTTCTAATCAGTCTCCCCCAGGAAAATCCATGGCTATATGGAGCAATAGATGCCCTTGTTTCTCCTTGTCCTTGCCATACAGTACTTACAAACTAATAACCCCCCCATCCCTCTGCTTCACTCCACTCATGATGCCGGGACTCTGGAGACCAATGAACCACAGAGAGGAAAACTATATCTATTCTAGACAAACTCCTAGGATCTACTAGTGAAAGTAATGGAGACCACCACCTCTTTTCCTTGTAAAAATTAGCTATTTGATTTTCCCTGTTGTGACTGCTGACCAAACCTTCATTGTGTATTCCTTTGTATCAGATGAGAGCCAAAGTAAATGGAGCAGAACAAATTGAAACTGCAGACAACAGTTTCCTTCCTTACAGCAGATGGGTGAGTATCATTGTAATGACTACACTCTCAACCTCAACAGGGGGAGCTCTAAACATAAGGAGCATTGAACGGAAAGCCCATCTTTTTCTCACTTTGGTCATTCACACCTCATTCTCAGGAGTTGCTACTTGCTTCTGTTCCCTCTTATTCATCACCATCCTCTGGGTTTTTTTTTTTTTTTTAAATCTCCACAAGCTACCAGGCAGCCATTCAACATTCATAGAGGCATAATATTATGCAGACCACCAGTAAGATTAACAATCAGAAGTGGAAATTACCAATGGGGATTCAACTGTGTGCCTCTGTGGAGTTGTTGGCTTCACATTCCCAGTGTTCATGTTTCCAGACCAGTGTTTCTCAAATTTAGCAACCTTATTGTGTAGAGTTCAACTCCCAGAATTTCCCACGCTGGCTGAGGAATTCCGGGAGTTGAAGACCATACATTTTAAGATTATTAAGTTTGAGAAACATTGTTCTAGAATAATATAATAGGTACAATGTAGCCTAACATAGACATAACAGTTGTTACTATTACTTGTATGAATTGGAAAGACATATTAACCACAAGTTGGGCAATCCCAGCAATTGCTGACAAATGAATATTTATGTACACCAGTGGATTTGGTAAAATGAGAGATGGTGTGAATAATGTCTTAGATGCATATTTTGCTCTTCTGGGCCATTTCTGATCCAAGGGCCATGATTGAATCTGAGCTTTTTGGCCCTCTATGTCTTCGCTACTTCATATTGGCTTCATTCGGGAGTAGTACAGAATATGACACCTGTCCAAGAGCCCTCTCTTTGCTACAGATTATGGAATTTGTAATCATATACCTGGAGGGTAGAGGATAGGAAGAAATGATAGCTCTGGCTACTGACCTGGATACCTATTGTTTTCTGAAAGTAGTAGTTTCCTATTAGACCTCCAGAATCTAAGGTGTGGTTTATGGACACCTCTTTGTGAGATGATTTTAAACCTCATTTTGTGTTTCTCATTCCCCTACACACTGAACCAATGGACAGTTTACAGAAATTTCTGCTCTGCATTTTTTGTATTAACGTTCTCTATTTCTTATATGCATGTCCCTTCATCTATCCCTTGAAAAAGGATGGATTTCTTTCCAAAGAAATATGTTTCCTGAATATTGAATCATTTCTCTTTAGGCAACTTTTAAATACAGGTTTACAACATCATGGTGGCTTATGTAGGAAAAGGACCCTGTAATATCCTAATGTGTAAAGATTATACAGAGACTGAATGCAATATTTACAGCGATTATGCAATATTTGGCCAACTCTAGTTGCTGGTTTATTTCTGTTTGCAAATGCTCAGATTTAACTTCAGAAAGATTTAGCTTATTATAATATTTTGGGAAATTCATGTAGAAAAGGCATTTTATTGCTATTTTTCCATGCATTAATAATGTGGACCATTTTCCAATGCCATATATGTCTTTCAATGCTGGTATGTTTGTATCATTTTCTTTAATTATTGCTGTGTTTTTGGCTATGATGGTTGAACATAAGATGGAGGCAATGTTACCCTGAGTTTGTTGTGATATAGTAGCCATTTGATTCCTGTAATAAAGAATGGCCAATATCAATCATACCAATAGTATTTGAACTTTCTGGACAAACATGCAGATTCTGTACTATGCAAAGTATGCGTTGTTCAAAATTGCATGAACAATGCAATGCAGATATTAGCAAAGGGGCATATATTAGGAAAGTCTGTAAATACATTGAGGGAGAGATATATATGATGAATTTGTTGTGGAAAAGGTGTATTAACATATATATAAATTTTCATGCTTTAAAAAACAGTTTGCAGAGTAGTGTGGAAACTTGAAAGATCGAATATTTCATGTTTCATAATATTTTGTATATTACTGTGTGTATGTATATTTGTATATGTACTGACAAACGTACATATATACATATATATTTGTATGTATACATACGTACATTGGTGGGATTCAAGTAATTTAACAACCGGTTCTCTGCCCTAAGATTTCTTCCAACAACCAGTTTGCCAAACTGCTCAGAAAATTAACAACCGGTTCTCCCGAAGTGGTGCGAACTGGCTGAATCCCACCACTGCATATGTACATAAATAGTAACGCAGTGCTGTTATACAATAGTAAAGGTAGGACTTACTAGCATGAGGATTCGTCTAGTTTTAATTATGCTTTGCTTATGGGATAATTGCTATATGTAATATAGGTTAGTAGGAAAAAGAAATAGATATTGTGCTTTGCATTAAATACTGTATTTTTCTTACTGCCATGTTCTATAATAGCTATATGTTAAACAGTAAGTAAGTTTCTTGAACAACAGTCACTGCTTCATATATTTAGTTTATTTAATTTATATCTTAAATGCACTAAGTTGACAGCAAAACATTTTACAAACAAATATAAACTTTCATATGATCATAGTTAAGATACCCATGAAACCCCATGCTTTCATTAGCTCATATAAACATGCTTTTGGAAGATCCTCATGCCTTACAAAGTGCTTCTGGGGAAAGCTTTTATTGTATAATTAAATGCCTTCTTCACAACTTTTTATAGAGTTCAGATTAATTGTCTCCCATTTGTAACCTTTGTATTTTTCCTCATAATTTACGTTTTTTTTCCTTGTACATAAAAGCCTCTGAAATGAATAGAGAGACAGAATGCCTGCCAATGTCTTTTATATTAAAAGGACAAGGCACTGTGCTAGAAGTGTCCATGGTGCTAGATTGATGAGATTTCATGGACGTGGAGAATATGAGCACACATTTAATGCTCATCTGACTATTAAAAGACAGTAATTCTTAGAAATGACAATAGAAAACAGGAAATAGATGGACATTTAATAGTTTGTCCGAAACCTCTTAGACTTTTTGAAATGACCAGGTCTTTCATTTTGAATGGTACCTGGCATCGGTACATGCAGCAACTGCAAACTTTGTCACAAGGTTGACATACGCATTGCAATATCACAATGCATGCTCTGTCCTTTGTGTACTTATATGCAACATCATAATACAAATACAACAAAGTATGCACATTTTGCCATTAGCTTCTCCTGCTCCCCATGAATGCCTGTGGTGTCTGGACAACAATAAAAAGTTTGAACAGAGAATCTGGTACAATATGCCCTCCAGTGTTATTCCTGCTTTAATCAAATTTTACATTAGCTGAAATTTCTATGATTATAAAAGGTAGTTGAACCAAATTCTCTTGTAAAATATTATTTATTTATTCATTTTATTGAATTTCTATACCGCCCTACTCCCGAAGGACTCAGGGCGGTGAACAGCCATGAAATAAAACACATACATATACAAAATTTAAAATCGAATAAAATGAATTAAATAAATTTGGCTGAATTGATACCCATAATTTAAAATACCCATATTTTAAAATACAGTAAAAATTTAAAATTTACACTTAAAAGGGAGAAGATTTAGGCGAGGCCAGCTTGATGAAATAAAAGAGTCTTCAGCTTGCGGCGGAAGGTGCGCAGATCCGGAATCCTCCGTATCTCTGGGGGGAGCTCATTCCAGATCGTCGGTGCCCCCACAGAGAAGGCTCTCCCCCAGGGGCCGACAGCCGACATTGTTTGGCCGATGGCACCTGGAGGAGCCCCTCTCTGTGGGAGCGTACTGGTCGGTGGGAGGCTATTGATGGTAGTAGGCGGTCCCGTAAGTAACCAGGTCCTAAGCCATGGAGCGCTTTAAAGGTGGTAACCAGAACCTTGAAGCGGACCCGGAAGACCACCGGGAGCCAGTGCAGCTCGCGCAGGAGAGGTGTTACACGGGAGCTCCATGCTGCTCCCATAACCACCCACGCCGCCGCACTCTGCGCCAGTTGGAACCTCCGGGTGCACCTCAAGGGGAGTCCCATGTAGAGAGCATTACAATAGTCCAGACGAGAGGTGACGAGGGCATGAGTGACTGTGCGTAACGAGTCCCGATCTAGAAAGGGACGCAACTGGCGAATCAGGCGAACCTGATGAAAAATCCTCCCGGTCACGGCCGTCAAGTGCTCTTCTAAAGACAGTCGTGAATCCAGGAGGACGCCCAAGTTACGAGCCCTTTCTGTGGGGGCCAATGATTCGCCCCCAATAGCCAGCGATGGCGCCAGCTGACTATACCAAAAATTATAATGGCATGACTTTATAATGACTTTATAAGCAGGTGCCATGTTAATTTTCCACAGAAAGCACCACAATCTTATTGTCACCTACAATTGGATACGTTACACGATTTTAATGATCATGCTTAATGATTTTGTTGTATATAGGCAACAGAAATGAGTAGTATCAACCTTGTGACATAAAATAATATATCTCAAGAATGAGCAATGCAAAACTTATAGTACCATGACTATGAATTGAGATTATTGACTTACTAGTGTTTCAGATATCCTTGTCAAGTTACATAGGAATGCATCCAGAAATCAGATAATATCTAAAATAAAGGAAGATATAGACAAATTATTTACTTAATGACACTTTTGATCCAAAAGTGTATTGTTAAAAGTGGAATAGTTATGGGCTTGAGAATTTGCACTTAGGTCTTATTTGCTGAATTGGACTCAAACAGCTATAAACTGTATTCCATTTGCTCTATATATATAAAAAAAGTTTACTGTTTTCTGTTTTGTGTAATGGCTTCTTTCTTGTCCATTTAGTTTCTTTTCTGTTTCTTTTCTATACTAGATATTATTAACATTAGCTGTCTCTGTCTTGAGGGAGTGGGAACAAGCAAGACAGTCCTGTCTCCCTTCCATTTCTATTTATGACATGAACTGCAGATGGATTGAAAAATATTGTATGGGAATAAAATGTACAGGTAGTCCTCAGATCACAACAGTTCATTTAGTGACCGTACAAAGTTACAATGGCACTGAAAAATGTGACTTATGAGTGTTTTTCATAGTTACAACCTTTGCAGCATCCCCATGATCCTGTGATCAAAATTCAGATTCTTGGCAACTGGTTTATATGTATGACAATTGCAGTGTCTCAGATTCATGTGATCATGTTTTGCGATCTTCTGACAAGCAAAGTCAATGGGGAAGCCAGATTCACTTAACAACCAGGTTATTAACTTATCAACTACAGTAATTCACTTAACAACTGTGGAAAGAAAATTTGTAAAATGGGGCAAAACTCACTTAACAAATGTCTCATTTAACTATAAATTTTGGGCTCAATTGTGGTCATATGTAGAGGACTACCTATATTTCATTACTGAGATACCTCCTTGAGGGCCTGCTACAAATGATCACACTCTAAATATTGGGGCTGATAGCAGATGGCAGGGATTTGCACTAGTCCTCTTTCACCTCAACGTAGGTAGACAATTCCCAATTTTAATAAAATTTGAAAGTGACTCATTTCTTTTTTTTTAAAGTAAACCTCCCCACTCCAGGAATGAATATTAGCATCTGTTTAGAGCTCTTGGCTCTGCTTTCTTTTAATATAGTCTTCATTATTCTTTCTATGCAGATATTTGAGAGATAAAGTATTACATCTGTACTATTTGTCCGATTGGATCATCAACCTTCTTTGCATGTTCTCCATCTTCCAAGCTCCACCAGAAACTTAACAGACTAAAATGTATGGAATTTTTTTAGCCCTAGAACATTCTCAGAACATCAGATTGGAAAAAATGACCTGAGACATCAGATCAAATAACAAGCAACTCATGGGGTTCCTTGAGATCACATTAGTATGCCACCTGTTCCTATTGTATTTAGGCATGTTAGTATCAGCAGGTCATTAGAGAAGGAGGAGAAAATGGTATGAATAGTTAATGTGCTTCGGAACAGTGCAGACCACTCTACACTGTTTTGCATCCTATACTACTGTATAGTCATTTGTAAATGTACAATAAAGAGATGTGATATGGGTGTAGGAATAACAAAGAGAAACATCCGAGCTGCTTGCTCTTTTGAGTTAATCTTGCTCATTGTTAATTAGCCATTTTGATGCCAGGTTTCTACATCTCATTTTTTGTATCTTGTTTGTTTGTTTGTTGTTTGTTTATACCACACAACTCCAGTTGTGGGGAAATGGGGCAAAATAGATTCTGTAAGGTTGAAATACAGTTGATAGGCTGTTCAGTTGGTAAAAGTACATTCAGAACTGTACACCAGTCTTTCCAAACCACTTCTTTGCTAATTCCTTTTATTTCA
The DNA here is from genome assembly GCF_059756535.1 of Pantherophis guttatus. Taxonomy (NCBI): domain Eukaryota; kingdom Metazoa; phylum Chordata; class Lepidosauria; order Squamata; family Colubridae; genus Pantherophis; species Pantherophis guttatus. The sequence continues at coordinate 55,076,594 of NC_142065.1, read as the reverse complement.
TGATGGTGGTACAAGGAGGTGAATATAAATCTTTGGTTCATTAGAGGAATATGTCAAAATTTATTCAGTACAAGATCAAAGCTCATTGTACATATTTTTCCCTTGCCAAATATTCAAGTATGAAAATCCCCTCCAGCCTTCAATTCATCTTTCTTTTTTTATGAATGGCGCCATACTTTAGTAAATGTACCTTGACTTGTAACAGATGGTGGGAAATTTTTGACTGAAGCATGCCAGTGTGGTTCAGATTGCCTATTTTTCTCATCTGTTCTTTCCTTCCTGTTTTGATCAGCAGGATCTAAAGATTGAATTGTTTGGAAAGTTGCAGAAAATAGAATAGGCTGTGCAACTCATTCTTTTTTTTTAATGAACCAATCTTATTTGTTTTTGACTTTACTGTTTTCCTGACTGGCTGAGTAACCACGTCATACTAAATTTTGATTTATTTATTTATTTTACTAACAGTGGTTTGTAATGTGACTTACAAATTACAATTGGATGAGTTTGCAACACATTAAGGCATTAAAGAATTCATTTCATTGTGCTTTAGGATTGTATCTTTCTGCCTATAATAAAAAAGGGATTTTTTTTAAAAAAAAATTTCCCAGGAAAATCAGGTTGCATATACAATATGGTTCCTCCTCCTGATATTTATTGTGTCCTATCAATGTTGTGAGAAAGAGCAGCCACAACCACATCCTCGCCTTACCCCAGTGTCAAGACCTGCTAATCATTTATCGAGGAACAATTATGCCCTTACAACAGATGCCAGCTTGCTGCTGAGGCAAACTGAAGCCAGGTCCAAGAAATCTGGCTAGAAATTACTGTTTTGCATCATCATAATTTGTGTGGATGAGAAGCATCAAAGACATTGGCAATCTTCAGGTCTTCAGTTGGCCTACTGCTGGATTATTTACTCCCATTTATCAAACCTGGTGGGTCTGTGCCTCCATGGACATTTTCGCCTTGGCTGTGAGAAAATAGAACTTTCCTTTCCTTTTCCTTTTCCTTTTCCTTTTCCTTTTCCTTTTCCTTTTCCTTTTCCTTTTCCTTTTCCTTTTCCTTTTCCTTCCCTTCCCTTCCCTTCCCTTTCTTTTCCCTTCCTTTCCTTTCCCTTCCCTTCCCTTTCCCTTTCCCTTTCTCTTTTCCTCTCCTCTCCTCTCCTCTCCTCTCCTCTCCCCAATCCTTTCCTCTCCCCTCCCCTCCCAGCAGCCTCCAACAGCTGCAGCCCCATTCTCATGCAAAGATAGTAACTTTCATCACCTTGTTTTGAGATGCAGCAAGAGGAATTCTGTAGAGACTGATTTTTTTTTGAGAAGGGAATTAAAAAAAACATTGCTGGGAAAGGAGAAAAGCTCAGAGATTCCTATAAAAGTTGTTGGATCAAATTCTTGGATCAAGAGCTTGGTTCAAGTGGTTTGAACTGAAGATAAAATATGTCTTTTGAGCATTTTCAGCGCAGAAGAAAAAATACTAGTTTCGTTTCCAAGCTTAAGATGAAATAGGGCTATTTTAAGCACTGTTGTTTCAAGTCTTCTGAGAATCTTAAATCCTGTAATAGGCTTTTTAAAAAACCAAGAAGCTGCAATGGGCTTAGTTTTTCAATTTTTCCATCCACATACCTACTAAAATAGCAAAGGAAATCTTCTTTTGCCAGGACTATAGGTCATGAGGGAGAAGGGCGGTATAGAAGTTTAATAAACTATAACTATAACTATGACTGCATGAAGGATGGGGATAGTGAAGAACAAGCTAGCATTATTTAAGTCCATGTTCAAAGGCAATGATGGCAATGGAAGCAATTATTGCCCTGCCTGCATTCAACAGATTGCTGCATTTGTATTCAGGTATGATTGTAGATCGCTGATTGTGAATGTAAAAATAGAGGGAGATTGCTATTCGATGGCTGCGTAATTGATAGATTTGATGCTTTTACATAGTTAGAATTCAGGGGTTGAGTAATGTGTGCAATGTATTCCCTGCTATGCTTTCTTTCCTAGCTCAGGCATATGCAAAGATGTGTGCATTGCACTGGGAGCTCTACACAAGTATTGTTAACAATGTTGATGAGATGTTCAAGAAATTGGAGTGCATTATGCAAAGATTATGTTCCTTTAATTTATTTGTTGAATGTGTGCATATTCTCAGTAATAAAACTTTCAGGCTGCCTGCTGAATGCAAATACTTTCTTCTTAAGTTTGTTGAGTGTCTTTGGCGGATTGCTAAGTGCAGCAATGTGCATTATGTTTATGGATCGACAAAAGGAGAGAAGCTATCTTTTTGCTATTATTGCTCTTGAGCTGGGCCAAATCGAATTATGCTGTGTGTTATTCTTGGATGAGTTTCTGTGACTTTTTATAAAATGACAGGGCAAATAAGTGTCTTAAAAGCATAGTCTTCATACGTAATTTAAAAGAAATCAGTACATTGACTCGGCTTTTTTGTAGATTAGGTGATAGGTAACAGTCAAAATACCACCTAATATACAGGGTAAAAAGCAAGGAACTTTTTTTCAGTTCTTCAAACCTGTTGATTTCACTAGTAATAAATATTAACAAGAACTGCAAAAGATATTTGAGCGTTCAAATTGCAGATAGAGAGGAAATTCATCTATGTTAGCCCATTGTATTTATTTCCAAATAAAAACTCATAGTATAAAACTCCTACCCCTACAACCTTATAACCCTATTTAAATTTTTATACACTTCACAATTATAATTGCAGAATAATAGAGAAACTTTTAAAGAGCTATTGCATAATCTCTCCAATGTTGTTTAATTTATTCATATATTTGGGATGAAGATTTATAACTTTAATTGTTCACTTTCTGAACAAAAAAATAATAATTAAATAACTCATTCACATATCCATATGCACAGCAACAAACACATCTATATATGCCTGAGTTCAAAATTCAGCTGCCCAGCCTAAATTTCAGGTCAGTTGAGGTGGGGAACCTATCACAAATAGTACTTCAGTTTATGTGATTGTTTTGAAGCATTGCAGTTTCCATCCTTTTTTAAAATTTCTTCAGCTTCTTTGTATTTTTTTTCTTGAGTGCAGATGCTTTATTCAGTTCACTTGGGAGCCCTCTCTTTTTAGGGAACCATCCCTAATTGAGTCTTAATCTTCATTCTGATCCTTTCCCACCTGCTGCATAAAATGAAGTCTGCCAGAATGAGCCATTCTACCTTTGCTTCTGGTTCTGTGTGGGTAATGTCCTTGATTCTTCATATATGTCTATTTTACTATAGCATAAATGTACATAATAACACTGATAACAATACAATGACAAAAACCCTGAAGATTTATTAAAGGCCTGCTATCTTTCTCTTAGATATATTGTTGGCTCTTCTAGATTAAAGCAATTCCAGGATACTGAAGACATACATAGTGTTCTGCTATATTTAAACAGAAACAGAATAACTGAGTTGGAAGGGACCTTGGAGGTCTTCTAGTCCAATCCCCTGCTCACGCAAGAGACCCTATATCATTTCCGACAAGTGGCTGTCCAGTCTCTTCTTAAAAGCCTCCAATAATGGGGCACTCACAACTTCTAAAGGCAAGCCATTCCAGTGGTTAATTGTTCTCACTGTTAGGAAATTTCTCTTTAGTCCTAGGTTGCTTCTCTCTTTGATTATTAATTTCCATCCATAGATTCTAGTCTTGCCTTCTGATACTTTGGGAAACAGGTTGACCCCTCCTCTCTTCTTTGTGGCAGCCCCTCAAATATTGGAACACTGCTATCATGTCACCCCTAGTCCTTCTTTTCACTAGACTAGCCATACCCAGTTCCTGAAACAGTTGTTCATATATTATGTTTCTCAGATTCTAGGGTAGTTCTAGACAACATGCAAAATAAATGGTAGAAGAAGTCTGCATTGATTAATAATCAAGAGTTTAACCAATAATTGAGCATGTAATCGTGATCCAGATCAGATCAGGTTTTCATGCATGTTTTTCTCTAGTGTAAAAGTGGCCAGTTTAGCAAAAGCTGAAAAGCGCATAAATAGTATGCCTCTAATGGGCAGATATTTTCCTACTTTTCAGGCAAAGGTATTTTCCAAAGTTATTTGGAGATGATGGACATTTTATGGTTAATATCATTTTAATATTTTTTACTTGTTTCTAAGGTATGTGTTTATAAACTTACAGAGTGTGCTGTATTTCACCTATACAAGATATATGCAAAGATGACATTGTCAGATTTGATGAAATATAGTGATAATGCAGGTCACCTGAATAAGTTGGAGTCCAGCTTGGAAACAAGTGCAATATGAAACAGTGCAGTAGCTATCTTTCTAAGAGGAGGGGATTATAGTTTTGCAAAGCAGCTTTGGAGGTGCTTCAGTTTATGCATCATCAAAATGAACCACCAGTTTGAAGCTTTGCATTATTTCGGTAGTTTTTGTTCTCTCAATCTCTTTCTATAGATCATCCACGTCTAACCGTGTGCAGTACAGTACTGGCAGTAAGAGAAAGAGACAGTTTCTTTATTCACTGATAGATGGTGCTATAACAATTTGTGCTGGTAATCTAATTTCAGACTGCAAGAAGAGGAAAGGAAAGCCAAAAAAGGGGGAAAGGAATTTATTCATTCTTTCTTTCTTTCTTTCTTTCTTTCTTTCTTTCTTTCTTTCTTTCTTTCTTTCTTTCTTTCTTTCTTTCTTTCTTCCATCATTCCTTTTCTTTCTTTCTTTCTTTCTTTCTTTCTTTCTTTCTTTCTTTCTTTCTTTCTTTCTTTCTTTCTTTCTTTCTTTCTTTTATTGTATTTGTATGATTTATATTTCATATATTTCATTTCATTTCATACATGACTGGGTGTCTTAACGCAGATTAAAACAGAAACCCTATCATATGTAACACCTGGTCTCTAAGAAGAAACAAAAAACCCCACTCTTTGAAAATATTACATTATAAACAACAGAACTCATCTACTCACCTGACATACCTGCTGGGAAAGCAGCCAGGTCTTTGGTGCTTTGCAAAAATCTAATTAGTGCAAGGAGGGAAAAGGATCCCTGGACACTGAGATGCTGTACTTTTTTGGATTTTTATGTTTTGAATAAATCAAAGGTTCAAAAGCAAATTAAAAGTGCTACAAAAGTGATGGTAGGAAGCGGAAAATATGAAGTAGGGAGAAGTAGGTAGGGATTGGAGCAAGACAGTTTGGGGAGGCTAGAAAGGATTAGGAAAAGTGGAGGAAGAAAAGGAAGGTAATGCTGGAAAGGCAGAAGGAGATTAGTGGGGAAGGGAAGTGCAGTGGAAAACAGGTGGGAAGTCTAGTGGTGGGTTGGCTAGCATGGAGAGGAGAAAACTTTAGGGGAATTGGGATTAGTTTTTGGGGCCATATCTAACATGCATTGGGCAGATGCACTTCTCCCCCAGAGAGAGCAGTGTCTTCAGAGGGGAACAAGGGAGATTAGGGTGACATAAACAATATTTTACTCTTGTGATACAAGCCCCATCCCTTATCTACATGAGTTGTGATGTCACAAAGCAGTAGGAGTTTGCAAAGTTCTGTTTTGTCATTCGACAAAAGTAGAAAGACCCTGTAGATGCCACTGCTCAGAGATCAGGATTAAATCTCTGCTGTAATGGACACCATTGTTTAGGCATATCTTGCAATGGAACCTTTTTATTAGAATGGGTTTTTCCCCTAGAGATCTTCAAGAGGAACATCTGAGCATTAAGAGGGGGATGTGTGCTCTAACTTTGGATTTCCCATGCTGATCTTAGTTAGATTGGATAGCCTGGAAAACACTTCTAGCTTAGATTCCATGAAGTGTTGCAGGTAATGCGGGGGAAAATACAAGACATATGCATTTTTTTAAAAAAAAATCCCAGGACTGTAATGTATGTGGCTCCCGGTGGTCTTCCGGGTGCGCTTCAAGGTGTTGGTCATCACCTTTAAAGTGCTCCATGGCATAGGGCCTAGTTATCTTCGAGACCGCCTGCTGCTACCGACGACCTCCCATCGACCTGTGCGCTCCCACAGAGAGGGCCTCCTCAGGGTGCCATCAGCCAAACAATGTAGGCTGGTGACCCCCAGGGGGAGGGCCTTCTCTGTGGGGGCACCTACCCTCTGGAATCAGTTGCCCCCAGAGATAAGGAGAATCCAAGACCTCAGTGCCTTCCGCCGTGCCCTTAAAACCCACTTTTTCCAGCAAGCCGGGCTGGTTTAAGAAGAAATTTTTAAATGTTTTAATTGGTTTGTGATTTTTAATTTTTGAGCCAAATTTATATATATTTTAATTGTTTTTTAATATTTGTATTTCATGTTCTTAATTTTGGCTGTACACCGCCCTGAGTCCTCAGGGAGAAGGGCGGTATATAAATTGGAAATAAAATAAAAATAAAATAAATAAATAAATGTGGACACTCAAATTTTGTTAGCAAAATGAATGAATGAATATGATACTTTATTTCTCCAAGTGTGATTAGACACACAAGGAATTTCTCTCTGTTGCAGAAGCTCTCACTTGTACATGCAAAGCAACAGAGCAATAATAATCATAATAATGATATCAATAAGGGAGTCGTAGAGGAAATGAGAAGGATAATAATAATAATACTACAGCCATACAACATGAATAAATATACTAAGACATAAGTCAATACTGTGAGGATTAGATGTTCAGAGGAGTAATGGCACAAAGGAAAAAAAATGGGCTAGTGTTTAGTTGTTTTGGCATGCAGTGCCCTATAGGGGCATCCTGAGGGGAGGAGTTGAAACACTATGTCCAGGATGTGAAGGATCTGCAGATATTTTCTCAGCCCTCTTTCTGAGCTGTACAATATACAGGTCTTCTATGGAAGACAGGCTGGTTGCAGTTGTTTTTTCTGCAGTTCTAACTATCTGTTGGAGTCCGTACCTGTCCTGTTTAATTGCTGTACCAAACCAGACAGTTTATAGAAGTACAGATGACAGACTCAATAATTCCTCTGTAGAACTCTATCCTGGGTCAGTCTGAACTTCCTAAGTTGATGCAGGAAGAACATTCTTTGTTGTGCCTTTTTAATGATGGCTCTAATGTTAGGTGTCCATTTTAAATCATGGGAGATTATAGAACCAAAGAACTTGAAGGACTGTATTGCTAATATTGTGCTGTTGGTTCTAGTTGACTTTCTTAAATGGAAGCATTACTGTGCATAGTAATCCTCTGTGTTCTCAGTCCTCTCTACAACATCTCATTTTCTTCTGGAATAAAGAGTGAGAATTGGCTTTCTGCATGGTTTTTCATTATAACTGACTTCATGTGGTAGCTCTGAGGAAATGAGCTACAGAAGAAGTTATGAGCAGCATATGAAATGTAGAGATCTACTGCTCTTTTGTAAATGCCAAACTTACTGATCCTGAAAGTTTACAGTCTTTTCTTTAGACTGATAGAGTTTAGCATGGGATAGTGCAAGCATTGATTTCCTTTCTTGATAGAAACTGGGCTATGTATAAGAATTAAGGGATCAATCAATATCAATGGAGAAAAAAGAAAAAAAATGATATTGAGTTTGTACAGGTTGCATTACTCTCCACATTCATTGCAGTTGTTGATTGTTCTGGATATGTAGGGTGCAGGGGGGGAAAAATCACACATGCAATCTAGTAATTCTGATGTTCATATGAAAAGATGCAGAAAACCGAGAGGTAATTTGTTTCACTTGATTGAAAATAATCAACCACAGATTTGATCTTGATCTACCACAATCTTGCTTAATAGTTCTGAAACATTTAGCTTATGTAAGAACACCGAAAAAACTACAAACAACATTACAAAACTCCTCCTTACACTTTAATTTTAAATGCTGCTTGAATTATGTTAGCAGGGTAACTTCTGCTTGATTGCAGCACATTTGGGAATGTTTTGCAATAACTCAGACCAGCCTACATCAACCTTTAGATGCATTAGCTAGATTTATCTCACTCCAGCCTCTCTGGCTGCTGGACTAACTTAGACAGTAAAATATATACAGAAAGGAAATAACATGCTAAGAATGCAGTCTGTTTGTGTATGAATTGACTTTTAAATGGCAGAAATTTGACCTTAGCATTTGTATCCCAAAATATTCCTGCTTTAAAAATTGATGGGGCTACAAAGCAAAGAAAAAAAATATTGTTTACTTGGGAGTCTGTAAAATATTTTCTGCATGCATAGTAAATATATTTGTGCCATTACAATTGATTGGCAGTAAAATGGTGTTAACATATGAATGGCACGTATTTCAAGATATTTGCATGAGTGACCTGCATCATATAGCATTGAATTTAGATGGACCCATTTTTATTTTAGAGAATGAAAATGTAATTATTCCTTATCACAATAATTATGCAAAGGGGATTTTGTTCTGCCTTTACAAATGTGTCATCGTTCACTGCTTGAATATATAATAAATGCTCTAATTTATTCTACTCAACAGATAACAGAAGATGGCTCAGTAAGTGCCACAGAACTCCATCAACCTTTAAACTATTTATAAAAAAAGAATCAAAGACATCAGGAAGAAGTAACTAATTATACTATAGCATCATGCACAGAACTGAAGGATGGTCTTCCCTCTTATGCTCACTATGTTAATATTTAGCTCTGACTTTCTGTGTGTTTTGACAAGAGTATTATACAGAAATGAACATCTTTTATATTGTAACAGAAACCAAATGCAATATTACAAATATGATCACAGCTAAGGAAAAGGTGTTCAATTGTTTGGATGGTATATCTGCCTTCTCATGCAAGCTTTGATAACTGGAACTTTACTACAGGTAGTCCTCGATTTACGACTACAATTGAGCCCAAAATTTCTGTTGTTAAGTGAGACATTTGTTAAGCGAATTTTGTCCCATTTTATGAAATTTCTGGCCACATTTGTTAAGTGAATAACTGCAGCTGATAAGTGAGTAACCTGGTTGTTAAGTGAATCTGTCTTCCCCTTTGACTTTTGCTTGTCAGAAGGTTGCAAAAGAAGATGATCACATGATCCCAGGACATGCATAAGCATGAACCAGTTGCCACGCAGACTGAATTTTGATCACGTGATATGGGGATGCTGCGAAGATTGTAACTGTGAAAAATGGTCATATGTCACTTTTTTCAGTGCTGTTGTAACTTTGAACAGTCACTAAATGGACTGCTGTAAGTCAAGGACTACCTGTTTACATTGAACAGCTAATAAGCATTCCATATGCATTGACTGTTTTATACCAATTTATTGTAGGCTATACAGTAATGTGAAATGAATCATCATTCTGTGTTATTTTTAATGAATTTTTGTTCATGTAAACTGTTATTTATAAAGTGATATATTTGTTATAAAAAGATATACCAATTATTTTAGTCTTTGTATACAAGGAGAAATCATAGTTAAATGAATCCCCAAAGGAATTTGAACAATAAGCTCAAAAATGTGTGCCTTGTTTTAAAGCCTTTATTTAAATAAGGAAACCAAAATCAACAGGCATGTATGTATTTATGACTAGACTTAGCTGGAATCACCTTTTTCTTATAAAATATGTATTTCTTCCTAAATAGTGTAGTGTCTATGCAGTTCACTGCATGTTTACAGAAAAATTAATCCTATTTTGTTCAATGGGAAAAAGGCCAGTTCTTCATTAATGACCTTCTGGAATCGCCTTTATTGAGGTAAAATAAAGCTTGTCCTTGTTCCAGTTATTTGACAAAATAATGGTTGGATAATTGTAGAAGATGCCATCCCTAGGTAGAAAAAGGCTCGGTAAGAACCTGAGAATTGCAGTGTATATAATTTTTTTTTTATTCCTGTAGAATGTTGTAATAAAAGAGAACCTGGGAATTGCTTAACCTCCATAGACTTATCATCAATTCAAGAAGGATCAGGGGCACTTTGTTAAATCACAGTCTAAATTTTAAGAGTGACTTTCAGGATTATATCTTACTGGTTGCTTTAATGAAAATGAACTCCATTACTAAATGTTTTCAGCGATAACATATGGCTACGGTCAGCTGAGCCGTAGTTGAACACATGCTTCATTGAAACAAGCGGAGCCTGGTGCCTTGCAGCTGCAAGGAGAGGGAGCAAAAGCCATAGAGATTTGTTTATCTTGCTGTAGCATTATTCAAGGCATAACTCTGTAACCTTTTATAGGTAGATGGGGTTTCTTATGCAAGGTATACTTTCTGAGGGATGGTTCTTGGCAATCCCGATCAAATAGTTGCAGTTATCTTTCCTCTGTAATCACTTTTCTCTAGCTAATTTTTTTTTTAAATGGAAAGGAGAAGGAAGACATGGGAGGAATATAAATGGCAGAGGATGTCATCAGGACTTCATAAAATGCCATAAATGAGATACTGTGACTATATAATGAGGTATTCACTCAAAAGCGCCATTTATTCTAGCCTGCAATGCTGATTTATAAGTGGAAGTAATAAGTTGTGCCATAGGAATATATTGAACAAGAAATAAGAGCAAAACACTACATGGTTGAAATGTTCCAATATCAGAATAGAGGTTGGAATTGGCATTTTGCACAGACAATTTATGAGTATATTTTTGGTACATTTAGAATAATTTGTATTAAGATTGGAATATTTAAGTCATGACATTTTTTTGCACATTTTTGTTTGTTAACTAGGGTGAAAGTAGCAGTAGCACTTAGACTTATATACCACTTCACAATGCTTTACAGCTCTAAGTGGTTTACAGAATCAGCATATTGCCCCAACAATCTGGGTCTGGCTAGAAAGTAGCAATTTAAGGAACTATTATAGTTGAGGGGAAGTGTATGTTCTATTTGTCTTTGGATCTTTCCAAATGATACTTTATCGGTAACCACTCAGCGTTCTCTTATCAAAGCCCAAAGTCCCCATATACCTGATGTCAAATAGATTAACCACCTTCCCATCATGGAATAGAAAAGGGGGGGGGTGGATTTACTGCACAGCAAGGTGCATAACCATTAAAATGGTCAGATATGTCTGCTATTAATGAGGCAATTCAGTAGAGGACAGAATCAAAAAAAAAGTGTGGAACATTTAAAGATCACAAAATCTAGGAGTCACAAAATACAGGTAGTCCTCAATTTACAACCAAAATTTATGTTGCAAAGTGAGAAATTTGTTAAGTGAGTTTTGCCCCATTTTACGACCTTTCTTGCCACAGTTGTTAAGTGAATCACTGCAGTTGTTAAGTTAGTGACACGGTTGTTAAGTGAATCTGGCTTCCCTATTGACTTTGTTTGTCGGAAGATCGCAAAAGGAGATCACACAACCCTGGGACACAGCAACGGTCATAAATATGAACCTGTTGCCAAGCGTCTGAAGTTTGATGCCATGGCGATGCTTCAAAGGTCATAACTGAAAAATGGTCATAAGTCACTGTTTTCAGTGCCATTGTAACTCTGAATGGTCGCTAAATGAACTGTTGTAAGCCAATGATTGTATGTTGAGGACTAACTCTATAAGAAATGTAATTATTCGGTCATTATTCCAATACGAATAATGACTGAGGCAAAATCTAGCATAGCATAACATTAACCACAACCACAATTTTGTAATACAGGCAGTCCTCAACATACAATCATTTGTTTAAAACCATTCAAAGTTACAATGACGTAAAGTGACATAATCAAAATTCAAGCGCTTGGCAACCAGCATGTACTGACAATGGTTGCAGTATCCTGAGGTCATGTGATTGTCATTTGTAACCTTCCCAGGAGGTAACAACCAAAGCAAATGGAGGAAGCAACATTGGCTTAATAACCATATGATTTGTTTAATGATCATAGCAAAAAAAAAAGATTGTAAAGTTAGGCATGACTTACAATGACCACATCACTTAGCAGCAGAAGTTCCAGTGATCGTTAAGTTGCGGACTACATGTAGTATCATTTTACTATGTAGAATTCGTATTATTAATAACATTGCTGTAAATATCAGCAGAAATAAATGACATCTTCAGCATTTTCTAAGTAAACAAATTATCCCATTGAAGTAATAACCAATCAATCATTAATCAAGTAAAGGAAGAAAACCTGTAAAGAAAGCAGCTGATAGAACATGGTGCGCAAACAGATTCTCAAGTCATTATTTCATTTATTAGAATATTTATGCAACTCTTCAGCAAATATCACTAAGGTATGTAACATCAAAGAAAACCAACTAAAGCCAAATATAACAAAAACTTTAAAACAATGAATATATTAAAGCGATGATTCTCAACCTTATCAAATTTAAGATATGTGGACGGTTCTGGAAGTTGAAGTCCACACATTTTAATGTTTTTGAGGTTCAGAACCACTATGCTAAAAAGCACTATTAAAACCACTACTAGCACTACTGGAAAGCCAAGAGAGTTGCGATGAATCATAGCATTCCACAATGCCTCAGGTAATGCAGAATAAAATAATTTCCCATGTTCCCAATAATCACAGCTTTGCCCAGAGGGCCTTTTTTTGCAGATCTTAACCAGGTAGGCGTTTAAAGGAAAGTCGATCCTTTAGCCAGCTTCTATGTCTTTAAAGTCAGAGTTGCTGCACCCAATTACAAAATTATTTTAAACTTTTTAAAGACTAAAATGTCAGAAGAACTAGTGGGGTTTTTTTTTTTACATAAGGTTGTATAAGATTTCAAATGACTGTACATGAAATCTGGTAAAAATGTGACTTTATATTATTCAATCTGTTGGGGAGCTTTAATTAATTTATGGTACCAGCACTGTCCATTGAAAATTGCTTGCATCATCACATAAAATTATACAAAAGTAATATTCACCCAAACTGAGACTGAACAATAAGTGTTTAACATCATGATCGTCATATTCAGTAAAAGCCCTAAGTAACATGTACAACAGTCTTGGTATGATTTTTAGTACTCCATCTTCCAATCTTGTATCAAAAGTAAAAATTCATGAGATAGATTAGGATGACTGCTGCATCCAAAGTTATCTAATGACATTTGGCAATTGACTATGGACTTAAATCAAGGTCTCCCTGCTCCTAACATGTATACGATGCTTAGTTACTCTTCTAAAAAGCATGGTAAAATGATAAATGAATCTGATTTATGAAACAGGCAACAGGTATTTGCTCATTTAGACTCCTTTTATATGTCAGTAGGACACACATGAAATCCTGATAACATTCAGTGGCACAGATATGCAAATCTTTCAGCTAATCTGAAAGAGGTGAATACTTTTTCGCAAACTTAGTAATGTTTCTCTTTCCTTTTTAAAATCTCTGCCTACCCCTTGTTTTTATTTCATTTTCAGCAGTTCATATATGATCACAGCCCACATTTCCTAACCAGAGGCATGGAAATTCTGTTTCTTTAAACTATAATTACTGCTTTCATCATTCTTGGCCACCAGGAATGCTGGTTGTAAATGATGAGCTTGTCTAGAAACCCTGGAAGACTAAGTTGGTTTATAGCATTCAATTTCAGTCCAACTTTTTTTTGAAGCCAAGTCTCCAGAACATATTCAAAATTGCACCTGTAAATAATGCTAGCAAGTATTTTTCACAAGTGTAAGATACAGACAGGAACTATTTAAATGCCTTCTAGAGATTATACTGCATTACATAAACCTTTCCATTGGTCTTACAACCATTTTACATCAGTTCTCAGGGCGAAAGTTCAAATGTAGATTGCATTTGTTAACAAATTTCAAAACTAGCTGCAAAACATACCTGAGCAACATCAGTAAATGCAGAGCAGGTACTATTTTGTTTTGTGGGAGTGGATGCCATCTGCTTTAGTTGAGAAATTTGTTTTGCCCTTGCTTGAATATGACTCCCATAATAATATGCCTATGACTTTGTTGGGGATTTGTGTAGCAAGAAATAATTATTTTTTTCTGGTCCCATTTCCAAGCATAGAGCCTAATTAAATGCTACAATTTGTACATTTGTATTTATTAATTTAAAATGCTACATAACAAAATAAGTATTGTTATGTATTTAAAAAGGAATTCTCAGACAAACATCTGCAAAATAGCCATGGATCATAGCAGACCTTAAATCAAAGCTTCCATACATACAGTATACTCTCTAACAGATCTATAAGGAGGCCATTATAAAAGACATTATAGATTTCATGAAAATAAATCTGATGTCTCTCAATTGTCCTTTTAATCTACCCACCTAAAAATAGAAATTAAAATAATATAGTTACAGAGAATAATTGATCTGCTGTACAATACTATCTTGTCTGCCACAATTCAGTTTTCAAGAGTTAATATCGTGATTGGTATTAATATGTAAGACTGGCACTTTTTAATGCTTCAGGAGAACCCATCTAGTATGCCTGTGCTAGACTCTCTTAAATATTTATTAGTTCATCACTACAGGCATAGTTATTCTGCTGCTATTTTCATATCTTTACAGTTCTCCCAGTCAGCATCATTTTGGGGTGTTGTAAGAAATGAAATTAGAGGATAGCGCTATCCATCTAGAATTGTTACCTCCAGTTAAGTCAACCAAGACAGGACAATGTGTTAATAATATTTTTAAAAATGCAGCTAGTCCTGCCTAAGATTAAATTTCTCAATGCAATGCAGAACTTTGTAATAGTTATTGAGCTATTATTGTTATAGGCCACCAATCACAATCACTGGCACTTCGTAATAATCCAGTTAAATATATATAGAGCTAAAATATATAAAAGTACAACTAATAAAATTGCAGCTACTTAGTGTTCCTCATCTGAGAACCATCTAAATAGTTACAGACTCTACAAAAAAGTTCACTTTTAATAGATCTCTAAATATCCTGAGAGAAAAGGGCTACTTATATTCCTGGAGGAAAGCTATTCAAGGTGCATGAAGTTAAGAAATAGGTTGGGATCATTGGATCCTGCCCCCCTCCCCTTCCCCCCCACCAAACTTCAGTATCCATACTCAGGCCATATAGACTGGGTAGATTTGACTTGAAAGAGATGGTCCTGGAGCTTCCTGAGTGCCTATCCTTGTAGAGTTTTAGAATGGCACTTTGAATTCTACACAGAAGTCTATCACTGTGCAGCACTGGTGTCATTTGATTATAATGGCTCTCATTTGCCAACAGGCAAGCTGTTGGATTGCATACCAGTTGTGGTCTTCAGAGGCAGCCCCATATAGAGAACATTGTAATAGTCTTTTCTATCATGCTGAGGGAGTGAGTTGTTGCTAGAAAATAAACATCTGGGGAGATCTGGAATACAAAAATCTGGTCAATCACTAAATGGCAGCGAAGAAATCCTGATAATTCTAACAAAATGTTGGCCCTACTAAATCTACAAGGGCCTCTCCATTCTGATATTGGCAGGCCCTCATTTTCACATCAGTGGGTGTACTTGTTTTGGTGTGACTGGCACGTTTGAGAAGCTGAGAAAATCTGTGGGTGAGAGTTGCATAAAAGGTCAGAGGCCTCTTTCTGGGAATGAAGAAAAAAGGGTGAGAACACAGTGCAGGCTGGAAAACAAAGCACAATGATGTTGCAAGTAATAATGAAATAAGGTACAAGATTGGGCTACATGCATCCTAGGATAGCCCTGTTCCCAGTCTTACATAAAAATTTGAGTGGTGGACAATTCCCCTACCTTCCCCTTCTGTCAAAAAATATTAAGAAAACTTGCACTGAATTTGATGCTGTGCTGATAATACAATTCCTGATGGGTCCAAGACAGGAGAATTGATAGATTCAAATTTGAGGTCGCCATCCAACAAATACTAATGGAATGATCAACACCTTTCCTTTTTATTGAAAACTGCATAAATACATGACCAACTACCGTGTTTCCCCGAAAATAAGACCCTGTCTTATATTTTTTTGAACCCTGAAATAAGTGCTTGGCCTTATTGCCATGCGCTCAAAAGCCCGATTGGGCTTATTATCAGGGGATGTCTTATTTTGGGGAAAACAGGGTAGTAGCAGAGCAAAGTGACTTTCACAGATTTCTCCCTGCTTTCTAATGCAGAGACAGATTGAATAAAATTAAAGGCACATCCAGGGGATGTAAATTAAACCTGGCAGGGGTAGGATGGAATCTGTGCCACTACAGGCATTAAAAACAGATGCTGTATATAATGCGACCAATACTAGAAATCTAAGCTTAGCTGTATAAGAAGCTTCTTAATGGCTGGATTTCCAAATCACACTAAGTCATAATAAGTTCAATTTACTTTTGATTGAATGGAATGTGTGGGGTCTACGATAACTTGCCATGGCCAACTCACCACAGCCACGGTCAACTTGCCATCACTAACTTGCCATGGCCAACTCACCATGGTCAACTCGCCACCACCAACTTGTCATGGCCAACTCACTGCAGTCAACTTGCTGCAGCCAATTTTCCTTGGCCAGCTTGCCGCAGGACAGCTTGCCATGAGACATGAGTTACACTAACATTGACGAAATAATGGAATAGGATCGTTAAGGAAAGGATGTCAAAGGAAGGGCAAAATGAAATGTGAATGACAAAAATTACAATCTTTTAAAAATTATTTTAAATAATTAAATTGAATTGTTGAATTATCCCACAGCGAGCTGTCCTGTGGCGAGTTGACCATGGCAAGTTGTCCCGCGGTGAGATGGCTGTGGTGAGTTGGCCGTGGTGTATTGGCCATGGTGAATTAACTGGTGAGTTTTCCCATTCCAAATGTGTGATTTCAGCCATTGTGGTCTGTTATGTTTTGTGATTCAGTATGATATTTAAACTTAGCTATGGTGACTTGTTCAATAAACTGTCGTTACAGCAAATAATAGCTTTAGTGTAATATGTGAACCCAACCATTATCAAAACTAGCTGTTAGGAAATCTGAGAAATTAGGGATAAAAGAGTCTAGAAATGGACTTTATCAGGGTTTAAACTTCATTAAATACTTTCCACATAATGGTGAAAGCTTAGCCTTGCCTTCCATTGCTCTCTGGAATGTAATAAAATCCCTACACTGTAAGCTGTATTGTAGCAAGTCATATTTTTTCCAGCCCTGCCTGGAAATAAGAAATGAAGGCTGTGACTTTATAGCCAATTGTGTCATTTTCCCATCCTGATCACAAGTGCTCTACAGTATCACAGAATACAATCCAAGGGGAAAACAAGGAATTTTTTTCCCCTGACCAGTTCAAAACTACACTCAGCCATAGAGGTTTACTGGGTGATTTGGGGTTTATTTGTTTAAGCTCTACCTAGTCTAATGTTTACTGATGTAGACAAGAATTGGCAGAAGGACTACTGTATATGGAAAGTTGAGTTCCTAAGGGGAAAAAACAGGATAGAAATGAAATAAATTAATCAATGAACTTAATCATCTTTGAAAACTTTAAGGCATTGAAGAATATGACTGAGTTTATACAACATGTGCCTTGTGGTACTGCGTAAATCGAAACTTTGTGGTTAAACATGTGTAAACCTAGAAAATTAAGCTAATTGCATAAATTATAATTAATTTAATTGTGGACAACTTTATTGTCAAAATAAAGTTACTGAGAAAATTTACTTCTCAAGTACTCTGATAGGTCTTTTACCCCATTCCTTCTCTTCTACTGGACATTTTTGTAACAGCAGGAAGGTGCTTTATATTAGGTAGATTGAACAAGACCCATCTATTTAAAAAGATTCATAGCAAATGATTTACATGAATATTCTACATATTGAGTATTTGACTAAGTGGTTAATCAGCTGCTCATTAAAAATGTTGCACCATTAATCTTTAAAAATGTAAACATATAAACATCAAAACTGTTTCACTTCTAATCTTGTGTTAGCCACGAATCAAAATTTATACTTTTAAGACATAAAAGCCATAATAGAATTTGCTTGTGGCTTAATATGTGGTGTGAATTCCACCGGTTCAGTTTGTAAAGCTTTATTGCTTTGGTTATATCCATAACCCAATCAAGATATGCTTTATTGGTAGATCAAAGCTGAAGAAACCGCAACCTATTGTATCAACACAGCCTTTAAAAAGTAGGTTATGGACATACGATCCTCTGTCTGATCAGGCTGAAGAGCCACTTATTCCCTTCTGTACTGTAGGGTCATGCATAAGTTTCTTTTAAGAAATATTTCCAGAAAGAGCAGAGAAAGCAAAGAGAGGAGGCAACCAGTATATGTCAATATGTAATGTGTAGTTTATCTGTCTGGCTTCTCAGGTTCTAACACTTCTAGTGACATGCTACTTCTGGTTTTCTTGTGAAAGTACAGTATAATTGTTGTATGTTGAGGTCAATTTAATTCTTCCTCTATGAGCAATGTTTCCTTGGTGTCTATCAGGCAGAAAGCTTTGTTACCATAACTACATGTAGTGCTTGTGGACAGAGTGGCCCAAATTGGCATGTTACCATTGGCATTCTGGAGCATAGTGTGGGATCTTTTCAATCAAAAACTTGCTTCTTTCCTTGTATATCCTAGTTAAGCTGAAAAGGTACTTCAGCTCTGGAACAAATATGCTTATTTTAGCTCTCTTTTATGTCAATGGAAGAGATATATTTTTAAAGAGTCCAAATATGCTTTTTTTTATCATAACCACTATCATTTGTGCTTAAAAGGGGACACTTTCTCTACCACAGAAGTTCCTACTACCACTATTACTTTGGAACTGCTCTGCTCAGTAAAACCCATTTCAGTAGGAAAAAGAGCTATATGTATCTTCTGCTTGTATAAACTATATTAAAGGATGTAAATAACATGGAATTGCAAATTTTATCTCATAATTAGAATATTAATGTTATATTTATGAGAACATGCTCTTCTATTGCACAGTGGCTTTCTGAAGATCTGCAACTAATAGAGGAGAAAACTGTTCATGGCAAAATACCAACAAAACGTTTTGGAAGATTATTATTGGGATTACAGTGTAAAATTAAACGTTTCCTGGTGTGTGCTCTTGTACAACATCTTCCATTTTGGCACTGTGGGTTAAATCTGTATTTCCAATGTTATATGAAAATAAAATGTGACATAATGCTCTATTTATCTGTACATACTGTTTTCCTGTAAATTCCATAGTGATATGGTCATTGGTTAAATTACAGTAAATGCAAGTGAATTTTGGGGTTGTGCAATTTTTTTTAAACTCTAACATTGAATTTATTTTTTTAATGTTTTGCATTGAAATTTTAAATTGTCAAATAATTTCATATACAAAGCTCAATAAAAAAAGTCTTAACATGCATCCTGTTCATTCATATGGTTAACTTTATTCTGTAAGTAGTTTCTAGGAAGAAAATTCAAGATAGGTAAAACATCAGATTTCATGTGATAATCATACCAAGTAAAACGGCAGCAATGGTTGTATTGGAGACACACAAGAGCAAGGAACAGAGAATATTCCCATGACCCCACAACAGACTACAGTATGTAGCTGTATTGCCAACAAACCTTTTACTGGGGAAAATATTTGAGTCTGAAGCAGTCAATCATTTCTCTGTGCCTTTGAGCTGAGCCAGAGCAAATCAATATCAATGATCCGTAAGCTTAAGTTGATTCATTATTCATTATTTATTTATGATTAAATAAAATAAGACTGCCTATCTATCTAATGACACTCTGGGTTGCTAATATACCATCTAAAACATCAACAGCAATACATTTTCACAGAGGGAGAAAGATTACTAATACAGGAAGGAAGTCCTATGTCTGATGGCAATGTAGATATGTGTACCTTGGTCTTTACTATTTTCATGCCCCTCAAATATATTAGGACCCATTCCCAAATTTTCCATTTGGCATATTCATTAGGAATTTATTAAGGTGATCGAGATTTATGAAACATGGATAATTGTAGAAATCACTAGTGAAAAACTGGCCTTTGCTAAAAAGGCATAAATTGTATGTTTGTAATATGATTAAACTCAGATGGGTATAGCAGTATCTATTTTCCTATATCTGACTCTGCTTATCTTTTTGAGACCAGATACTTTCATCTAGAAAAGTGTTTCTCAACCTCAGCAACTATAAGATGTGTGAACTTCAATTCCCAAAGTTTTGGGAGTTGAAGTCCACACATCTTAAAAGTTGCCTAGGTTGTGAAACACTGTCTAGGTGAAAGTGTCTGGCCTCAAAAAGATAAGCAAGGTCAGACTTAGGAAAATAAATGGCTCTCAGCAAAACTGGGAATTTGAAAAAAACATCCCCAAAGAAGTAGTGACAAATCATTTCTGTATTGTTGCCAAGAAAAATACAGGGTTGTGTCCATGAAAACGATCAAGAATTGATTGGATTTGAAACAGATTTTATAAGAGAGCAAAATTTTCTTAATTGAAAAACAACTTTTGAAGTTGTACCTCAGGATCAAAGAGCCAACAGGTTACTCAACTATTTTTTTTTAAAAAAAGAAAAGTCTGAAGGAAGAGAATGTGGGATATTTTTCTCTACAAGTTGAAATCTGCTTTGGAATGTGACTTTGAGGAGACAGAAAAGGAAAGAATGATGGGTACCTTGAATGGAGAAGAAGGGGGGATGAAGGCAGAGTTGCTGCCAATGGAAAAACCAGACTATCTATAAACCCAGTACTTCAACCACTGGAAACAAAAAACACTACTAGCTTTGCTGCAAATACTTTGTAGCTGATCCAAAAATAAATTAGTTCAAGCCTCATACATTGCTGATGTTATTAGATGAACAGCTACTTTCAAATTTGCACCGAACCTTCTTACAGAGATACATTTAATCCCAAGGGTGTAGTAATCCAAATGCCAGATTGAAGATACATAGGATAAGCATGAATGGAATAGAAAACAAAAAACCTCTGCCCCTAAATTTCGAGTTGGGGGTGAGAGATGGAAGGCATGAAGATGGAACAAAGCAAATACGACAAGTTGCAACAGTCAAGGTGAGGCTTAAAAGGGATGAACTGAAGTGAAGCATGTAGAGCAATGTTTCTGGAATTCTTCCCAACTCCTTAGCAGAATCCTGGCAGACTCTAGGTCAGTAGACCAAGAGGGAGCAGGATTGGGGGATTAGATTGGACCTGTCAGTCCCACTATAGGTGGACCAGACAGGAAATCAATTCCACAAGAAAGCTAAAATTGCTTTTTTTTTTTTTTGATTGGCTATAATAACAGAATATTGCAAGTCTCATTTCTATACTCTATATTTACCTCAGTCACTTTCAAATGTTATCTGGCTGTTGTAGACTTTGGTATTTTTGCCCAGGCAACAGCTCCTTTCAAGGTCATCTTCTTTACTTTCTAAAATAGCATTCCAGGCCTTTGCCATCCCCCCCCATATGGATGCATTGGGGAACATTTTAGTGAAATGTTTTTCTCTAAAAGCTCAAGACAGATTCAGATCTTTTTTAATCTTACTGTTACCCACTTTTTCCACCATAACAAATTTGGTTCTATTCCCTTTTTGGAAAGTTATCCTTATGGATATGGACAGTTATAGACACTTAGATGGCATTCTCTTTCCTTGAACAGCTATGGTGATGCAGTGATTAGAATGCAGTATTGGAGGCTAACTCTGCTGACTGCCAGCAGTTCAATTCTAATCAGCCCAAAGTTGATTCAGCCTTCCATCCTTCTGAAGTCAGTAAAATGAGGACACAGATTGTTGGGGGCAATATGTTGACAATGTAAACAGCTTAGAGAGGGTGGTAAACAGAGGTAGTATTCATTAGGTTCTGACCAGTTCTGAAGAACCGGTAGCAGAAATTTTGAGTAGTTCGGAGAACCAGTAAATACCACTTCTGACTACCCATCTATTTTCTGCCTCCTGAGTCCCAGCTGATCGGGAGGAAATGGGGAGTTTGCAGTAACCTTCCCCTGGAGTGGGGTGAGAACTGCATTTCCTGAGATGGAAGGTTCAGTGTGTAATAATAAAAATCAATTGAATGGACACAGTAGAAAATAATATTATCATATAACAAAACTGGAACAGAAGCATGTCACAACTGCAATCCAATTGTTAAACAGTGGTATGCCCCTAGGTCAGTGATGGCTAACCTTTTAGCCATCACATGCGAAAAGCGGGGGGGGGGCAGCGTGGAGGGGTTGCGCGCATGCGTGCCCAATTCAATGCGCCCCTCTCTCCCATGCATGCATGTGCAACTTCCCCTGCGCTCCCCCCGCTTTTGGCATGCGATGGCACAGTGGGCACCATAGGCCTGTTTTTTTGCCCTCCCCAGGCTCCAGAGGCTTTCTAGGAGCCTGAGGAGGGCGAAAACGGCTTTCCCCACTCCCCCAGAGTCCCTCCGAGGCCGGAAACGGCCCGTTTGCCAACTTCCGATGGGACCAGAAGGCTCGTTTTTCATTCTCCCCAGGTTCCTAGTAAGAGCCATAGGTTCCCCATCATGGCCCTAGGTCATATTAGAAAGAACTAGGTAAAATATTAAAACAAAAAGTAAAACATGAAGCACTTGAGGCACCAAATGCTTATTAAAATAAAGGAAAACATTTGGCATTCTACAAATTAACAGGTTTTTGGGGGGCATTTTCTGCATAACCATTCAGTTCAACATGTGGCAAAAGTTTATGTCAGTCTTCCCAAGTTATGTGCCTTCAAAATAATTTGGATGAAATTCTCAGGATTCATAGCCAAGAAGATATTTTATGATGATAATTTAGGTCCAACTACACAACTATGTTAGCCTTTAATATGTCATAAGATCTCTTTTTTTCTGTCACAGAACAATGTATTACATTAGTCATCTTTTAAACTTGACTCATCATTTCAAAGTTACAGTTAGCTTACTTAAAGAATGGTAAACAAATTTTTAAATTTCCAAATAAAAAAAGTTCAAAGAAGACATACCAGATTCACGGAGATTCATATTAATAAGTATTATGTGTGCTATCAAAAACAGACAGAAAGGATACCCGGAAAATCAGAATCATACATTTTAAAATCCATTTCTGAACATCAATAAAATTCAACAAGAAATCTATAAATTATAACAATACACTTGCTAATATAAAGCAAATGTAATGGTGTCTTGGAGCCTGTAAACATGAACTCTTGGCTGAGTCTTTAGTCTCTAAAAGAATCAGATCTGCTACAAAACTAGAATGGACCCATAAAGTAATGTAGGCATTTGCCTACAATGACATGCTGAGCAGAGACAGAGCAATATGCAGAAGTGGACTGTTCCCCAGCAGCCAATTAATTGCGGCAAGGAAAGAAAGAACAAATTCATGCTTTTTGCTGCCATCTAGCAGGTCTCTAGATTTTTCAGCCCAATTCTGCTAACCATAATACTGACACAACTTGCTGTCTGTGTTCTGCCTCTGAAGCAGTTCCCGTGCCCAAGCAACTTTTGGTGTGCAATCTCCAGATATTGGAAAAACTCTGAACCTTTAAATTTAGTCATTAGCTTTTTAACTGACAATTAATGTTTGGATGGGAGCTCCAGCTGAACGATTCACCTAAGAATGTGGACACACCTATCTAAGGGCCCATAACAATCCATCCCACACAGCAAAAGTGCAATGTTTATATATTTCATAGTTCAGTGAGAAGCCTATTTATATGGACCATTTCATGGCAACATAACCTTTCAGCTAGGATGGTGCAACATGAAAGGCTTTTTTGTTCACATCCATGAGGTAGAGAGGGCTAAGCTTCCTGGCCTCAAAAGAAGGTAGTGTGGGTACAGCTGTCTGAAAGTCAGTAGTGTACCTATTCTAATTTGTAACAGAAAGTACTAATTTCATAAAAAAGGGGCATACATTGTGGCATGCAAGAAAGGTGTATGCACATAGTGGAAAAAGTTCTAGCGTACACTTAGGAAGCTCACTGAGTGACTTGGGGGCAGTTACTCTCACAATATTGTTATGGCAAAAAATTGGAAGAAGGACTGCAGTGTTGACTTCCAGAAGGACAGCAGGCTATCAGTCAAACAAATAATAATTAAGTAATAAACAACAGATGAAAAACTTAAGAATTTAAAAATACCTTCATCTGAAAGATCCATGCACAGTGATGAATTTTCTTCAGTGCCCTTTTGGTTGTCTATTTTTAATCTGAAAATAAAACTGAAAGTTTTTCAAAAGGCTTTTCTTTTCCCCTTAAGAAATGTAAGACCTTTCCCCTTCGTAGAAATGTTCCCTGGCCACATCTTTTACTCTGCCAGGTTCCTATAATGTTGCCCTCATCTTGTTACTCAGCCCGTGGGTGAGGTAATCTTAAATTGCCCTTAGCCATGCCAGTCATGATTTTTTTCTGAAGCTGACAGCTTCAGCTTCAAAGTGTGTCAAATCTGATATGCTTCATTCTCTATGCTGTTGGCAGTCCAGTCAGGTGACCCATTAGAGATAGTAATGGCCTGGTTCCAGTGGTGAAATCCTCTGCAGATTGCCACCGGTTTGCTGCCCGTGCATGTGTGGTGCCCGCCAAATGCGTGCTGTGCGCGTGCATGCACAATGCACACCAAAAGCATGCTGTGTGCACGTCCATGCATAGTGCGCACCAAAAGCACACTGCATGTGCATGCACTGTGCACGCCAAATGCACACTGTGCGCACGCATACACAGTGTGCACCAAATGCGTGCTTCGCGTGAAAAAAGGAGGCTTAACAAGGTAAGTAGAACAGCGAGAGGGGGGAACAGCTGTGCTGCGTGATTTAGATTTGCTGGATATAGGTTTGCTGGATTTAGATTTGCAAATATAAATCGTGTGGCACAGCTGATCATCGGAAATACCGGTTCGCCTGAACCGGTAGCTTTTATCACTACCGGTTCATCTGTTCTGCTCCCCAGAAAGTGCTGGGTAGATGTTGAACTGTGAAGGGTGTTCTTCTGAAAGCAGGGCTGTTTCAAAACCTCGAATCATGGAAAACCCACTAAATAGTTTGCTCAGCAAACTTGCAAGATGGAGTTGAGATGGAGATGGAATAGGGAAGGCACTAGACATTTCACTTAATGAATAGAGAATGGAGGTCTTGCACACCCTTTAATTGTGCAAAAATGAAATGACTGCAGAAAAAGATCCTCACCTAAGACCCCACAAAACTAGGGGAAATTGACATATATGTACTTTATCCATTTAATTAATGGAGTTTGCATGTATGATTCTGCTCTTTTTCCCAGTGCTTGGTTTTCATTTATCTGGAAAAAGAGTACAGGTAGTCCTTGAGTTATGGCTAAAATTGAGCCCAAAATTTCTATTGCTAAGTGAGAAATTTGTTAAGTGAGTTTTGCCCCATTTCATGACTTTTCTTGCCACATTTGTTAAGTGAATCACTGCAGTTCTTAAATTAGTAACATTTGTTAAGTGAATCCGATTTCCCCATTTTGACTTTGCTTGTTAGAAGGTCGCAAAAAGGGATCACGTGACTCCAGGATGCTGCAAACAGTTATAAATATGAGTACATTGTCAATCATCCAAATGTAAATTACATGACCATGCAAATAAATCTGAAAAATGGTCATACGTCACTTTTTTTCAGCGCTGTTGTAACTTTGAATGGTAACTAAGTGAACTATTTTAAGTTGAGGGCTATCTGTACAGAAGTTGAAAGATATTAGGCCATGCACCATCACCGGATTGATTGGTGGATCAATCTTTTTTTGGTGAGGGAACCGGTCTGAAGAAATCCTTTTACTTAATATGCCCTGCAAATGTTAAGTCAATGAACCATCGCTTAGCAATACTCAGAACAGAGACTGTATAGGATCAGTAATGGGGACAACAAGGTTGAATTAGAATGTTTTATGCCAGAGGTCTTCAAACTTGGCAGCTTTAAGACGTGTGGACTTCAACTCCCAGAATTCTCCAGCCATCATACCTTAGCTGGCTGGAGAATTCTGGGAGTTGAAGTCCACAAGTCTTAAAGCTGCCAAGTTTGAAGACCTCTGTTTTATGCTGACTCAAGGATGGGTGGAGAGCACTTTAAGTCAGCTGTGGGAAAGCCCTATCTCATCTGGGAAGTAGATGAATAATATTTCAGACAGTGAACCTGAGATAAGCTGACAGTTCATCTCACTCATATGAGTGCAGTTAATCCTAAAAATGAATGGCAAATACTTCTAAGCTGCAGCAGCCCTGGATTTCAGAATTCTCTGCACATTATAAATATAAATAAGAAGCTAAACCACTGGCTCCTTTCACAATGATATTCTTAATTTCTCCTTATACCTATTAAATCATCTTGAAGATTCATCAAAACCAAATTTGGAATGATTGGGTATTAATGTAAAGCTCGACTTTCTAAAAGTAGCTGGTGAATGGTGGAAAAACCCTGTACTTGGCACTTATTATTATTATCACTGCAGAGCGGATTTAATGAGAAATGATGTAACTATATATAGATAAGCCCTCAAAGAAATATATGAAAACATCTGGGCCAAGGGGGGAGGGAGGGAGAAGGAGGTTACCATGACAATGAACATTTCTCCCATTGAGAGTAAGAAGGGAAAAAAGACAGTCATAATGCCGTGAAAATGAAATGAGAAAATATTAGAGCAAGATGAAGCTGGAAGAATCCTCAATTTTGTGTAGCTCAAGGGTTCCTGTGTATACTATCTACCGAGACCTGGCATAATAGATTTAAGCCATTTACACTGACTTATAGGAAAGCAGAACTGCAGGTATAGTAACCATCTGTCCTAATTTTCAGAGAACAGTCTGTCAGTAGAGTTTCCAACTCATCTGTTTTAAAGATGACAAACCATAAAAAGAAAATAGCAGGAGCCTTGAAATTGCCTTCTGGGCAGATCTTCAAAACAAGAATCGACTCATCTAATGACAAAATGCCCACCTCTCAATCAGGACTGTGTCAAAACACTGGAGTGAGAGGAAAAAACCTCATGCTGCTCTAGTGGTTGATTTATTTTATTAGACTTACAGTATGTACCTCTGTAATGCAGGTATGGAAAAGGTCTAACACCTGAAAAATTTAGAGTAGTAGAATAATAGTAATCGTAATAATACTACGACCAAAGGAGAGTTGTAGTTCTAAAACATCTAATAGGCATTGTCAGTAAAAGGGAATGTAGGGGTTCAAATATGCAACCTTTCTCTCATTGCCTTGTTCACAGATTGGTTTTTAATCTACCAATTCATTTTTGTTTCAAGGAAGGCAGTCATTTCACTGCTTTGCTGTTGCAGCTTTCCAAGACTGCTCTACAACCTATATTTCCTTTTATTCCAATGAATTTTGAAGAGAGCTTAATTAATTATGCCCATGTGAAGTCACTGATATTAATGAAAATTAAACAACAGCACAATTACTCACTCATTACACTCACTAATTCACTTATACCAGGGTGTCAAACTCGTGGCCCATGACCGGATGTGTCACATGCTGGCCACGCCCAGCCC
Organism: Pantherophis guttatus; assembly: GCF_059756535.1. Taxonomy (NCBI): domain Eukaryota; kingdom Metazoa; phylum Chordata; class Lepidosauria; order Squamata; family Colubridae; genus Pantherophis; species Pantherophis guttatus. The sequence goes on along the minus strand of NC_142065.1, from coordinate 55,049,387 downwards.
AATTTTAGCAAAGGGGGGAAAGTCGCAATACATCACATGACAACAATGTGATGACGCAAATTTGACACCCCTGACTTACACTTTGCATTTTAGTATTCAAAATCTTTCTCTTGTCATGTGCAGACTGAAACATACGTCTAATACATTTTTTGGATCTGGGCTCAATATTATAGCCAAGTATTTAAACAAATACAGGCTTTTATTCTCATTTAGACTTCTGGTTTAATTCCACATCGTGTTTTTACAGATTGCTGAGGAAAAAAACCACAGTGTTTCCTGCTAAAAATAAATAGGTTTTGCTATTTTTATCATTTGTTTATGAAGTTGGTGAAAATAAATTTTAAAAAAGTTTTGTATATGAAAACCATCTGCTGTATGCTCAAATAAATAGGAATGTTCCCCAATTCTGACTAACAAAAGAAGCCTTTAATAATTTAGGTATCTCTTGTTAATCAGAACCCAAGACACATTGCAGATGTTTTAATTTGGATACCCAGGCTTCAAAGTTCATCTTATGTCTTTTTTGTTGTGACCCAGGCCCAAGTAGATATTATCTGATGCAATCAATTCTAAACAAACAGATTTTATTAGAACAGCTGAGAATTAACTAATTCTCAGTGTAGTCCAAACTAATTCAAAACAAATTCTTCATAATACAATTCTTCAGCCTTATCACCAACCTTGGTCTACTTTGGCAAACTGCCAAAGGCTATTCTTGGCAAAAGTTCAGAAGCAGAAGACGCTGACAAGAAATAAATGCAGCAAGACAAGAAACAAATCTATCAATGTTGTTTTCCGACAAAGAGCCCAAGAGCCGTTGCTGGTCTTTTAAGCCTTATGGGAGGGGCCAATCATCTCTTGGCCTTACTCCCGAGTCATTCTTTTTGCTTTAGCTGCTCTTGCTTCTGGCAGCTCTTCTCATGCATGCACTAGGAACAGGCTCCTCCTGTTCCTCGGCCTCTCTGCTGTCAGCCTCTGGAGGCTCCGGAGTCTGCACATCACTCCCAGATGGCCCTGGCCCCATCTCTGCTTTAGACGCAGAGTCCTCATCCGGGCCTTCTCCAGCCTCCAGGACTGGCCCATGTTCTTCCTCAGTCTCCTCACTGTCCAATTCCACTGCCAGCTCCATAGGCTGCTTGCGGACCACAACACTTTCCAGGCCAGCAAGTCAGTATAAGTACCATATGTTAAAAATGACCTCTGCCAAAAGTCCTGCCAGTTAAAATTTGTAGCACTGAGGAAGTCGGAGGAATAATCTGGTCTGGTACAGTGCAGCATCCTAATATTGTTATTGTTTTCTTTCAGTGCAAAAACAACAACCAAGATTTGCTGTTAGATGAAATAGGGATCACTTAATGACTACAGTTGGGATTGACAATTGTGCTGCTAAACTATGTGGCTGTGAAGTGAAACGTCATGCAAATATGCCCGATTTACAACATCTGTTCTGCTGTAGTCATTAAGGAAGTCATGATGGTTGTTAAAAGTAATGTCATGTGACTGTGAATTGTGACTTCTTGCCAGATTCCCCATTGACTTTGGTTGTTGAAATGACAAATGGTTCACAAATAACAATCATGTGACTATGGAATGCTGCAACTGTCATAAATGCATGCCAATGGCCAAGCACCCTAATCAAGATTATGTGACCAGGAGGACATTGCGACCATTTTAAGTTTGAGGATCGGTTGTAAATCTACTTTTTCAGCACTGTTATAAGTTCACACAGCCACTAAACAGAGCAGTTGTTAAGCAACTGTGGGGTACCACAGGGGTCGGTTCTCTTCCCCCTGCTCTTTAACATCTATATGAAGCTGCTGGGTGAGATCATTCATAGTTTCGGGGTGAGGTATCATCAGTATGCTGATGATACCCAACTGTATATCTCCACCCCAGACCAACCCAGGGATGCCCTTTCCATGATGTCTAAGTGCCTGGAGGCGGTACGGGTCTAGATGGGTAGAAACAGGCTCAGACTCAACCCCTCCAAGACCGAGTGGCTGTGGATCCTGGCATCGCCTGATCTAGTTACCCCATCACTTTTGATGGGAGGGGAGTTATTACTCCCTCTGAAAAGGCTTGCAATCTTGGCGTCCTCCTTGATTCACAGCTGTCCCTGGTGGATCATCTAACGGCCATGACAAGGGGGGCCTTTGCACAGGTTCGCCTAGTGTGCCAGTTGCGGCTTTTCCTAGACAGGGATGCCCTCCGTACAGTCACCCAAGCTCTCATTGTCTCTCGGTTGGATTACTGCAATGCCCTCTATATGGGGCTGCACCCGGAGGCTCCAGCTGGTCCAGAATGCAGCCGCGCAGGTTGTTACGGGAGCTTCCCGTTACTCCCGTGCAACACCTCTCCTGCACGAGCTACACTGGCTGCCGGTGGCCTTCCGGATCCACTTCAAGGTGCTGGTATTGACCTATAAAGCCCTACATGGCATGGGCCCGGGATACTTGCAGGACCACCTCCTACCAGCCTCCCACCACCCAGTGTGTTCACATAGAGCTGCCCTCCTCTGGGTGCCGTCGGCCAGACAATGTTGGCTGGAGACCCCTAGGATGAGGGCGTTCTCTGTGGCCGCACCGACCCTCTAGAATGGGTTACCCACTGAGCTCCGGATGGCTCCCAATCTTCGCACTTTCCGTGCTGGCCTGAAGACATGGCTGTTCCAGCAAACTCCCTGATCAATTACGAGGTTTTAATTTTGGGGATTTTAATTTTCATATTGGTTTTAGGTGTTATTATTGTTGTTTTATTTGTGTGAGCCATCCCGAGTCTTTCAGGAGAAGGGCGGCATATGAATTTTAATAATAAATAAATAAATAAATAAATAAATAAATAAATAAATAAATAAATAAATAAATAAAACTACCTGTATTTCTTTGTCCATCTTCTATACAAATAGCCCACCTTTGGGTTATTGTAGAAGGTTATATTTTCTTTCTTCCAAGAACCTCATGATAGCATGTTATATGATATCTTTTGTCTCTGATAACCTTAAGCTAGTTCTGGATGGGAACAAATTGTTCTATTTGCTGAAGCAGCATATGATTTTGTATCATTCAGTAATTTTGATGTGGACCCATGGGGCATTTATTTATTGTTTAATTTGTCCCACAGCAGGTCAACCAGATTCTTATTGGTGATCATTTATACTATCTTCAAAGTTTGGGAGAAATGGTTTCATCAAGCATTTGTTTCTGCAGTTCATATTTCCCATAACTAAACATTCATTTACAAAATATAAAAGAATAAACCATCCAGAAACAAAATGTTTTCAAAAATAATATTGTGTCAGCTTTTCATGAGGGAGGAAAAACACTGAGAGAAAATCTCTTACTCCATCTTTTAATCTGAGGTATCTAATGAAATGTATAGTTTGGATTTTTCCTTTATCCTCTTGCTGTGCAATATATGCCTGTAAGCATCTCTTGGCTCTTTCTTCTGCTTTATCACAGATAAATCTAATCTCAAAGTAAGTACATAATTTGGAAAAATTAAAACCAGCCTATATTTTTACTTATGAATGTACAAATTAGTAACAATATTTTCATTTGACAACCAAAATTGCAGGAAACTGATAGACATTAGAAAATTCCATTAACAGTGGCTAAGAAGGGGAAGCTGAGTTTCTATAAAACACTCAGAAACAATATAAATGTGTCAGAAAGGCCAAATCCAACACCTGTCCTATCACTTTATATAGAAAAAGGAATACAGTAGTACCTCAGTACTCATCATTAATTGGTTCCAGGAGGCATAATGAGGCATAATGAGTACCAATAACGATGAGTACCAAACAATTTTCCCCACATAATGAATAATGTAGTGAGTCACAAGGCAGCCGACACTGACCAGTTCTAGCTTGTGCATTGAGTACCAAACGATGAGCACCGGGACAAAATGTTTGTATCAAAATATGTTGAGTAAGAAAATTGATCAGTTTCAAAGCAGTTGAGTATCAAGGCATCACTGTAAATAGAATGCTAAATTCATTCATTCATTCATTCATTCATTCATTCATTCATTCATTCATTCATTCTTTCAGTTTCTATAGCCTCCCAACTCAACCAAGTGAGTTATAATTCTAAAACTATAAAACAATTAAAAAACACCAAAACAATTAAAAACCCACAAAATAAATAAGTACAAACAGCATCCATGATGATTAATCCACTAACAATAACCGATAGAAAAGAGTATTTGTAGCTCAGGGCTGAACTGTGGGGTTCTTAGTGCTCTCTGAGCTTGGTTATTTTCTTGCAGCTGTTTCATTACCAAATTAGGTAACATCATCGGTGTATTCATTATCTGTTTGGTAATGAAACATCTGCAAAAAAAACAACCAGGCTCAAAGAGCACTAAGGACCCCACAATTAATAGTAAAGCCAAATAATGGTGTCCTTAACACATTCCAAGCCCCAGGCCTGGGTACATAGCCGAGTTTTCAAAGCTTTGCGAAAAGCCAATAGGGTTGGGGCTATTCTAATTGTGGATTGGAAAACATTTCATAAGGCAGGGGCTATAGTAGAAAAACCTGCTCAGTCCAATGCTTTGGTACCAAGACCTCTTAAAAGCTTTTAAATCATAGAAGTGGTGTTCAGCTAATCAGATTGCTTAACAATGATTCCAGGAACTCAGGATAATCTCTTTTAAAATAACAACATTTAAGACATGGAAAATTGTCATTTTATAAAAAATCATGCTCCTTATTCAGAGAGAGTGTTGATAACCTGAGCAAAAAACTCCAAATATGTACACCAGAATGGTTGGAGATAACTTGGAGATTCTTTAATTTGCTTCCCTTAAAATGTGTGGAAGTAACTTTCATAATTTCATGAATGAGCAAGGTTTGAAGCAGATGGCCTGGGACTAGACAATTGTGTTACAATAACAATGCACAGATGGCAACCACTTCTCCCGCAGAGAAATAACCAGCTCCTGGTCCATTGGGAAACACAGGTGGGGGATGATTTTAACCTTGGGACTTTTATATACATATACATACAGGTAGTCCTTGCCTTACAACCACAATTGAGCCCAACATTTCTGTTGCTAAGTGAGACATTTGTTACGTGAGTTTTGCCCCATTTTAAAATCTTTCTTGCCACCGTTGTTAAACGAATCACTACAATTGCTAAGATAGTAATGCAATTGATAAGTGAATCTGGCTTCCCCGTTGACCTTGCTTGTCAGAAGGTCGCAAAAGGGGATAACCCTGACCCTGGGACACTGCAACCATCAGAATTATGACAAGGTGACAAGTGTCTTAATTTTGATCATGTGTCCTTGGGGATGCTGCAATGGTCGTAAGTGTGAAAAACGGTCATAAGTCACAGATGATTTACCATATTTTTCGGAGTATAAGACGCACCTTTTTCCCCCAAAAAAGAGGATGAAAATCTGGGTGCGTCTTATACTCCGAATGTAGCCCCGCCCAGCCTCGCAAATGGAGATTTCAGAGACTGAAAGAAGCCTCTGAAAGAAGCTTCAGAAAAAAGCCTCTGAAAGGCTTTTATCTAAAATAATATGGCAAGCAACAAAAGAAGAATCAGTAAAGGTTCTAACCAAACTATGCTAACAAATCTGGAGAATGACACAATAACCAACAGATCAGAAGAGGTTAATCTACATACCAATACCAAAGAAAGGAGATTGAACAAAGTACAGATAGTCCTTCAGAATAAAAGCCTCTGAAAGAAGCTTCAGAAAAAAAGTCTCCAAACATAGCTTCAGAAAAAAAAGCCTTTTTTCTGAAGCTCTGTTTCGGAGGCTTTCAGAGGCAGAAAAAAAAAGTTTTTTCTGGAACAGAGTTTCAGAAGTTTCAGAGGCTGAAAAAAAAGCAAGGCACAGAGCTCACAACCCACGAACCTGTTCCTAAAATTCACCTCTGGGAACAGCTAATTGGGGGTATTCCGGAAGGCCGATCCACCCACCAATCAGCTTTTTTCTTATTTTCCTCCCCAAAAACTAAAGTTTTTGCACTGGCTCCCAGTGGTCTTCTGGCTGCGCTTCAAGGTTTTGGTTACCACCTTTAGAGCGCTCCATGGCTTAGGACCAGGGTACTTACGAGACCGCCTTCTGCTACCAGTAGCCTCTCACCGACCAGTACGCTCCCATAGAGAGGGTCTTCTCAGGGTGCCATTGGTCAAACAATGTCGACGGGCGGTCCCCAGGGGAAGAGCTTCTCTGTGGGGGCACCTGCCATCTGGAACGAGCTGCCCCCAGAGATACAGAGGATCCCGGATTTGCGCACTTTTCACCGTGCCCTCAAAACATTCTTATTCCAGCAGGCTGGTCTGGCCTAACCTCCCTTTTAATTGCTTTTAAATTTGTTTTATAAATTGGGGTGTTTTAAATTTGTTTTGGGCGAAAGTATGTATTTTTAAATGTATTTTTAAATGGTTTTTTTAACGTTTGTGCTATGTGTATTTTATCTTTTGGCTGCTCACCGCCCTGAGTCCTTCGGGAGTAGGGCGGTATATAAATTTAATAAATAAATAAATAAATAAATAAATAAATAAAATGCATCTTATACTCCAAAAAATATGGTAATTCTACTTTATTGTAAGGTTAGATTAACAGAGTGTTGCAAGGCTGAAAGTACACTTCTCCCCTGTTGCCTTTACAGCCCAGGAAACTAGAGAAGGTCCCTTCTGGGATGTTTGCCATGCCCACATACCTTCTGCAGGCTAAGCCACCTCTTTCTTGACTAGTCACTTGGCTGTGGCTCTTCCCTATCTCTTACGAACATACTTACATACCATGAGACATGGCTCCATAATTTACCTAAATCCTATCCCTGGACTTCAAGTGAGAAAAACTTCACTTTGTTCTTACTTGCATTGATGTTAAAGCACACCAGCAGTGCCCACAAGAGGTGGTGAGCTAGAGAAAGCAGAATGGTGAAACAATTTTGTGGAATTATGACCCAAGCTCCACCTCTTTGATACTTGCATTGCACTGTCCTATGGGTGTACCGATGGGGAAGATCTTGTAGCATGATACTATTAAGCTCATGCGGTTACTATTAGATTCCTCCCTCTTTCCAATACTGTCCAAGGATAGTCTGATGTTAGACTGTTGCAGGGTGGATTTGATTTAAATCGAGTTGATTTAAATCACAATTTAAATCATGATTTAAATCACTAGTAAAAAGGCTTGATTTAAATCAACTCGATTTAAATCATAATTTTTAAAGAGCATCTGTCATCTCTGCTACTCCTTTGACCCACTGTTGACTCACCGATAGTCCCAGTGTTGCAGAATATACAGCCTCATGCCACATAACTAAGCTCCATTTCATGCTGAATAAACTAAATTATTTATGTATCTTAAATAGAAAACTATCTTACGATAGATTTTTCCCCCAAAAGTTTTTTATTAAAATAAATTTGATAAAAATCAAAAAAATCCGATTCAAATAAAAAAACTGATTTTTTTGATTTTTTAAAAAAAATCATTGATTTTTATCCACCCTGGATTGTTGCATATGTCTTGGAGGAAAGTCAGGCGGCATTCAAGATTTGGGAACACAGCATGATGGGCAAGATGTGGCCTTGGTAGTACAGTGGTCTAAGGCACCCTGTTATTAAGCTGGTTATTAAGACCAGCTGCCTGCAATTACTGCAGGTTCGAATCTCGCCAAGGCTCAAGGTTGACTCAGCCTTCCATCCTTTCTAAGGAAGGTAAATTGAGGACCCAGTTGTGGGGGCAATAAGCTGACTTTGTATAAATATACAAAAGGATGAAGGCTATTGCTGAGCACATTGTAAGCCTCCCTGAGTCTCCGGAGAAGGGCGGCATATAAATCAAATAAAAAAAAAAATAGAGATAGGAGTCCTTGTGCTGCTACAGATTTCTGTCAACTGAAGGGTAGAAGGATAGCTCATCAATTCAACTTCAGAATTCGCAGGAGGCCAATTATTTTTATTGTTCTTAAAGACTGCAATGTCAGATGGCCTCTTGCTACCCAGCATATGAATAATCTGAAATACCGAAAGTGATTGAGTGTAAAAGAGCAAAAGGCATTCCAGAAAAAAAAAAAAAAGGTGGCAATTTTGAACACGAAAGGAAAGAAACCTCCTTTTCTTTGCTTGGCACATTTAGCAACTGAGGTATGACCAGAGATACTTGTTTCCATGGGAATCTGCCCCTTAGCACTCTGGTGGATGTAAAGCCTTGAACAACACTAAAAAAAAAACTGACAGAGATAAGGTTTGATTGCTATCATCCAGGAGAAGAAGGTTGCTATTATAACTGTAAATACTGCACTGGCAAATCCAGAAAGAGATGCGTGGTGTAATTTTCTTTTCACCAGGTCATTACATTCCACAAGGGGGCAGCAAGACACGCTATCCTAAGCCTGGCAAGAATCTCCAGGTTAATTATTCACATGATGTTTTTGAATTCATTCACATGAACCTTGCAGCCAATGGCAGATGCATTTGAAAGTTAGCACTTTCCCCATCGCTTTCTGAATCATATCTTACATTATCTCCTGTAAGCAACTCTAAATCTGGACTGAAAAAGAGAGAAAAATAACATCTAAATGGCTTGGGAAGCCAGGCTAACAGAAGGAGTGCAAATGACTACAAACAATGCTGAGGTTTATATGGCAATTAACCAGCACTGACAACCTTACTTTTCTCCTTCAGAGGTCTCTATGGCCCAGTTCAAATAAACACAAACAATCTAATTTTTTTGAATAGTAGTTTTCTCATTTATGACAAAAACAACCTATATTTTTGTGCTCATCTTTTCTCTGGCTAAATAATGAGACTGTTTTCCAATTTTAAACAATATTTTAATGGGGAGAGTCTGATCCTGAGACATATACATTAAGGGTATAATATCTTTACTGCATAGCCTGTCCTTCCAATTATGCCAACCATTCCTGCAAGTGAGCTATCGGTCGGTCTTTTAAGGAAGGCACCAAGGATTATGTCCTATTTTACAGCAATGGGGTCATCACACATTAAAGAATATATGACACCCAAAAGAGCATTATTCAGGGTCAAAACACAGGTCACATGTTAGAGGTGGTATAATACTGATGTTTTAATTTGGGTGACTCCAGATCCTGATCTAAGGGTCTGCCACAAAGAAGAGGGGTCAACCTATTCTCCAAAGCACCTGATGGCAGGATAAGGAGCAATCGATGGAAACTAATCAAGGAGAAAACCAACCTAGAAGTAAGAAGAAATTCCCTAACAGTGAGAACTATTAGTCAGTGGAACAGCTTGCCTTCAGAAAATGTGGGTGCTCCATCACTGGAGGTGATATCTTCTTAAAGAGATTGGACAGCCATTTGTCTGGAATGATATAAGGTATCCTATTTGAGCAGAGGGTTGGATTAAAAGACCTCCAATGTCCTTTCCAACTCTGTTATTCTGTTAGATGCATTAGTTGGGGAGGCTTGCATGTTTCTTCTGATTTCATTTTAATATCCTATTCCCCCACTGTATGTGGGGTTAAAATAAACTGGCAGACAGATAGAAAGCAATCTCCAGTGGCTTTGGAATTGAAGAAGGCTAGTGGGCAGGGGGGTGGGTATTAACTGATTTCTTCATTAGGTGGGAAGAGGCAGATCTTTCTTACTCCAGGAGCTTCAGGCACTTGGGGGGCATGGCACTGATTGCAGAATGCTTTCTATTGCTGGCTGGCTGAAGAGAACACGACTTCCACATGCTGTTCCTCACCTGCTCTTGGCATCTTGAGTTTGGCAAGAATGGAGAGGATTGTGCAACTCATTTAGAAATCAATTGAAAGACTGAGGAGTAGAAATGGTGACATGTGGGTATACTCTAACATGGACCAAGATGGAAAGGGTCAATGGCTCTGCTACTATTTATTCAGCGCCACATATGCTTTGTCTCTCAGAAATCAGTGAGCAAACATTTCTGGCTGATAAAATAAGCTTTTAATGACATTAAGGTTGTCACTGTTGAACAAAAGGACTTCAAGGGCAAAGCTATAGAGGTCATCTTGCAGCAGAACTACAGGGCACAGATTTCAAAGTAAGGACATTGCCCATCAAACACACCTGCAGAGTGTCATCTCTTGACAAAACAGGCATGGGTGCACAGTGCAAAATGAATTGTCATTTCCCTGGAGACCCTCTAGGCCAGTGTTTCTCAACCTTGGCAACTTTAAGACATGTGGACTTAAACTCCCAGAATTGGTAGCTAGCTGGGAATCACTATTTGTTTTTTTTTTCATCTTATTACACACACACACTCACAAAGCTATTAATTTAGGAGTAAACATTATATGTATGACAAAGGAGATAAATGAATACCATATTTACAAGTCTTTACATGATCAGAAAACTCGTTTTGGTTTTCAGTGAAACAGATCAACATGACAATCCTAGAATGGATCAAGAATCTTTTTTTCTAAAAGATAATTGATGGTGTTCATGGTACTTAAAGTCAACATGATTGGAATGCCTGGAAATAGCAATCTATTGATTAGTGTGGTACCAAGAATGTCAACATTACTGGCCATTTATTTGGAGAGGAAATTATAGTGTGGAGCTCTAGTACCAGTGGTAGAGCTCTAGCACCAGTATTCTAGATCTGGAATACTGCATTTAATATTCCGTTCAGAGCTATAGTTTCCATCCAGAGATGTTTCTAGGATCTGGCAGCTGTTGGAAAATAAAACAATATAGAAATCTTCTACAATTCAAGGCATTCTTTAAAAAAAGAACTCCTCAGACATTTATAGCCATTTTAATTAAGATAAATACCCCAACATTTAATTTTGAAAAATTATTTTATACATTGTAATTCATAATTAAAATAGTTGTATCCACATATGCAATTATTTCATATGAGGGGTTTCCAAGAATAATTGTATTGTTATTTGTGTTTATTCCAAAACTCTTGCAAGTAAGCAACCTGAGTTTAATAAGCACAAATGTTAAGGTAGAAGACTTTAGTACAGGTAAGCAATAAGAGAGGATCAGGTTGCAATGAATTTCAATTGCAGCTCCATTTTAGTTCTGTCTCTCAGTTCTTTATTATATATTATATATGAATATTATGAATTGTCAGAAATGTCTTACTCTAGAGTTACCAGCACAGAGTTGCAAAAACTGGCCACAACTTTACAACAAAGTTTTTGAATTTGTTCTGTTTCTTTGCTGCCACATTGTGGTTTCTCAATAAAAATGCCTTAAAATGCTGCTGTGTTGATGACTTTGTGTGGAATTTGATAGTAGCTATTCAACAAACTGGACCAGAAAAGTAAATAAGAGGATGCATTGGTAAGCAATGTACCACTATCAAATGCAAGATGGACAAGAGACCTAAGGAGATGTTTAGAGAAGTTGCAGCAGTTTTGAGTTAAGAAAAAAATCTTAAAATGGAATTACAGCACCTGTGAGTAAGATGTCTTGCTGTATCAGAATTCTGTTTGAATTCTGTATCCATAATTTTTAAACAAGTGGGGTTACAAACTGCAGTTGCTGAAGCCACATCTTTGGATCACCCACTACCACCTACTGCCTATTGAATTTATGTGTTGGCAATGTCAATGGCAAGTAGTAACCCTGATCAGGGATGGGCTGTTGGGGGTTCGCGAGAACCTCTAGCTAAGATTCTGTGCAGTTTGGAGAATCCCCAAATCCCACTCCTGGCTGGCCCCACCCTGCCTCTCCCCTTCCAGGAGTTCCCACGCGGCCCATTTTGAATGCAGGTAAGTGCAGGGTGTGCGCGGAGGCTTGGGGAGGGCGAAAAACGGGCCTACTGGAAGTTTGGGAAGGCTGGAAATGGATCAGCCTCCAGAGGGCCTCCGGAGCCTGGGGAGGTTGTTTTCGCCTTCCCGGAGGCTCACAAAAAGCCTTCGGAGCCCAGGGAAGACAAAAACACCACCACCCCCGCCATGGTGCAGAAGGCCAACTAGGCCATGCCCACCATGGCCACGCCCACCCAGCAACTGGGTAGAGAACCCCTTGCTAAAATTTTTGAAGCCCACCCCTAACTCGCAGTTTACTTATTTCCTTACTGAAGTGATTATAATATCACTAGCTACTGGAATCCTTTTACAGTTTAGAATAAAACATATTTGGTTTTAATGTATTAATTAACAAATAAGAATTGCTTTTAAAACCCTTTAAAAAAAAAACAAGTGTCCTTTTCGTATGAATGGGCAATTCGGGTTTGGAAGTAATCACATCACTTTAGCGAATTGATTGAACTAGGCCTAGTTCAGACGTAAACAGACGTAGATCATTGAAATGCAGGAGCTCTTGCAAAGAATGTATCCAAATCTGTCTCAGTAGATTCAGATGTCTTTGATTGATTCAGTCGGTTTGATGCCTCTAATAGATGCAAATTGGTCTGAATCAATTCAATCTAAAATACTCACAAATGTCTATTTTTAGGATTTTTTTTTAAAAAAGGCAAAAAGAAGAAGAGATAATTCCATCAGCTCAAGCAGGAACAGCCAGTTTGATGTGATAGTTAAGGTGCCGGCCTAGAAACCAGCAGGCTCTTCTGCCTTAAGCATTGAAAAACCGACTGGGTGACTTTGGGCCCATCACACGTTCTCAGCTCAATTCATCTCACAGGGTTGTTGTCGTCGTGAGGGAGATAGGAGAAGGGAATATTAGGTATATTCGCTACCTAGAGTTAATTATAAGCATAATTATAAAGCTGGTTAAATCAATATTAAGCAAAAATCAAGAACACAGGAGCACAACCTCAAACTGATAGGAGGGAAGTTTAAAAGCAATGTTAGAACGTATCACTTCACAGAAAGAGTAAGTGGAAGCTTGGAACCAACTTCCAGCCGAAGTAGTGGGTCAATCATCAGTAACAGAGTTTAAACGTGTTTGGGATAAACACATGTCTACCATCTGACAAAAATTAGAATAAATAAATAATTTTTTTAAACAGCAAATTAAATAAATAAAAATAAATGATAAAGAAAGCAAAAACAAATAAAAACTCAAAGAGCAGACTTGATGGGTTATTGGGCTTTTCCCCCCCCTGCTCTCAGTTTTCTGTTTCTATAAATAAAATAAAATATCAAAAGGTTGAGTGAGTTATTGAGAGGGCTTGATCCCCAGATACCAGGAGATGATATCATGGTCAGTGGTGTTTCTAGCCAAATCTCCTCAGAGAATCTCCATGAGTGAGAAGTGGTAGGGGTGAGGAAGAGTGGGAACTCTATGAAAAGAGGTATCCTCTCTAATAATCTGGACCTCACTTTGAAGGGCTTTAAAAGCACAGTAATAGCAAGCACTTCACATTTTGCCCAGAAACAAATTGGCATTCAGTGCAGCATTTTAGTCAAAGGTAAAGTGATCTCTTTCACTTCTTCCAGAGACCAACTTAGGTACTTAATTTTGTATTGTCTGAAATTTCTGGTCAAGATGAAAATGCAACCTCATGGAGAGAGCTTTACCGTTAAGCTTAGTAGTTATGAATTAGGGCTATGTTTTCAAATCTAATAATCTCCCCTATGTTTTCATGTAGATATTTTTTTAAAAAAATTGAGCCTACATAATAGTTTCAAGGAGCAAAAATCTGCAAATGACACTACAGTATTTGGAATCTACCTAAAAGAAAACAACTGTAGAGCAGTGGGTTCTATTCCCAGTTTTCCCAAGCAGTCTAATTACAGGGATGATAGTTACACAGGCATTAAAAGCCCTTGAGAAATCAAGAAGAACTAACATACTCCTATAAATTCCCCCAATAAAGGTAATTTATTAGCCTAATCAAGGCAATCTCAACCCAATAAGCTGCTCTGAAACATTTGAAACCGAAGCCTCTGTAACAGAAACACTACATGCTACACTATCATGGAAGTTTGGAAAAAGGTCTTTAATGGCCCATCTCTGGGGGAATCTAATGTAGAGGATCTTTTAAAAAATATCTAATAATTGCCTCCTTTAAGCAATAAAGCCTCCTGACCACCATAGGGAGGCACTAATAATGTTAACTATTGTAAGACAAGTTCAAGAAGGATCCAGATAAATGATTTATATATGAGGAGTTGCCAGGCAGCCTTATAAATGACTTTGCATCAGTGGTGGAATCTAGATTGCTATGAATATGATATTATCCACAATATAATTCATTAAAAACATCAAAACAAAACCAATGGAATTCTGCAAACACTGTGAAAGAAGGCAGTGGCAGGAGTACATCCTTCACAACTGAAGCATCTTAGCAGCCTTTGAATATGTGCAACTCTGCTTTTTTCATTGTGGTTAGCCATAATACGAGCTTTAAATGGGTTATATTCTATGGTTTAATCAGATTCAAATAAACTTTTTTCATTTCTGGTCTTGCAATTTAAGCTTTCACAGTTCATTCTGTGTACCATGCGATCATCTCTGGAGGAGATTGGAGAAAAAAACACACCCTAGGAGCAATTATGTCAGCAGCAAGTTCTGTATTCCATGTATCAAGTAGGCAATGAACAACTTACTGGAAGGACCAGTCAAAAACCCAAGATTCCTTGGGATCCAGTAGAAACCAGTAGATGGCTCTTAATATATCCAATGCCTGTACAAAGATGAGTAGCAGTCCAGTGTTATTTAGATGCTAATTCTTCCATGACATTAAAGATCACCACTCATGGAACACCTCTTTGATCAAAACAAAATATCATATTCATCTTATGACTAACATCATACATTAGACATATGACTAATCAGAAAAGGTCCATGAGACTTATAGATTCCTGACCAGCTCTAGACAAACCAGTCCCAGAGTAAATACTGAAGTTTCCCCGCATCTTGAATTATATCAGATTATTAGACAGCATAGTGACTGGGATGCCAACCCAATCTGTTGCTGGCCTGAAGACTAGAGCACATGCATTAATTATGAATCAGTTCTGTCACAAATATATTAGTTCTTATTAATCACAGTTGCACCATCACCTTCCCACTCATACTACTACACTACATCTTGCCTAGTTGGGAGAAGCTGGGCCCATATGATCCATTATACAAGCCGGGTCGGGGTCTCATCTACTGTTAAATCATGAATTATCTCTGCTTTATTTCTCTCCGACATTACAGATACTTTGGAAGTTGGAATTACATCATATGGCATAACAACTGACAAGGTCACTGATAGGGGAAATTGCTCTCACATTTCTATCCTTCCTTCTCTTCTAACGGACTTCTGGCCTGCCAATGCCAAATCATTGATTGCTAATAATAAAGACTGCTGCCCTAGGTTTAATAGTTGCAGATTCTGCCTTCCCAACTGCTGAATAGTCACAACCCATATTTAACAGGTAAACCAAACCTTTAAAAGTACTTGCTGAATGTTGCAGTGTTGATGCTGTCGTGATGCTGAGCCTGTTCTTTCTTCTACTTGTTCTTCTCATCAGCTCAGTTCCCAGGGCTCTTCTTGGTGTTTTTACTATCTGGCAGTTGAATGCTCAAGCCAGCTATAGCATCCTCTCCCTCTTTCAAAAATTATCCAAGTTAGGAAACCAGTAAGAAAAGAAATAATAATGCACTCAACTGGTGGGAAAGGGATGGTGGCCATGACAGTATGATTGGAGCTTCACCTGTGATACAAACAGAAAGCACATAGATATTGATTGAAGCTCCATGACATGTATACCTACTGTATGTATGAAAACTTCATTAAAATATTGCAAGAAGAATATAGAAAAATATCATTATAAATAAACCAAACAAAACTATGATTTCTAAATGGTTGAAGAATAAACTATCCATCTATTTTAAAGGTTGTGATTAGGCAGTGGGCTTATAGTACTCCAAAGAGGGCAGATATTATCAGAAAGCAAAGAACAATATTTCCAGGATTTGTTATATGTCAGATTTTGCCATATAGGAACATATTCAAAAAAAGAATACAAAGGGTAAAGATCATTTTATGGGGAAAGTCATTTTAGAAAAATGAACCCCCAAATTGTACTCCCAATATTTGACTGATAGAATCTGAGTCTACTAATTTTATATTTGCTTTATAGGGTAAATTTTATTTGTAAAATTAAACAGAAGCAACTCATGGAAAGAAACACAGACATTTGTATTGAATAAAACAAAGATGGATACTATATTTATTGTCTGTTTGTTTGTTTATTTATTGTTTATATTTATATACCGCCCTTCTCCCGAAGGACATGGGGCAGTGAACAGCCAACAGATAAAACACAAGAAATACAAAATTTAAAAACAGTATTAAAATCCGATTTATATTCATTTTGCCATCCATCCATGGTAAAAATCTAGGTAAATATTTCTCCTGACCATTGTAGAAAGTCAGCACCCACCCACCTTCCTAGAGAATGAAATATTTTGGGGAATATTAAAAAGGCAGGATAGAATATTTCCCCTAAAGGACAAATGGGAAAAAATATTAAGGGAGGCAGAAGCCAGTACCAGACTTCCTGCCCCAAGCAGAAACTGAGGAGGCAAGCTTTTAGAAATACAGATTTGGTAATTCATTCAGAAAGACTGGGTCGGACAGAAACTCCAGATAAGCAAGTAGGCAAGACAGGATTAGCTCAGACAAACACCTAGGATTTGCATTTACCTTTTTGCCTATAGAGCCAGCCATGACCCCTACATGACTCCATAGAAATCAAAAAGGTATAAAAACCCACCCTACTCTCGATTCCATTTTGTCAGCTGTCCCAGAATTGCATGCTGTGTATGTGTTGCTCTGTTTACCAATAAACAGACTCTTTCTTTCCAATCAGCCTCCATTTTATTCCTGGCTCAGAACTGGACCTGGATTTTTCATCCAACGCCATGCTGCCTGTAGAATCCTGGGAGTTAAAGTCCACATATCTTAAAGTTGCTAAGATTGAGAAACACTGCTCTAGATGATTACTAGAAGACAGCAGAGCAGGGGTGAAATCCAGGAGGTTCTGACAGGTTCTGGAGAACTGGTAGTGGAAATTTTGAGTAGTTCAGAGAACTGGTAGCGGAAATTTTGAGTAGTTCGGAGAACCAGCAAATACCACCTCTGGCTGGCCCCAGAGTGGGGTGGGAATGGAGATTTTGCAATATCTTTCCCTTGCCATGCCCACCAAGCCACGCCCACAGAACAGATAGTAAAAAATTTGAATTTCACCACTGCAGCAGAGAGTTAGTTAATTTCTGTAGTTCTTTGCTGCCATCTAGTAGCTGCCCTGGTCAATGTGCCCGAAGCTCATTGCTGAACTCTCCTGCAACTTGCTTCTTTTTTAAAACAATTTTTATTAAAAAATTTAAACATAAGATAAATTTTAAACATAAATAAAACATAAATTTTAAACAAAGATGAAAACTAACACAAACTAATAGGCAGTAAGCAAGGGAAAAGAAAGAAATTAAAAAGCAAAAATGTCAGAAAAGGAAAAAGTTAAGAAACATAGAAAAGGAAGAAAAAAGTATATAGTGACTTCCGATATTCTTCACAGCAATTACAAGTACAAATATAGTTTAACATCTCTCTCCAAAGTTACATCGTATTACTCTTCTTTCTATAATTTATTCTGTCTAATCATCAAAACTGTAAATCATAAATTCATTTTTTTTCATTTTTATGCAAAAAGTCTGTAAGAGATTTCCAGTCAGCAATAAATGTACACAATTAACCAAATAAGTTAATTTATCCATTTCAGCAAATTCTGTCAACTTCATCAACTGTTCCTCCAAAGGGGATAATTTCTTTACATCTCTGTACATACCATAATCTTGCTGCTGTGATCATGTATTGAAATAATCTTCCACGGCTTTTTTCTAACTGCTTCTTTATTAACTCTAAAAAGAAATGTTCTGGCTCCAGTTGAATATTGAGCTTTAAAATCCTCTGTATCAAATTGCAAATTTGTATCCAATTTTTCTTAGCTTTTTTACATGTTCATCAATGAATCCATGTCATTTACATTTCCAACATGCATTTGAAATGCCTTTAAACATTCTAGATAATTTCTCTGGCGCCATGTACCAACAGTACCTCATTTTATTAAAAATTTGCTTTGGGATCATAACACAATGTAAATTTCAACCTCTTTAACTACTTATTTTCTCCTTGATCCATTTATATGATAACCAAAATTCTTAGCCCACTTTATCATACATTCTTTAGTCAAATTTCAACAAAACGGTACATTTTAGCAATTACATGCTCATCATGAGTACCATATGGCATTTCAAATTCTGACTTAACTCTGCTCCATGTCACAAGTCTTATCCATTTGAAATCTTTCAAATAACTGTAAATTGGAGTACCATTGACATCTATATCATTCTGCTATTAATTGTTCTCTTGATTTGATTTTATATTCCCCATGGATATTAATTTTCCAATAAGTCCTGGTATATCAACCATTTACCTTTATTGGCCATTTCTCTTCTGTAATATGCTTCTTGAGCTGAGATCCACAAAGACATTTGGATTTATATCTGGGTTTATATCTATTCCATATTTTCAATATGACATGTCTAAACAAATAATGTTATCATCTCATAACTACCCATGCCATCCAAACCTTGGGTCATGAACTTCTAACTTTAAAAGTCTCTCTTTTCTCAGTAAATCCATTCTTTTATTTAGACCAAACAACAAGCAGCACTGAATATGCTGCAGAGGATTTCCAAGTATTTGGAAAGTCTTTTTTTTCAGACTTGAAGATCTGGCTAGAGACGCTATTCCTAGGCCCCAGAAGTCACCACCACTTCTGCCTTGACTTTATCACACTGAGTTATTATAGTTAACATATTTTCTTATGGGATTTTATTAATTTGCAGTGGTTGTTTATACTTGTGTGAACTGGATTTCTTTGACTTGTATATTGTATTTACTAACATACATACATCTTTTTCATGTTTATATTAATGGATAGATTTATAAACAATTCCTCACATGTTTATGCTTGCTTGTGATACTTTCTGTATGGTTCCCAGAGATGGATTACATAAATCTAAATAACCATTAGATACTAGCATCTAAGAAGGTATTTTTCTATATCTCTTGGCTGCCATCTAGAAGTCACCTGCAGCTGGGTAACTCAGATCAGGTACCCCAAAACAGGTAAAGGGCTGAGGGCTGAAGAGAGCTGGGGCTTCAGAATGAGCCATGTATTTATATTAATCACTTGGTGAATGCAAGATCAAATGATAACCTCTAATTTTGTAATAGACATAATTTAACAAATACTGATGATAGAACTTTCATTATATATCCACACATAGAGTGTTATCTAGTAGTGGTTAAGGCAGTTGTTCTTAAACTGGGGGTAATTTGGGCATTTCCTGGAGCAATTTGTAGATGCTTGTTTGTGAGTGGAAGGTCCAGTTTGAGACTGCTGCCGCCGAGATGCTTGTATAAAACAAAGGATGTTAGAACTGAAGAAGCTTCTTGGATGAGAAGCAAAACATCTTCAAGGCAAAACAAAGTCCAGTTGCCTTTTGAAAAAGCACCTTTGGGACAACCACAACCTGGATGTCTGAGAATCTCCATAGACATGGGACAAGGGAATTGCTCCGGAGTTCCTGAAGGAAATATGGACATAATCTAACAAACAAATTAAAAAGAAATAATATGTTACGTATTAAGCCCCATAAGATGTGTGTATAGATGCACTTAAAGAGGTAGCAGACGAGGACATTTTCTCTACCATGTTGTCATTTGGTCTGCTTTGGTTAGTGACTAATTATTATGTCAGAGTTAGCAAGCCATATCATTTGGGGGTAGCAGCTGTAGTCCACAGCAGATGGCTGTATTTCTTGGGAACCAATCTCTAGGACCCAGTGAAAAAGGAAAACAAACGAACAAACAAAACTAGAAGCTTCTTTGGATCAATAGTCTGCATGTTATCAGGGATGCTAAAGTTTACTCTCCCTTTTTCTCTTTGTCTCTAAGCTCTCTGGTCCTTTTAAGTTAGCATCTTCTCTCTGCAGGTAAGGAAGGGCACCACAAACAGGAAGCTTGTTATGTATTCCTTGCATGTCTAACTGCAGAACCAATTGTAAGCTGCTGTACTCAAGCCTCCCCCCCACCCGCTCCCCGCTAGGTTCAGTAGAGGTTTACCTCAAACTGTGAAAATGGATGCTTCATATTTCAACTAAAAGGGGTAAATCAAACAAGGCCTTCTCCATGCACGGATCCATGTTTCCAAAATGATGCCAGACGTTCTGTAGCATTGGAAATGCTTCACACATCTGGCCTGGTGATACTTTCATCCAGGTCTGCCTTACATTCATTTTCCTAATATGGTTCTCTCTCTCTCTCTCTCTCTCTCTCTCTCACACACACACACACACACACACACACACACACCCCGCTATGATCTCAATAGAGCTTTGATGGTCAAACCTATTTGCATGAGACATCATTCTCCCTTCCCTGTAATGCAATGCAAGAATTCAGGAAATGCTGAGCTATACCACGAGGTCTGGGAGAAAGGAGCTATTGGATATATATGAATGATAGATGACACTAAAACAGGAGGCATTTTAAAGGAATCGGTGGGATTAAGATGTGGATTTCTGTAGGACAGCTAAAATAAAAATTAAGCTGCTGGGGTTATGGTTTAAATTGATACCTCTATGATTTTGGGTAATTATGAAGTGGAGATAAAAAAACCAAAAACAAATCTAACATCAAGTTGCATGTGTTTTTGTTCCATTTTGTGCATCTAAGGGTTGTAAGCTATCTCTACCATTTTGCATTCAGAAATATTGCCTTAAAAACCTTCCATTCCCAAGGGGGCTGGATTCTCTTAGCAATTCAAAACAGAAGGAGGAGGGAGGAGGAGAGCAAAAGAGGGAGGGCAAGAAAGGAGCATCTCATTGCCTCTGATGACTTTGTGTTGGCAACCAAGGGGTTAAGAATAACAGTTGAAGGCTGCAAGCTTGTCAGGGTTGTACTATTTTTCTAAGGCATAAGAAGAAGGGAGGTTAGGAGAGAGGAGGCAGTGGGGAAATCCAACAGAAGTCGATCTGCAGATAAGCCTTCTAGACTATTGGTATTGATGGACATCCAGAAAAAGGACAGGTCAGCTGCATGAAAAAATATCTCTCTCTTAGGAACTCGGATGAAAAAGCAGTGTTTTACTTGCCTCCCCTGCCTTCATTCTTGCATCCTGGCTGTGAGTGAGGAAGGAGGGCAGCTGTCTTCTGTGGAGGATTGGAAGCCAGGGAGTTTCTCCTGGGAAGGAGAAAGCCTTCGGTTGTTCTTATGAACAACAAGAATTAAAAACCGTGTCCTGAGAGAAGAGGGCGGGATAGCAGCCTGTGGCTCTAAGGGCACTGAGCATCCCCTCCCAGAAGTCTAACCAGAGGCAGGAGGACTGGTGATGCAGCATCCAGCGAAGGGCAGGGCAACCCCAGGAATGGGGCTTGGGGGCTGAGATCTTGAGAGCACATGGGATATTCTTCAGGTGCTCAGAAGCAAAACATCCCCAGTCATGTCCTACATGCCAAATGAAGTCCAGTGCTTCTTTGATGGGAACCCGGACGCAGCTGGCTGAGCAACGCATGGCAGAGCCCACGATGCTCTGTTTTTTTTCCTGAAAAGAAGCTCAGTGGAGGCTACACTGCAGCGGACTCTGCAACAGCAAACAGCACCGATGCCAAATGGTGTGTAGACTCCTGCCACTGCAATGTGTGTGTGTGTGTGTGTGTGTGTGTGTGTGTGTGCATGGTGTGTAGGGAAGAGGGAGAGATTTTGAGGGGGGGGGGAAAGGTGTATCTCTATTTTTCATGCTGTCACAATTGCTTCTCTTGTTTTACCCAGGATAATGAGAGCCTGTAATGTAACTCAGTGTGTAAAGGGCTGCATTTAACAACTGAATCTGTATCAATGCTGTTTTATAGCCCTTCCTGTTTTAGCAAATAGCTGGTTTCCAAGCAATGTCATATTTCTTGAGGACACCGGGGACATCAGGTTTTTGCTGAGTATGGGATCTTCCCACTATCATAAAGAAAGGTTTTCAGTTCATATAGACACTGCCTTAAAGAAAAGGGCTGGAGTCCTCTCTTTTATTAAGCAACCCCTACTTCAGTATTAGACATAGCTTCCACTTTCAAGACCCTTCCTTCCTTCCTTCCTTCCTTCCTTCCTTCCTTCCTTCCTTCCTTCCTTCCTTCCTTCCTTCCTTCCTTCCTCCCTCCCTCCCTCCCTCCCTCCCTGACTCAACACATTGCTAGAGGAACTTAGGAGACTCTTGGAAACACGGATCTCTGTGGTTCTCTCTAAGGTCAGATAATCAGTGTCAGAGACTGAGGTAATGTGAATTGTTTTTCCAATGCTGTTCTTTCATTGGCAATGACAGAAGATGAACTATTCAGAACTGCAGCAAGAGCACAGGGAGACCTTGCAAAGACAATGGAAAGAAGTAGGAAGAGAAGGAGAGAGAGAGGCTGGGTTGTACAACTGAGAAGTTAAAATCTAGAATGCACTATGTTAAAGATGCACTCCAGTGTTTGACATAACAGCTTAACTTAACCTCTTAACCATCAGGCCAATTCCTCAAGGTGAATGCTGAGTCTCAGGTGCTGTGTGGGTTATCTTACTGCTTTAGTGCAGGGAATGAAGCCTGATAGGACTTTGAAGCTCTCAGAATATGCTGCAATGTTTGGGATAAACAGTGCTATTATTTGCTACTTGCCAGTTAGAAAGCTTTCTGTATTTCTTCTGATATCTTTATTTTCTTAAATGATATATAGCTTTTGCATGATTTGAGATCAGAGGCCTTCTTCAAGTAATACAGACCAAATAAATTCAATTGACATTTTGTACATGGAATGTACACACAGTTGGCTAAAAGTGTGAGAGAAAATGCTCATATTATTCTTTCTTTATTTTTCAGCTGAAAGACTATTTTCACGAACTCCCTGTTTTCATGAACTACATCAAAGCCCATGTGCATAACTTTCCAGTGGATATTAGAATCTCAGTGAACATCTCCCAGCCACCAGATAGTCATAAAAGTTTTGATTAAAACTGCCTAAATATGACTGTTGCTACTGGAGATCCCACAGATGAAGCAGCAGCTTTGCCTGGTCATCCTCAGGACACTTATAACCCAGAAACTGATCATGAATGTTGTGAGAGAGTGGTTATTAATATCTCAGGCCTTCGGTTTGAAACACAACTTAAGACACTTGCTCAGTTCCCAGAGACCTTATTGGGAGATCCTAAAAAGAGAATGAGATATTTTGATCCTCTCCGGAATGAATATTTCTTTGACCGAAACAGACCCAGCTTTGATGCTATTTTATATTACTACCAATCAGGTGGCAGACTGAGAAGGCCCGTTAATGTACCCTTGGACATCTTCTCAGAAGAAATAAGGTTTTATGAACTTGGTGAAGAAGCTATGGAGATGTTTCGGGAGGATGAAGGTTACATCAAGGAAGAAGAAAGGCCTTTACCGGAAAATGAATTTCAGAGACAAGTATGGCTTCTCTTTGAATACCCAGAAAGTTCTGGACCAGCCAGGATTATAGCAATTGTCTCAGTCATGGTCATCCTAATCTCTATAGTAAGTTTCTGTTTAGAAACTTTGCCTGTGTTCCGTGATGACACTGAAGACTTGCTTGGTAGCAGTAGCAACCCCAGTTCCAACAGCACAAAGGGGTCTCAACAGCAAACATCTTTCACAGACCCCTTCTTTATAGTAGAAACACTCTGCATAATTTGGTTCTCCTTTGAATTCCTGGTGAGATTCTTTGCCTGCCCTAGCAAAGCTGGGTTTTTTACCAATATCATGAACATCATTGATATTGTTGCTATTATTCCGTACTTCATCACACTTGGCACAGAGCTGGCTGAGAAACCAGAAGACGGCCAACAAGGTCAACAGGCTATGTCTCTTGCTATCCTTCGAGTCATCCGCTTGGTGAGGGTGTTCAGGATCTTCAAACTTTCCAGACATTCCAAGGGATTGCAAATCCTGGGACAGACTCTTAAGGCCAGCATGAGGGAGCTAGGCCTCTTGATATTTTTCCTCTTCATTGGTGTCATCCTGTTCTCCAGCGCTGTCTATTTTGCAGAGGCTGATGAGGGTGACTCTCAGTTCCCAAGCATCCCCGATGCTTTTTGGTGGGCTGTGGTTTCCATGACGACAGTTGGCTATGGAGACATGGTCCCCACGACCATAGGTGGAAAAATAGTTGGCTCCTTGTGTGCCATTGCAGGTGTACTAACAATTGCCTTACCAGTGCCGGTTATAGTGTCCAATTTCAACTACTTCTATCACCGTGAGACAGAAGGAGAGGAGCAAGCTCAATACTTGCAAGTAACCAGCTGCCCAAAGATCCCTTCTTCCCCTGACCTAAAGAAAAGCAGAAGTGCCTCCACTATTAGTAAGTCTGATTATATGGAGATACAAGAAGGTGTGAATAATAGCAATGAGGACTTTAGAGAGGAGAACTTGAAAACAGCCAATTGCACCCTAGCTAACACAAACTATGTTAATATAACTAAAATGTTAACTGATGTCTAGCTAATAAAAAGGAGAGAACCCTAATAATATACTTAAAATTCAAGTGGAACATTTGCAGATGTTGCATAATACCTTGCACTGTAGTTAATACAATATGTTCTGCAACATGTATTGGTTCTGCATGGAAAGCAATAGTTGTGTAAGTGACTCTTTTTAACACTGAATGCTGAATAAGCTTTCATGCAATTTTTTTTTCTAATACAGTTTTCTGGGTTTCCAAATATATCAAAAATTTAAGGCAAAACTATGTCACAATATCAGATGAATGGCATTGAAGAAAAACAAAACCCACAATCTCTTCATGTCACCAACAGTTATTCACAGATGCCAATTAGATAAACATAATTTAAAATATAGAACTCAATCCATGCAAAAGAATATTTATTCCAAGGAAATAGTATGCAACTATATAGCTTTCAAGCTTCAGAAATTATACAAAAGGTCATGCATGGTTTAATTAAAGGAAATATTTCTCCAAATTACTTTTTAAAGTTCAGGTTTTCCAGATCAGAAATGCCAGTGAGAGACTGTACCATGCAGGTTATGCTTCTGAACCAAAAATGCTGCATTGGATACATCTACTGCAGCATGTCACAGTGTGAGGATTGCAGGAGGCACTGTTTGGTAGAAAAATTTTGTTGTTGTTGTTTCTTTAGTCGAGACTCACCAGGATTCTGGAGACATTTTTTTTTTAAAAGCATACATTTTTGTTGGGGTTTTTTTTGGAGGGGGTGTCACCTACATATGCAGAACTGAAAAGCATTTTGTTTCAAATGCTGGAGCAAATAAACTGTGGCCTAGAATATATTTATTCTGCAGAGACATTTAACCAGTATTACAGTACAGCTGCATGGATATTTGTTGCATGGATCTTAATATTTATTACATAAAATATATCTATTTTCTTAAGTAGACTATAGAGTATACTTGTTTATAGTGATTCTAGATTGTCCAGTGGCTTGAAGGAAATTCATGGACATCAAAAAAAAAAGAAAAGAAAAACTAAAGCAATTGAGTTGGGGAAGGATGTATGCTGACCAGTAATGTGATATGCAAGAAAAATGCCCAAAATGTTTGTTTGCTTGAGTAGGCAAACCAGCTAAGGTAATATGAATCATATACGTCATATATATATCGAGAACCCGGTAATGGATTCATTGTGATGTCATATATAGAGACATGGCTGACCAGAAATGGGGAAAAAATATTTGTAATGAAAGGATCTCTGGTGACAGTGTCAAACAAATGTTAACTAAACATTTGATATCTAAATATAAAAGATTGGAGCACACAGAGATTGCTTGAAGTATTTAACCGTGCAGAACCTTGAGATTCAAAAGTAAGATGCAAAGGTACAGCATACCTTCCTCTCAATCTGCATCAAATCTGGTATTTAGTCTGAAATGCATTTTCATAGGAGGATGGGTTTATGCAATAAAGCCAGCCCAAGGCCATTCATTTGGATACAGAATAGCTTTCCTTTGAAAATGTCCTAATAGAGCTGCACCACATGGCTATAGCAGAGGAAGAGTTGACCATATCTTAATATGTGCCAATGTGCAGCTTGAAAGTTGATGTTTCCTTTGGAATGTTCTCATGCAATGGATTCACTGTTCTCAAGATTAGAGTAAAAACGGTCCATATTTGGCTCTTAGAATCTTTGGAAAAAACACCCAAGTATAACGTGATAAGAGAACTTTGGCCAACTTCACACCTCAAGCTGGATTAACTGCTTTCCATTAAGGAGGCAACGGCTTCTTCTACATGGACTTCTCTTCAAAGGTTGGCATCTTGGATTTGTACCCTGTTGATGCTGCAGTTGCAACCCTCAAGGGGCTGGATAGTTCTTCAATAAAAGGCAATTCTGCGATCAACATTCCAGGGAAGATACATTTGCAACAAATAACAATAATGAGATAATGATGCCTGTGAGCAAATCCTCTGCTCATCACTTGCAAATCCTATACTGCCTTGTGTGATTTGGCCCTGAGGTTGTTTGAAGACTCATGACAGCCCCAAATTCTGAGCTGCTAAACTTTTACCTATGTAACATGCATTCACATATCTTTGATGCTGGTTTAGACCTTTAGAAAATGTTGTTCAGTTGTTACAGCAACTGAAATTCCCAACAAGAAAAGGCAGTTAGATCCTGTAAGTGATTTGGGGTTTACTTTACTGATCCTATTCCTGCATTGACATGAATGAATGCAGTAAGAACTAAATCACATATTGAAAATATGAACTGAGTGCTCTGTAAAGAATTTGGCACATGATAAAGAGGTTGTATAGGTGTTTATGCCAGAAAACCAACTTGCTAGCAGCCCACTCAGTTCACATTTACCTATTGTGCTACAACTCAGCTCATGTTCTACAATTTTGCATGGGGAATATAGATTCATCTGCAAACTGGATATGTGCCAAAATAGTCATCCTGATTGCTTATATGTGTGTTAAACTCTGTACAAATCCATGCAACCTGCATAATCAACAAGCCACTTGGTTGATTCTGAGTGATATCTGTTTTATGCCAAGAGGGAAATATATCAGAACAATTTGATTTTAAGAAATATATAAAATAGGTTTTACTGTTCCAGGAAAGACTTTGTTCAGCCTGTAGGAAAGCTAACATTGAATATAGCTGAATCTCTCTATGGCTAAGTATTGTTTAAATAACAATTGCTAAAATGTTGTTTACAACAGTAACAAAAAATTTTCCAGAAAAAATCTGGACAAAACTCAAATTTCTTGGTCTTTTTCCTACTTCTACTCCAGCCAAAGAAAGGTTATTCCATTTCATTTGGTCACGAAGATTGGAAGAAATAACTGAATAATATAAGAAGCCTTACTAACTATAAAAAGATCAGCAGCGGTGGTATTTATCAGGTAGTTTTGGTTTCTCCTTTATATTAATGGTAATAACATGGACCATTATTACAGGATAGTGACGAATACCTTTGCATCACATCTCTAAGAACCTCTGTGCTAAATATGCCAGGAATTAAAAAAGCTAAGTTTGGAATATCCTTCATTGCAGTGAGGAGGAATAGAGTAATCCTTCCTGTTGCCTCAAGCTACTGTCAAAAATATTCTGTCTTTTCCACTGTGCTCCCCCCGCCCCTAATAAGGGAAGAAATATACTTGGTTAAAGATTCAAGCTGGTCTGCCCTCTATAATTCAGCAAATCAGTTTGTGCAAAAGTGTAGGGGAAAAGATTAATATCAGGAATTCTCACTTGGTTTAGTTCACATGTCAATATGGAGCAGAGATCCTCGGGTTCCAGAGAACAAGAAGAAGTCATCTTTATAACAGAAATATGAGAAGGAAGTCCAGTTCCACAGAAAGAAAAATCCTTACAATCCTTATTCCGATGCTATATTAGATAAACTCTTATTTCACTGAAATTCCCATTTTACTGAAATTCATTTGTTTCAGCATTTGATTTTGTACATTATTCAGTCTATTTTCAGGACTTTCCTTTTCTTCTGTCTGGAATGAAAAAAATGCTTTTTAATTCTTCCAAATAATATTGATTGTTTTACTATTGCAATTGCACATCTGCTAGAAGGAGAATTTCAAATATCACTGCCCTGAGTCCTTCGGGAGAAGGGCGGTATACAAATTTAAATAATAAATAAATAAATAAATAAATAAATAAATAAAATATAGTGGACTCTGGTGGAGTCCAGAGTCCTCTGGCTACCTTGAATGGGCACCCCAGTCTGACTGCTTACAAAAGAATTTAGTGGCATCAAAAGTTAAGAGGCACCATGGTGCAAATTTGCCCCCCCCCCAAAAAATTCATATCAGTTCATGTTAAAAACAGTAGTTGGGATAGTTAGTTGTCCTGATTATTCCATCTCATTTAACTATTCTTTACTATGCATCTGGATAAACTCTTTATTTGTATAGCAGTCAACTTGAGGTTTCAATATAGTGACTTTACAAAAGTTTCCATAGGTTGGCCAACTAATTACTAATATACCTGTTTATACCTGTGTGCTGAAGTGTTTTTCGGTAGCAATTTCTCTAGTTATTTATTTAAGATTAAAGGATTCCAGATGTTTTTAGTGCAGTGAGAATGAGAACAGAAGATACCCAGATGAATTGCAGTCAGCAAAACATTCTGTGGTGTCCAAGGTCAGATTAACTCTTAACGATGATTATTTTGACCTCTGTATTGCATCCCAGATGTAATGAAAATAACTTGAAGTTTACCATAGCAGCAGGATGCCATTGGGTCTTACTCAACAACACTGAAAGAGCTTTATCTTCTTGGAGGTTGAGGCACAGAGCTGCAACCATAGACACAGGAGGGGGAAGGAGCATAAGATACTACAAGATGGTTCAGATGACTAATGGAACAAGGATGATGTAATCTGCAGTTTTAAAATGAAACTTCCTCTCATTGTAATGAAGTGGCCAAAATACAGATTAAGGTGGAGTAAGATTAAGGTATCTTTGGGCAGGTGGAGAATTTCATGCCAAGAATTTACATTATATTTACATTTCCCTAGATCAAACTCAATTCCTGGTGCCCATGGGCCTATCTATGTTGTTGTCCTGGCAACAATACAGATGTTTTCCTAATTTCCCATCCAGTTTACTTTTCTGTATTTTTTGGCATTTTCTTATCCAAGCACTAACTTTGCTTAGTTTTTTCAGATTCAGCCAAGATCAGTCTAGATAGAACAATACATTGAGAGTTTAGCATTTGATAAGCAATAGCTTCAAATGCACTTGGAAGACTGTTGCATCACTCTGTCTGAACCTTTTAGAAAAGCACTGGCTATTACGGGACGGCTACCTAACTTGTTCCAAAGAGCAAGAAACCATACGAATAGCTCTACATGGATGATAACAGCTTGGAATGTCTTCATAGGAATCTCACACAGGTGATATAAACATGTATGAGAATCCTATTTTCTAATTTGTATTAGAGTCAACATGTGGAATATTCCCCTAATCTGCACTATTCTCTACATTGATTAGGTTTCTATAAAAATGACAATTGAGACAGGAATAGATAGGAGGAAAGGAAAATGAATTAGACTGGAAAGGAAGAAAAAGTAGGGGGAAAAATAATTCTTGTAAATTGAAGTTAAGTTCATCAGCCTTGTTCATCAGCCCTCCCAAGTAAACCAGACAGGAGACGTGACTAGATTAACTAATTTTACTTTATTGTAAGGCTACATTAACAGGAAATTGCAACTCTGACTTTGCACCACCACTCTTAACTGCTTGATCCATTTGGGCCGGTCCTTCCTAACTTTCTTTCTCTGATCATTAAGCCACTGGGGGCTCCTGCCTCTCATGTCTGATTGTTTCCTAGGCAGCATCTCTTCTCTCTTTCCCCCAGTCATCCATATGTTCCATTACATAGATATAGCGTGAACCATGAAATAACTTATTTCTGTATATCTTGAAAAAGACCTTGCATACTCTTGCAATGTCCAAATCCCATGTGGCTGAATGTACAATAGAAGATAACCTTCTTGTAATTCACACACTTGGTAGCTGAGTACTCATCTTCAGAAATGGCCCCATTTCTAAATCCTACTAAAACTTGAGTCATATCAAGTACAATAACAAATTTGTTGCAGTTGGCATCTGAATCCCCAGTATTTTATTATTATTTTTATCTCATCCAGTGAACATGAAGATATGAATAATGTTTGTTCCTTAAAACCATTTTTCTGTATGCATCAGAATAAAGCAAGAAGAAGTGGAAGCTAACAAAATATTGCAGGATAACAAAATTTCACTCCTATTCATTACATCATTCAGCCAACCATACCCTCATTGTAGATACTCTATATCATTCTCTCTCTTATTCACTTTTTCATCTATTGTCAGCAATTGTTTCCTAAATAAATTTCAGGTCTCTCTAAATATGCCAACTTGGGTAAAGTGTAAAACTCATCAGAGTATGTTTCTTAAGTGGTTACTAACCAATCATTATATTTGCTACTCCATTCTCTCTACAAAGCAAATCAGCCCAAACAATGAAAGTGCATTCTTTGACCATCTCTTAATTTTGGGGTTAATGGATAAATTATACACAGGAGAGCCATATTTTATAGGGGCCAGGAATAAAAAAAAGGGAGATTTCTTTGTTTCTGCCCTTAGAAAACCATCCAAAATGTGTACAACTAATTTTTGGTATTAGTTCCTACCAACATGGATAACTATGTTATAGTGTTCTTTGACTCGGTACTCTTCAGCCATATTCGATAATAATGGCTATCATTATCACTGGCTTTTTTTATGCTGACTGGGGATGATGAGAACTGTAGACCACTCAAAAATTATTAGACTAGGGAAGGATGCTCTATAGAGCTAGATTGATGGCCACCATAACAGCTGAATGTCCAGTTCGGTACCCATTTTTGTTGCAGATATAAAAGGCACCTATATTTATCTAGTGAAATAAAATTAAATAAACAATCACAGGAGTCTTCCAAAAATGTAACATATATCTAAATGGTAAACATATATCATTTTAGAACGGGACCTCCTATTTTTAATACACTACATTTCCATTTCTTACTCGTTTGATGTCAGATATTATCCCTAAGTAATGAATTCCAAGTCTATACTATAATTTACCCAGGTTCAAAATGTAGTATTTTAAACATGGAAAAAGTGCAATTCTGTAACTTCATAATGCATTTGGCATAATTGTAAGTTTCAGAAAAATTATATATAAGCACAAAATCCAAGAACACTGGATTTTGCTTAGGCAGTGAGTCTTGATGAATAATCTTGGATATGTTACTGTTGTATTTTAATTGTGTTTTCTGAACTGTGGCAGAAAAACTAAAAAGCAATCAGGCCACATAGTGTTTAGCAGGATAATCCTTTAACAGCATCTTATTAAACATTAACATTAGCAAATATAGTAATGCACCTAAAGTTTCAGATTTTAGATTGGCAAAGCCAAAACAAAAACCTCTTAATATATAAGCACAAGATGTCCAAATCTCTTAAAATGATTTTTAAGAGGGAGGGGAAATGATTTTTAAAAGGGAGGGGAAAAGAGAATAAAGGATTTATACTAAGGGCAGGTTCATGATCAACTGATCAACTTCTACAAACTCTTAGCAGCTATTAGAAAATGTATATAGATATACACATATATATATTTCTGCAGCTGCCTTCTGCATTGTTTCCTGTAATTTTTGTAACACTGTGCTATACCTAAAATGGTGATAAGTGCATGCAGCATGAGGACATGTACTTATGGGCATTTTTATGCATCAATCCAGAGGGAAAAAACTGAAAGATGGCAGGAATTGTCTTAAGAAAGTCATGCTTTGTACTTAAATCATTAATAGGTCATAATGATTTACTGAATTTACTACTCAAATGTCCCAGCCTTTCTAAAGTTTGCAATACACTAGAGAAGGGTCCAATTTGCAAAACAGATCCAGCTAACTTGTATAAAGTTCAATATATTGAAATATGAGTTTCTTATTTTCCAACACTGGAGAAATGTATAAAGCTGAGCTCTGGTCTCTATTTTGTCAAAAAAGGGTAATCCAATCCCCCTTGGGTTTTTTGTGAACTCTGATCTGGATCTGAAGTTTGCAGATTGGGTCCCATCACTAGTCTTCATGTTACTATGCAGTGATTATGAACTAAGGCATTTATTTGTTTGTAAACCACCTCTGACATTTAAATAGCTTTCCAATTTAACAGCTCCTTAGTTCTCTTCCATGCCAGCTATGAGCATAGTCAAAAAATTACCCTTCAATAGGAAGATTAATTTCATTTGATCCATCAATAGAACGGATGCATTGTTATCGAAAGCACATGTTTTTGGTTTGAAGACCAGAAACAAGGAGGAGGCAACAGAGAGAGACCTAAAAGGATATGGAGATTTCTCAAGGTGATCAAATCTGGGGTGCAAAAATTTGGAGGACCACTGTCCCAACAAAAGAGAGTTACAGTTTTCTGATTCTCTTTGCTGTCATCTAGTGGTCTACCAGATTGTGCAGTTTACATCTGGCAGTCTTACCAAAAACATGACACTTTGGTGCCTCCTCTGTGGAACTAAATTCATTGTGGCATAAGCATTCTTGGATGAAAGCCACTTCTTTGTATGCATATTTTAAAGTGGGCACTAGCTCAAAGAAAGCACATGCCACAACGCAGGGCTGGTTTTGAAAATGCAATAATTTTTTTTTTCCTTATCCTCTCCTTCAACTTGCTACCGTGTTTGTTATGTTTTAAAATTATTTAAAATTATTTTAGAGTGAAATCTTTTTAAGCACAAAATACAAGCAGCCGTTTGTGTCTGATTTTAGGGTCCTCAAAGATTTTTGCAAAGCACACATCCAGATGCTCAGGTGCCCTTTTATTCAAAAGTTCTGAACACCAGCCCACTCTGCAGAGCTCTCTGTCCATTTGGTCAGAATCTGCTTAATGCTTTCTCAGTGGATTGTAATGCTTCAGCCTAAGCTAAATTTACTGTGTACATCTTCCTTCCCTCACCATTGCTGAAAAGATGGGGTAGGTCTTCTAATGCCTCTCCACTGTTTTATTTTCATCTCTGTAATGAACTTCTTATCCACTAATGCAATGTTTCCCAACCTTGACAACTTTAAGATGGGTGAACTTCAATTCCCAGAATTCCCCAGCCAGCATGTTGCCTAGAGAATTCTGGGAATTGAAATTCACCCATCTTAAAGTTGCCAAGTTTCAGAAACAGCTCATTAGAGCCTAATAATTAATTTCTTGCTATTTCATTTTAGGGCTACCATTTATCGGCTGCAAAAATCAGGATGATGACTAGATAGAGCAAAAGGACACAGAAAATTCTTTTTGTTGACATTTGTTGGTAGTCTAGATTTTTGCACCAAAATACAATAGCATTATTTTATTCTATTCTGATGTCACAGCTGAATTTCAATATAGCCAGCTTTCTTAAAAACCAACTTTTCCATTTGCTCTTCCTAAATTTATTACTGTGCGTTAGCTTGCAGATTCCAATATAAATTAAAGAATAAGATTTGGTTTGGTTTCAGAATATCTGTGTTAATTTACTCCATCCGACAATTCAGCCTATTAAAATTTTTAAGGTGACAAGAGACAAATGAATTCCTTAGCTCCTATTTATCTTTTCGGGTATATTTTGGCTGCTATGAGATGTCTAATGTACTATTAAGAATTTAATTCCAAAAACTATGTGTACATGTAAATATGTAACAAAATTGTGTGTATTCTAATTCTTTCAAGATTTGTAAGACTGTTTTTCTACCGAGTGCAAGGAATGTTATTAGCCAAGTGCAGCTGCTTCCCTTTTATCTAAGGTACTGCAGATGTCCTACAAACTCATATTACTAATTATTGCTTGAAATGTGAAAAAGAAGGACAATGGTTCAAATAAGTATGTGTTTGCCTTATTTAAGAGAATCAATAAGAAAAAGGAAACCCAAGAAGAACTCATAATAAAGATGCCTTGGAACTGAATCTTTTGTTTCCATGGTTACTGGAAGAATGGGACCAATAATGGTGAGAGGATGCTAAAGAAAGAAAACTCAGGGGAATGTTGAATCATTTAACCATGTGTTTGCTTGATGAAAATGCAGACATCAGCCACATTTAAACTGCACAATGTATATAGAACTTATTGTTAATGAAGAGAGAGGAAATATTCTCTGCCACCAAGATGGTTTATTTGTACACAGTCCTAGGGTTTTGTGTGTGCGTGCATGTGTTTCCTATATGGACATTTGCTGTTTGGTTGATCATGTGTGTACAAAATATATTCCTGACAGAATATCACCAATTTTGGAAATGTCAACCATCCCAGTTAAAAATAAATATTTATGTTACAAAGAATTCATTTTGTAGAAAGAGGACGAGAAAGAAGAGAGAATACAGTGACAGAATTATAGTCAGATTAAGATTTTTTGAAAAAGAAAATTTCTTCGTCACAAGTCTTCATACATTTATTCCATTGTATTTTGACTTTTCCAATATATTTCTGCTGCTGTTTGTTGCTATTGATAATTATCTGATAATATAATTTGTAACCCATCAAATCGGTGGCTTGCAAATTCCTAGAGGATGTCATGTTAGGGATATAGGATTATTCCTATATCCCTAACATGACATGGGTATTCCTTTTTGGCACCTAGATCAGTACAATTGGTGTACCTAAGTCACTATTACCTTGTGTACAATATAATGTATGAAAGACACCAGAGAATGGCGATTGAAATCCCTTAAATATTTCAGTCTTTCTCATCTTGGCACTCTCCACAACTTTCATAATCCTGAGTCAGAGTAATCATAGGCTATGCAGAGTGGGGAATGATTGAAGACATATTCACATAGGTGACTTAATTCCTTCTAACTGGCGATTTATACAGTATAACTTGTTTGAGAGCCAGTTAAGCTGCTGGTTTAGAAACCAGGAAACTGGGGTTCTTGACCTCCCTTAGCTATGAAAGCTGGCTGGGTGAGTCTGGGCTCATTGTCTCTCACAATCCAATCTACCTCACAGGATCATTGTTGTGGGGAAAATAAGGCAAAACTATTAAGTATATTTGAGTTCACATACAGGAGTACACACATACATGCACACACACACACATGATAAAAATTATAATAATTCAACAACCGTTTCCTGAATGTATATAAAAAATTAAAACATAATGTTGTGCTGATATGTGTCTTGCTATTTCTCAGACATTCTTTCCTTCTGAGAAATAGGTTCTTGTTTTTCTACCTTATAGGTAGTCCTCGACTTATGAACACAATTCAGCCCAGAATTTACGTTGCTAAGTGAAAAATTTGTTAAGTGAGTTTTGCCCCATTTTACGACTTTTCTTGCCACATTTGTTAAGTGAATCACTGCAGTTGTTAAATTAGTAACATGGTTGTTAAGTGAATCTGGCTTCCCCATTGACTTGGTTTGTCAGAAGGTTGCAAAAGATAATCACATGACCCGGGGACACTGGTCATAAATATGAACCAGTTGTCAAGCATCCAAATGTAAATCACATAACCATAAGGATGCTGCAACAGTCATAAGTGTGAAAAATGGTCATAAGTTATTTTTTCAGTGCCTTTGTAACTCGAATGGTCACTAAATAAACTATTGTAAGTCAAGGACTACCTGTATTTCAATTCTCATTTTTTTCTGGGTGATACTTCTGAGATTATTGTTGGACAAAGTGAAATATCTTTTTGTGTAGTTTTATATTGCACATTTTCCTGTCCCTCTGAGGCTTTATTGGTTGCCCATATTTCCCAGTTAGACAATTCTGAAATTGTCATCTTTCCCTAGAATGTCTTTCCTTGGGGCTTAATTTGACCTGCAGGCTACAAGAAGGTTGATTATATAACAGCATTCATACAGTTTCTGAACCATATTCATATTAAGTATGGACAAGAATTTTTTCAAGGAAATTCTACTCTATTGGACCAAATGAAAACTGTTTGAGGACAAAAATAGAGTATCTATGTTCTACCCAGCAGAATTATTTATTACCTTGTTTCAAGGGCCCTATTTTCTTCAGGGTTTCCTATAGAAAGAGTGCTAGCATATGACTTGGTATCTACAACACCACTGTTTCCTATGTCATCACAAGTTAGAAAAGAAGATAGCCTGGCATTCACTTCTGTAAAGCTGAAATTGATCTTATCCATTTTATAAAGTTATCTCCAAAGTTCGTATCTTCCAAAACAAGAAAGACAAAGGTAATATAAGCTAGACTATGATACTGACTTTAGCTGTGGAATGCCATTTGAAATTAAAGTATTAAGGGTATACAAAGATAAAACAAGAAAAAAGGGGGAGGAGAACTTGTATTTTATGCTTTCTCTTGCAATTGGTATACTTTCAGTAGGGAAATATTATAATGGCAACCACCAGAAAAGTGACAAAAACAGTTGAAGGGTGGAGAGAATCACCACAGAAACTTGCGGAGAGAGGAAATACTTTATTTCCAAAAATGTTTGAGGAATTAGGTAATAAATTAGCTGAATCACTGGATACTAAATTGACAGCTTTTGAAAAACGAATAAAGACTTGTAAAGGTAGAAGAAGAAGTTAAGAAGATGGAAAGCACTATAAATAAAAGAGTGTCTGGAGGTGCAAAACAATTTAATGACAAGGTGGAAATTTGGAATTTAAGACAGATGTTAAAGACAGAGAGTTGGGAAAGAGAACCAGATAATTTGCTCTACTGAAATTAATGGAGAAGAAATTTTGTTTGAGATTTAGAGCATCCCAGAGGATTCTGGTGAAGATATTAGAGAAAAAGTTATTAAAGTTTTAAAAATATTTTTGGATCAGGATGAGGGGGATACAGAGGCAGCAACTGATAAAAGTATGTATAATAAGTGCACATTTGGAGGAATAATAAATGTTTCAAGGGATGTCTTGGTGCACTTTGTCAGGAAGAACACAAGGGATCACATTTTGCAGCAGCCTTTAAATAGAATAGAATAGAATAGAATAGAATAGAATAGAATAGAATAGAATAGAATAGAATAGAATAGAATAGAATAGAATAGAATAGAATAACAGAGTTGGAAGGGACCTTGGAGGTCTTCTAGCCCAGGCAGGAAACCCTACACCACCAAATGGTTATCCAACATCTTCTTAAAAATTTCCAGTGTTGGGTATTCACAACTTCTGCCAGCAACTTGTTCCGCTTATTAATTGTTCTAACTGTCAGGAAATTTCTCCTTAGTTCTAAATTGTTTCTCTCCTTGATTAATTTCCACCCATTGCTTCTTATTCTATCCTCAGGTGCTTTGAAGAATAGTTTGACTCTTTCTTCTTTGTGGCAACCCCTGAAATATTGGAACACTGCTATCATGTCTCCCCTAGTCCTTCTCTTCATCAAACTAGACATACCCAGTTCCTGCAATCGTTCTTCATATGTTTTAGCCTCCAGTCCCCTAATCATCTTTGCTGCTCTTCTCTGCACTTTTTCTAGAGTCTCAACATCTTTTTTATATCGTGGTGACCAAAACTGAATGCAATATTCCAAGTGTGGCCTTACCAAGGCATTATAAAGTGGTATTAACAGGACTGAAGATAATAATAAGTAATTGTTCATAGAAATAAATTGTTATTAGGATTTTGCATAAGGGAAAAGCATGTTCTTTTTTTAATTGATAGATTAAAACAGAAGAAGGGGATGGGACAAAATGAAAAGAGTGATTTTTACTTTTAAGTAGCAGATGTTTCAACTGAACTCTGTTAAAAGGTGAAGAAACTGTTAGAAAAAGAGGGATAGGGGAGATTCAAATGGAGGTATCAGACGAGACTATAAAAAAAACTTCAGCAGGAAACTGAAAGGGATGATACTGAACTTGTATCAGCTTTTCTAAATTTTTGATTAGGGATTACAAACGCTTAATGTGGATTATATATGGATCAAATGCTTCTCAAAAGAGAAAAAAAGTCATTATTTGAAAAAAATTAAAACAAGATATAATTCGTGTACAAGAAATACTAAATATAAAAAGACATAAAACATTTGATTTATAAAAATTTGGGTGAAGAATTTATTTCAGCAGATGCCAAATGATAGGCTGCTATAGAGTGGTCAACGCTTGGAATGCTCTATCTGACTTCCGTTGTTACAGCCTCAAACCCTCACAGCTTCAAGCTCAAACTCTCTACCGTGGACCTCGCCCCATTCCTAATAGGGCCGTAAAGGGGGCGTGCATAAGTGCACTACCGTGCCTACCGTCCCTGTCTTACTGTCCCCATTTATCTGTACTTACTTCCTTTGTTTATCTTTAGGTTTATACCTATACCTGCTATTTTGTACATGTTTGACAAACAAAATAAAATAAACAAAATAAAATAGAAAAAACAATACTGGAGGATTGTAAAAATAAATTAAAATGTTTTGAAAATAATATAGATAAAGATATTAATTTAAAATGCTTTACATGCAAGTAAAGCTAATATTATTACTTTATTCAATTCAATAGTGAATTCAAAAATAAGAGCCAGGGAAAACAAGCTATTTTGGATGAGATAAAATGAAAAAAAAAATTAAGAAAATTTACAGAGAAAACAAGTTATTTCTCAACAAATTAAGCTTTTACAATGAAAGTTATCTATGTCAACAGAAAGAGAAATAGAAAAACATGAACTATGTAAAGCAAAAGTATTGCTGAGTTTGCAAACAAATTGGGGAAGTGGCTGGCATATACATTACAAAAAGAAAAAGAAAGAAAATGGTACTGAAATTTCAAGAGGAAAATACTGTATTAATGGACAAGGTCCATTAATGGACAGGGTCCAGAGACAAAAAGCATATCATCAATATTAGTCTAACTTGTCTAAAGGAAGTGACATCTCTGGAGAAAATAGGTGAATATCTAAAGAAACAAAATTTACCAAGGATTACAGAGGAAGAGAAACGGATTATGAATCAGCCTATAACAATAAGGGAAGTTTCTGAAGCTATATAAAAAGATTAAACCAGGAAAGGTGTCTGGACTAGATGGATTATCATGTTCTTATTATAAATTGATTGAAGATGAACTTTTACAATCTTTGCAAAACAGAATGAATTCTATCTTCCAGAGAGAAAAGAGGCCAGAGAGTTGGAAACAGGCAAATATAACACTAATGCCTAAAAAGTGACAGATTTGACTTTAACAAGAAACTGTAGGCTGATATTATTAGCGAATTATGATTACAAGTTGTTTACAATGATTCCAA
Source organism: Pantherophis guttatus (assembly GCF_059756535.1). Classification (NCBI taxonomy): domain Eukaryota; kingdom Metazoa; phylum Chordata; class Lepidosauria; order Squamata; family Colubridae; genus Pantherophis; species Pantherophis guttatus. Next base: position 55,010,236 of record NC_142065.1, on the reverse strand, counting down.
TTAATTGACTAAAAATAATTGTTTCACAGATTTATTTATAAAGATCAATGTGGGCTTTTACCTAAAGATGGCCAAAGGACAATGTTCGAAATGTGTTGGACATATTTGGAGCAGCAATGAAAAACAAGCCACATTGGTTTCATTAGATGCAGAGAAAGTTTTGGACAATTTAACTTATTTACAGTTTCATTGGTGGAGAAGCAATACAAGACAAATTAACCTCTAAAAAAGTAAATAACATTACCTCACCTCAGATCTCTTCAGTGACAACCCTATATACTCAGCTTTATTAAGCCCCAAACTCATAGTGTCTTTCTTTCTGCCAGCATCTTACCTCCTATTCTATCCAAACATGTGTTATTATTTTTCACCCATTTAACTTGTCTTGACCCTTCCTCCACAGAAAAGAGAAAATAAAGATAAGTCAACTTCTTGAACCTCTTCCTTGCTTTTTTATTTCTTTATCCACACATTTCCTTTCAAAATGTGCCTGGCAACTTTGCCTGTATGAAGATAATCTCCAGCATGCTTCAATTACATTAAATATCTCTTGTTCAAACCCTCAAGCAGCAAACTGTGCCACAGAAATGATTGTTAAAAGCCAGGAGCCCAATCAACATTTTTCTTCTTCTTCTTTTATATTTGGCTCACTCAAATGGAACATGACTCACAAATCATTTCATAGTCCTTGCATTATTTCTGCTTCAATATTCTGATATTTTTTCCCAGGCCACATTTATAATGATTGTGTTTAACATTCTATAGCTTTCCCCTTTTGTCTCTATTAGCAGGTTTCCGAATGTTGGATCCTCCTGCCAATTTGTTGACAAATTGACAGTTCTTCACTGTCCCAAGATCTCCAGCTTCCACCCAGTTTTTGTATCTGCTCAGCTATTACAGTTTATATGCTCTGTAGATGTGTTTCTGGGTCAGGTGTACACTGCTGCTGCAGCAGCTAATCATGTGGGAACCCCGGTGCTTTCATTAGCTGCATACAGTAGGACTCTAAAAGATCTACACATTGATTTTATATTCTTCACAAATTTTGTTGCCTTAAGGCTCATTTAGTAGTTATTTCCATTGCCTGAAGATCTCAGTTTGTTACTGGTTTTGCTGTAAAGTCCACTGCATCTGCTCCAGAAACATAGCTGTTAGTCTTAATTCTTGCTCATGTACTTTGGTTCGTTAGGTTCTTCTGAAAAGCACAGTGTCATTTTTGGAGGAGCAGTTTACTTGTGTGTACCCAACGTCCAAGTAATGAGAAGCTTTAGGGGTTGTAGTAAGTTCCCAAGGTTTAGTTTCCATGGCAAGTGTTCAGAGGAGTTACATATTTTTTTAGGATAGATTCTTTTCACACATATTATCAAGAATTTCCCACAGAGAAATTGCTCCCTTAGACCCAAGTCCACTATGGAGCAATTTCTTGGTAAACACTCATATTGTGCTCATCTCCTTTTCTTGCCTAGTGGGTGGAAAGGAAATGAGTCATCTCCATCCATCACCTGTGCCATACTAGTTCCCATTGAAACACACCAGCATAACTTTTGTCAAGTCTACTTGCATAAATCTTAAAGAATCAACATCTACAGAAGTGGATTCTATGGGATCTCCCTGACTAACCTCCACCTTTTTTTAAAAATCAGAAGCTAATATAGAAGTAAATAAGTTAAATTCATGAAAGTGGGGAAGAGAAGAGAAAAAGAGATGTAACTTTCAAGGTAACCTTTCAGACCAAAAGATAACTGGTTATTGAATAAATGATGTAATGTTCTTCTTGCTGTACAAACAAATCAATATCGGTGTTATGATGAGCTATAGTTTTTATTTCTGAAGAAAAGTGCCTCATGTTGTTTTCAGAACCGTTGTAAATCCACAGTGACACCCCACTGCTTTCTTCAAAGTAGATCTTTGGATTGAACAAATACTTTCTGAGAATCTAAACAGAGATGCCTTTGCAGCAGCATCACAGCTACAATCTGTCTAAAAGAAGGAGACAAACCAGGATAACTAAATGTCAAAGAGCATGTTTTGCCTGAAGAACCTGGCAGCAGTTTATCATACTATTGTTTGCAAATCTTCTAATCACAAGTTTCTTTGTATCCAAGAAGCATCTTTAGGCTTTCAAGAATGTCTTCATTTGCCCATGAATAAGCTTCATTTAACTCTTTGTGATTGCATTTTATGTAAACATGGTGAGAATTATTCCACAATAATTGTAAATATATCCTTAAGTGAAATTGGATTTCTCATGAGTACATGTGGACAAATTTATGCAGGCTTTTTTACAAAAGTATAGAACTGGTTTGTCCTTCCCTTCTTCCAAGATGTTTTTGGAGTTCACAGTCTGATCCACTGCCTGATATTCTTCCATCCAATTATTAACTTGAAATCTATATTATATCTCTATCTACATATCACATATATTTTCGGAAAATTCATGGTTAACACAATCAGAGATGAGCAAGCACTCAGCAGAATAACTACTGATTCTCAGTATTTTTATTGTTGTATTAAATGAAGAAAATTGAAACAACATGTATTTCCCAGCAATATAAGTCAAAAGATATCCATTGGAATTTCATTTTAAAATACTACCAAGGTATGAAAGCCCTAATAGTTAATGATTAGTTATCCTTGTGAAGTGAACTTGAATTTTCTAGTTTTTTTCTTCTAAATTTTTATACTTTTATATTGATTAATTAATTTTTATACTTTTATATTGATTAATTTGTAATTGCACTCATTACAAATATTTAAGATAAATAGATTCCAAATCTGGCACAATGATGCAATAGTAATTTGTTAGTTTTAATTTCCTCCTGATGGGAAGGAAGGAAGATCCCTTGGTCTGGCAAATACAAATGGCTATTTCTCGCGGAGGAAAGCATTTCTGGAGAACAGGGACAGGAAGTGACTTTTTAACTGTCCCCAGCCTCCAGAGATTCCTAGAGAGGCTCTGGAGGCTGGGGACAGCAAAAAACATCACTTCCTGTCCCACCGGGAGTTGGGAAACGGGCCCTTTCAGGCCTCCGAGGGAGTGGGAAAGGCTGTTTTCGCCCTTCGCAGATGCATAGAGAGGATCTGGAGCCAGGTAAGAAAGAAAAATGGGCCTACCGGGCCATCGCATGCCAGAAGCAGGGGGGGGTGTTGTGCGCACATGCGCAGGGCAGGGCACATAGAATTATGATGTGGGCACACACGCGTGTGAACCTCCCCTGCCCACCCCCTCCTGGCACGCGATGGCAAAAAGGTTAGCCATCCCTGGCCTAGATCCTGTGTATGAGATATGGGGACTGGTGCAGGTCTGTGGTCCAGGGGTTGCAGACCCCTGGTATAAAGGACCACAAATCAGGGGTGAAATCCAGCAGGTTCTAACAGGTTCTGGAGAACTGGTAGTGGAAATTTTGAGCAGTTCGGAGAACCAGCAAATACTCTGGTTGGCCTCAGAGTGGGGTGGGAAATGGGATTTTGCAGTATCCTTCCCCTGGAGTGGGATGGGAATGGAGATTTGCAGTATCCTTCCCCTGCCATGCCCACCAAGCCACACCATCCCCACCAAGCCACCTCCACAGAACTGGTAGTCAAAAAATTTGGATTTCACCACTGCCACAAATGCATGCATGCCCTTGATATATTAGGGAATGTAGTTTATATATGGTAGGGCAACTCAGCTGGCTGGAGAATTCTGGGAGTTGAAATCCACCCAGCTTAAAGTAGCCAAGGTTGAGAAACACTTGTTAGGGAATGTAGCTCACATTTTGACAGATTCATCCAACCCATCACCTTGTTTTGATTAAGGAAAAGTCCACAAGAATGATTGCCAATGCTTCCTTTCTGTTATATAAATCAGTAGGTGCTACTAACATCTATGAAAATAGATGAAGTGAGAAAGAGGTACCCTCTATCTCAGAGGTATTCCTCATGGCTACCTTAACGTGGATTTCTTCAGTCCTCGGGTCACTAGCAAAGTATGCTGACTATAAATTATTCCGCCCCAGCTGCTGAGCCCTATTCTGGTTCAGTAACAAGGCCATTGAGTAGAACATATTAAAGACAGCAATTGCTGGATTCTATTGCTGCATTTTCTTTTCCAGCAAGGGTTACCTCTTGGTAGGAAAAACAATTATCAAACCCTGGGGATGTGGTTGGTGGGTGTAGTTGCGTGACTCTAGATCAGGGGAGTCAAACTGGCAGCCCGTGGGCCAGATGCAATGTGATGTGGCGAGTTTGACACCCGTGCTCTAGATCATGGTTGTCCAAACTTTTGGCTTGCCTGGACCACACCAAGTGAAGAGAAATTGTCTTGGCCACATATAACTTATATAAAGTATTGTTTATATATATAAACAATATTTTTATTTTTTAATATTTTAATAATTTAATTATTTTGTGGGACTGCATTACTAGCTGGCCAGTGGGCCATGGGTTTGACGCATCTTCTCTAGATGGTGAAAACATGTCTTTCTCTGATATTCATTTAGAAATAAGCTTTGTATATGTATACCAGTGGTGGGTTGCCCCCGGTTCAGACCAGTTCGCAAGAACCGGTAATAAAACTAGCGGGAGACCCTGCCCACCACCCCGGATGTCATCATCGGCGATCTGTGCGTGTGCAAAAGCAAGGCACGTGTACGAGCGAAGCGATGGCATGCACACGATCCCATTGCGAACCGGTAATAAAGGTAAGTAGAACCCGTCCCTGATGCATACACATCATATTTCAGCTTTCTTAAAGGTTTGAGCATACGTTATCTAGTAATGAGAACACTTCCTGTGATTCAATTCAAAATCTGCACAATAGTCATGTTTTTTATCAGTGAATGCTCAGAATGAAAAAATGGGCTATTACTTAACAGATCTTTACTCAAACACTTACTGTACTGTGACTACAGAAGATCTTATGGCATCATTCCACCTGACTTCTTGGAGAGGTCATCAACCAGTTGATTAACCAATCAATCAACAGCTCAACCAATCATGCTGATATTTTAATATAGTGGCTTCATACAACACGTTTTACTTGGATGGAAATTTAAAAAATTTTCAAAATATGTATGTAAATGAATGCTAATCCTGATGAAGTAGATACTCAATAAACAAAATATTTCTTGATCTGGTCATTATCAAAGAAATCAACTACAGTTTTTTTTAAAAAGTATGAAGGTCATTTTTGAGAACTATTGCACATGTACTACAAACATCTAGCCATTGATAATATGACCACTCATATACAGAATTTTATCTGATAGTCCAAGCTAGAAAAGTATTTAAAGGAAAATATATATGCAGTTTTAATTCTTATGAATATTATGAGATTATCACATTCACAGAACTGTACCCAATGCATATTAGCATCATTAATAACTTAATAACTCTGCGGCTCAGTTTACAAATTCATTTCCTTCTGTTCTCCCATAATTAGAGTGTCATGGACAGTTTATTTATTTTTATTTAGCATATGGAAAATACATGGGCTTGTAGTGTTTCAAATGTTAATGTCCAGTCCACCCAGCCAGACAGGGTGGTCTATGTTGAAAAAATTAGACATTGAGCCGGTGTAAGCTCTTGATGGACATTCGACACAATGTGATGGATATTTTGTTGAGAAGCCCCACAGTCACACTAAGGGATAGAGACAAGACCCCACTTAAACAATGAGTCCTGGCAGACACCATGTTGGGTACGGACCCTGTTCAGAGTTGACCAATGCTACCTCAGGTATCCTGGCCAAGGCATATTTTGGACATCACCTTGCACTATTGCTCTTCTGACGGAAATGGGGATCAACTTTATGTCTGGGCTGTTGCAAATAAAGTTCACTTGATTTTTGATGCCAAAGACAAGGGCACTTTCCAATCTGCTGCCTGGAAATGTGTAATTAATCTAGATTTGTGTTTTGTCTCAGAAGGCCCAAACATGCAGCCACTTCCAATAACCAGGAAAGTTCTGGACACATTTCCCCATAATCAACATCGTCCTGTTTTGCTTGAAATCAGAATTCAGATTCCCCTAATTTGCTCCATACCTAGACCCAGATGGAATTTTCATGAAGCCAAATGGCCAGAATTTGCCAAATCCTTGACAGTATCATACAATGGATCCCACCAACAAGTCAACATTACCATAGATTTGTGAGGGCTGTACTTGCTTCAGATAAAAGATACATCCCTCAAGGATTCAGACAAGATCATGGACAGTGAATATGCCAAATTTCATTTCCTGAATAGTCTGGAACCATTTTAACTATTTTGAGTATATTTTGACACCTCTCTTTTGAGGAAGTCACCCAAATGTAACACATCAGATGATTGCTTTAGACTAAATTTATAAAACTCTACAGAGCAACTCCCAAGGATATAATCAAACCATTTAAATCTATTGGACTCATTTTTTTCACAAGATCAAATTGCAAGTCTACAAAGTGACTTGCATTCCTTATAATAATTTTCTGCACAAGTGCCAGGTGAATGAAACTACTAAGACTGCAATTTTTACAGACTGCTACTTTAAACTAATCTAACTAGATACCAATAAGTGTGCTTCTGTCTGCAGATAAATATTGCTGCAAAGCTGATGAACCAAGACTGACTGTCATTTCTAATATCCAGGGATAGTGTTTGCTTACAATCTTGCTAAATGTGGGTGGTTGTGTATAGGCACATAGAGACCACTGGGTGCAGATATGCCCATTGGTCCACAGACTGAGGCTAGGACAAGGGATTTAATACGATTGGATTTACAAGCAATACAAATAATTTGTTCCGGGCTACTGGAATATTATTCAATGGCATTACATTACAAACCAGATGCAAACAGGCAATGAGTGGAACTACGGCATGGAGACACTAATAGATTAAAGTGTAAAAGGTTTTTACAACCATATACATTTCCAGAAATGATTTACTTGCTGACTGGATTTTCTTTAAGGGATATGGGTTATATACATGTATACATATATACATGCACACATACATACATACATATATGCAGTGTGTGTGTGTATACACACACACATATATGTATATGTATACACACACACACACATATACATATATATTTTATATATATATTGTATAAAATACCTAATAATACAGACATATAGATATAGATATAGATATAGATATAGATAGATATAGATATAGACAGACAGACAGATAGATAGATGTAATTATATAGCTATTTTCTGTAACTTCATAGTCTCCTTGGACTTGCAGAAATGTAGCTTTTATATATATATATATATAAGATTTCTATACCGCCCTACTCCCGCAGGACTCAGGGCGGTGAACAGCCAGATAAAACACATAAATTACAAAATTTAAAAACAGTATAAAATCTGATTAAATAATTTGGCCCGTGACAATTTAAACAACCCTAATGTTTTTAAGACAAATTTAAAATTCATCATTTGAATTAAAAAGGGAAAAGAAAAATATAATATTAATATAAAATATTAATATAAATTATTAATATAATTAAAACATCTAAGATAAACAACTAAATTGTCTATGTTAAGAAAAAGGAAAATAAAGAATTAGAAGGTAAGTCACCCAAAGCAACAACAATATTCAGACCAACTGACCGAAGAGCACCTAATCTTAATCTTAATCTTAATCTCTTGACACTCCCTAGAACAGCAGTCAGAGATTGCCAGTTTCTACTCCTTCCCTCTCCAGAGAATAGATGCTGCTCATAAAAGACATTATCTCAGCTTCATCATACCTCATCTCATCAACATTCCTCATATAATTGGGGAACTGTTAGCAGCTTCTGCTAACAAGGTAGTCATTTCTGATGGGAGTAGATGGTCCTGAGGACACCAAACAGACCAGGTCCATATAGTTAAAACTAGCACTTTGAATGTATGTATTTATGTATGTATTTATTAAATTTATATGACTGCCCTTCTTGTCACAGTTACTCTGGGCAGTGAACAAATGTCTAGAACAGAAACCGCATCATGAATGACCATTAAAACTTACAACCCAACAATATAGAATAGACATGGTAGCCAAGAATAAAAACCACAAAATCACATTAAATCATCCAAACTGTACTAACTTTCTAACCTAGCATTTCAGCATTTTCTGGACAGCCAACAAGAACGAGACCCAATCTCATATCAGATGGTAAGGTATTCTGGAGGGCAGATGCCACAACAGACTGGTACCTAGAAGTCAACTAAAGGCCTGAACCAGGATTATATGTTATAGCAACAAGTATCCGCTAACTTGTAGGCTACTTTCTTTTGCACCAACTGCAGTTTCTGGATGGTCTTCAAAGGCAGCCCTAAATGGAGCACATTAAATTGTTATTGTTTTAATTAATGAGGCCAAATTTATATATATATATTTAACTGTATTTTAATATTTGTATTTGATGTTTTTATTTGGCTGTTCACCGCCCTGAGTCCTCAGGGAGAAGGGCGGTATACAAATTCAAAAATAAATAAATAAATAAATAATAAATAAATTGATCCAAGTGAGTAGTGACAAGGGCATGAGTTACAAATACAAGAACTCCTACTGCAGGTAGGACTAAAATGGTGCACCAGCCAGAGACAAGCAAATATTTTCCTGGCTATAGCCTCCATTGACCTATTCAACAGTAGTCTCTAATCTAAGCAGGTCCTCAAGTCACAGAGTTCGGGGTAGTGTCTGCTTATCAAGATATAACTCCATTAGAACACTCCATTAGCAACTCCATCTTGCTTGCTTTTTCAGCTTCAGTCTCTTTCATCCCTTTCAGTTATTATTTTGGACTTTTCCATTTTTTAAAAAGAAAGCAGGTTGACTATCCTTTCTGTCACTTGGGCATTTAAAAATAGTCAACCTGCTTTCAGAAATAATCAAATTGATACATTATTGATAGGGAATATCTCTCTATCACTCAGGCAATTTTAAAGGTAGCTAAACTTCCTTCACAGACATCCACACAACCTTGTCCAAGTTTGCCCTTCCATGTTCTCCCAATTTCACCCTAACAAGTGGGTCTTCTGTTGCCAATACCTGGCAATCGGTAGTTCTCTCCATCACCTTCCACTTCTTGGATAGACTGAATGTTGGTCCTGTTTCATTCAATCTAAAATGGCCCCAAACTAGTTAGCAGCACTTGTGGGCTGCTGTGTGGAAGACCCTCAAGTCTTTTTTCTCCTTTCTCACATTTATTCAAACTCCTCTTTCTTCTCATGCAGTTAATTGAAAAATTGAGCAGCTAGTCAGTAACTGAGCAAAATATGCAATATTTTATTTATTTATTTTTATTTATTTATTTTTCAGATTTCTATACCGCCCTTCTCCTTTCGGACTCAGGGCGGTGAACAGCCAAAATAAAACATTTGTATACAAAAGTTAAAATAGATTTAAAATAATTAAATAAAGTTTGGCCCATAATTTAAAACATTTCAATTAAAATCAATATCAAATTTTAAAAACCAACCATAAAATCAGGACAGCCTGGCTAACTGAAAAAAGTAGGTTTTAAGGGCCCGATGAAAAGTCCGGAGGTCTGGGATCACTCGTATCTCTGGGGGTAGATTGTTCCAGAGGGTAGGTGCCACCACAGAGAAGGCTCTCCCCCTGGGGGTCGCCAGCCGGCATTGTCTGGCCGACGGCACCCTAAGGAGGCCCTCTCTGTGGGAGCGAACTGGATGGTGGGAGGCAATTGGTGGCAGAAGGCGGTCCCATAAGTACCCTGGCCCTAAGCCATGGAGCGCTTTAAAGGTGATCACTAATACCTTGAAGCGCACCCAGAAGTCCACCGGAAGCCAATGCAGCTCACGCAGGAGAGGAGTCACATGGGAGCACCCCGTCGCTCCCATAATCCCCCGCGCGGCCGCATTCTGCACCAATTGGAGCCTCCGGGTGCATTCCCATGTAGAGAGCGTTACAGTAGTCCAGATGAGAAGTGACAAGTGCTTGAGTGACCGTGCGTAGGGAGTCCCGATCCAGAAAGGGGCACAACTGGCGTATCAGGCAGACCTGATAGAAAGCCCCCCTGGCCACTGCCATCATATGCTCTTCTAAAAACAGCCGTGCGTCCAGGAGGATGCCCAAGTTGCGGGCCCTTTCCATGGGGGCCAATGATTCGCCCCCAATAACCAGCGATGGCGCCAACTGGCTATACCGGGATGCCGGCAGTCACAGCCACTCGGTCTTGGAAGGGTTGAGTCGAAGCCTGTTTCTCCCCATCCATATTCAATAAGAACAGAGTTAAACCCAAACAATAAAGCCACTTCAACAACAATTCTGTGTAGTTATATTAAAACAATAACATGCCCAGCTAAAGCAACTTCAGCAACACATCAAAGGGAAATATACATTGACAATAAATATGCTATATATTACATCAGTAAGTCTGGGAAATATAGCTTTCCCGAAGGCTATTGACATGTGATTTTGGGATTATAATACTCATGCTTCTTAGACTTTTATTTCTGAGCCAAGAAATAAATGTTATGGTGGCATTTCTTTGTACAAGCAAACAAGAAGAGTTTTCAGAAGAAGAATCACATGTGATCTGAAATATGGAAATAAACCCTCCTCTGTTAGGTTGCATAAGGCAGAGGCAAAATCAGCTAATATTAGCCAGCAAGAAAACAGGTTCATTAACTTTGATTTTATTCCTAGATGGAATCTGTCAGAAGATTCATGCCAAAATTGTGCAGATCTTGGGGTTGTGCCATAGTGAAGCTTGGGAAAAATTAGCACTTCTAGCGTTTGTCAAGATAAGGTAGTTTAATACAATGGAACCTGGTTAGCATTCCATACATTAGATAATAGCTTCTGGATGAGTTATATATTTTAAGGCATATTTCCTGTGTTTAGAACTAGCTATGTTATAAGTTAACTTGTCAAAAATGATTTTGCTTCTGAATATAGTTTATGAGATGTTCCAAAGAGAGAGGAATAAAGAAATCATAGCATCAGGTATCACTAATGGCTGCACTGGAAATAGTTTTTCCTTTGTCATTAATGAGCCTGCTAACCCATATAGCTAACACTCTCTACATGGGGCTCCCCTTGAGGTGCACTTGGAGGCTCCAACTGGCGCAGAGTGCGGCTGCACGGGTGGTTATGGGAGCGACGTGGAGTTCCCATGTAACACCTCTCCTGCGCGAGCTACACTGGCTCCCGGTGGTCTTCCGAGTGTGCTTCAAGGTTCTGGTTATCACCTTTAAAGCGCTCCATGGCTTAGGACCTGGTTATCTACGGGACCACCTGCTACCACCAATAGCCTCCCATCGGCCAGTACACTCCCATAGAGAGGGGCTCCTCCGGGTGCCATCGGCCAAACAATGTCGACTGGCGGCCCCTAGGGGGAGAGCCTTCTCTGTGGGGGCACCTACGATCTGGAACGAGTTCCCCCCTGGAGATACGGAGGATCCCGGATCTGCGCACCTTCCGTCGCGCGCTTAAGACTCTTTTATTTCATCAAGCTGGCCTGGCCTAAATCTTCTCCCCTTTTTAAATGTAAATTTTAATTTGTTTTAAATTATGGGGTATTTTAAATTCAGCCAAATTATTTAATTCGTTTTTAATCTATTTTAAATTTTTGTATTTATGTGTTTTATCTTGTGGCTGTTCACCGCCCTGAGTCCTTCGGGAGAAGGGCGGTATAGAAATTTAATAAAATAAATAAATAAATAAAATAAATAATTATTGTCAGCATCACTCACCTGTGTAATATTCAAATACGGGTGATGCTGCTGTAAGTGGTAAGGAAGCTATCTCTGTTAAGATCAAATATGAGGCTGATATTTCCTGCAGTTTCATCTTTCACAAGAGCAGGTGTTTCTATATGCCCTTGGAGAGATCTTTTGTCCTGAAGTATTCAGCTTCATTATCAATCTGGAGAAGAATCAGAGCTCGATAAACTCTGGGTAATCTCAGAATTGAGGTTCGCTGAGATGATAGTTCATTTCTGCAAAGGATAAAGCAAGATCCATAAATAGGTTTTTCTCTTAGCACTTCTCCAAAGTGGTTCATATAAGTTGATAGAATCATAGGACTGGAAGGGATATCAGAGGACTTTTAGTCCAACCTCCTGCCCAAGACAGAAGACCTTATTGTATCCTGGACAAATGGTCATCCAATCTTTTCTTGAAGACCTCCAACAACAGAGCAATCACAACTCTGGGAGGCAAGCTTTTCTATTGATTGTTCTTACTATCAGGAGATTGCTCCTTAGTTCCAAATTGGATCGCTCTTTAATGAGCTTTCACCCATTGCTCCTTGTTCTGTCTTCAAGTGCTTTGGAAAATAAATTGACCCCTGTTCTCTGTGACAACCGCTCAATCACTAGTCAGTAGTTGGCTACAAATCCTCTGAAATCACAAGAATGAAGCTTCAGAAATGCACTAGGCTAAATACATTAATTAGACATTTATTATTAATCTACATTATGAATCAGAAACAATCTGTGTTTCAAAGCTTTATTAAAATAATCTTCGTTGGGTAATTTTCATTCTTAATTTAATTTAAACTTGATTAATTTAATATTTATTAAATCTATTTAGGTTCTTATAAATTTACAAAGGATGTTTCTGTAGATTTCCACATGTTTTTGTAATAAAGGATTATGGATGCAGAAGTGTATATTTAAGCAAGGATATCATAAAGGACACATAGCCTCATTCAGAGATTATTAAAAAGAATTATGTAAAATGCATAGGTAATTATTGTAAACATCACCTCTATTAATACTAGTATTAACACTGGCTTCAGATAGATATGGAAATACCATCAGTAATCCATATGTTATTGAAAGCTAATTAGCATATTTACACAATATAAAATAGGCAACAAAATTTGCAGGCTTGCAACAAGCAAACATAAAAATCCGCCTTAGTTTATGCAAAATTTCTTTCTGCCTTACACTGTGCAGTAGTTGCTCATGACCAATGAGCTTCATAGCTGAGACCAGCTAATTGCCCACACTTGTGATAAGTGACCTACTTTTAGAGCATTTCCTTCTCCAAGTTCTTCCTTCCTTGTTATCAGTCACACCAAGAAGGCATCTACCCTCACTTCAGTCAACAGTGCTCATATCTGAAAGGTATCTCAGATAAAATAAAGGTTAAAAAGGTATCTCAGATAAAATAAAGATCCACACTTACATCTGTGAGCCAACTTTCACTTACACAAGCCCACTTTTCTTTCAGACACTCTTGTCTAATGAACCATTTTGAAATTCTGCAGCAAATTTATAATAGGAATCTGCTATACAGTACAATAGATGGGTATCAATGATTATAAATAGATGACTTGATTCCTTGATTATAAATAGATGACTTGTGAGTTTAATAGGAACCATATCTTTCACATTGTGATCAGTCATAATCACTTCTTATGTAAAACTGTCTTTTCAAGCGTGGTGCTCAACAGAAGTCTTAAACATCGACTTCCATAATACCAATCCAGTCAACCATCGATCAGAAGGCAAGGAAGAGCTGAAGAAGCTTCTTGGATGAGAAGCAAAATATCTTCAAAGGAAAAACAGAAAGTCCTGTTGCCTTTTGAAAAAGCACCTTTGGGATAACATCTTGAATGTTCTTATGCTACTCAAAGATGGATTATACAATGTTTCATATTCATCCCCAGAAGATGCTTTTCAGGTTGCAGGACCATAAATATATCACTTGTCTGTGATACTGTCACAGCTGCCTGTCCATTTCCTAGGAAAGAAAAATCCTCAGTTCCATAAATTTAGAGAAAAGTACTTTTACTAGGAACAAACCGAAAGCAAGAAATTCCAGGCAAGCTCTGAGGCAAAGCGCTTCAGAAACTTAACTTAAACTTAACTTACCGTATTTTTTTGAAGTATAAGATGCTCCGGAGTATAAGACGCACATTTTGGGGAGGAAAACAAGAAAAAAAAATTCTGCCTCTGCCTACCAGCATCCATTGGTATTCATCTGGCTAGCGTCCTTGCAGCAAACATCAAACAGCCTGGTCAGCTTCAGCACGTTATTGCAGCCTGATTCAGCATGAGCAGCTGATTGGCAGTTGGATTGGCCTCCTGGAATACCGCCAATCAGCTGTTCCAGGCTTCAGGGATCACCACAGCCCATCGCTGCCTCCATGCATCACATTTTTGGCCTCCACACATTGCATTTTTGGCCTTCACATGCTCCGTTTTAGTCCTGTTCCAGGCTGCTGGGATCACCACAGCACATTGCTGCTGATTGCCGCCTCCGCACATCGCGTTTTTGGCCTCCGTGTGTCACGTTTTCAGCCGGTTCCAGGTGGTAGGGATCAGAACTGTAGCAATTTCAAACCCCCCATTTTTTACCTAGTAATTGTCAGACCCTAACATAAATTCTCTCTCACGCAGTAACACTATGGAGAAGTAGACAGTAGACAATGGCAGTGAAAACTACCAAGATGTTACTTCAAAGGATAGAAGGCAAGAACAGAATGTGAAGATCCAGAGAGGTTCAGAAAGGTAATTTGAGACTTCTATACTTCCATCCCACAGACTCCACCTTGCCATTACAATTACAAAGGAAGAGTCAGGTTACATGATGAAACTGATGAGCATTTTGATGTATTATGAGGATAAGAATGTTCATTCTTCATGATTAAGTGGCTTTGAAGGAACTGAGAAAACATTCTTGACCTTTTCACTGGATGCTTCCCTGCTTGGTGATGATATTTTTTAAAAGGCCTTTCTTAGTATATATGATTAAGAGTGACAGCTACAAATATGAGATCTTGCTTCTCCTGATATTTCTGATTTCATGATGATCGTGATGTTATCCATTCAGTCAAGTCTGATTCTTAGGATTCTATGGGCCAAGTCTCTCCATATCTTCTGATCTTGCATTATTTCTTTGAGTTTTTCTATATTTGGGCTGGTATCAGCTTTGATGGTATTCTTTGATAGCCTGGTTTCCTTTTATTGCTAACTCTTCCAAACATGATTGCTTTCTCCAGTGAATTCCACTGTGCGACATGGCCAAAGTAAATGAGACATAGTTTCGTGATTTTGCCTGTCTGGTGTCATGTGCTCTAGTACTTGTTTGTTAGTTGCTTTTGAAATCCAAGGAATACACAGGAGCCTTCTCCAACACCACAGCTCAAACGAGGTGATTTTATTCCTGTCTTGCTTTTTTTAAAGTCCAACTTTCACAACCATAGGTAGCTACAGGGAACACAATAGAGTGAAATAGCATACATTGGGTTGCCAAGCTGATGTCCTTGCTTTTCTATATTTATCTCAGCAGTGTTCATCATTGCTGTGTGACCCAGTGCAATCCGACATTTTATTTCTGTGTTGTGTTCACTGCTTTGAGCTATCTGTGATCCCATGAAAGTGACTTTTTCCACACATTCTATTTTTTCACCATCAATTTCCATTTTGATGTTTCCCTTCCTTGTACTGGTCATGAGCTTGGTCTTTTTGATGTTTAGAAAGAGGCCAAAATTTTCACTTTCTTCTTTTATTTTCTTGATCAGATATTCCAGGCGTTCCTTGCTGATTTCAATCTTTTAGCAAATCTAATCAAAATGTTCAAGGGTAGGGAATGTTGGAAACTTTTGTGCAACAACTTGTAGATGGTGGTATGGTCCCCAAAACTAGTATAAATAATGGAAGGCAATCACATCTTTTGAAGGTGAATTGCAGAAACTGTGTTGCTTGCCAATTATGAGTTTCTCGGGGTTTTATCCTGTAATAGTTTGAGTTAGGTAGAAATGTAGAATCTGTAGTTTAAAAGACCATTTTCTTTTATGTGTGTTGTTATTCCATTGTGATTTTGGGTCTACCTGTAAAGGTAAGTAGGAGTAGGAGGCACACTTCATCCATAATACAGTATTGATTATCTTCTGATTTCAAAAATCCACAGATTTAAACTGGGCACAAGATTTCCCTCTATCTTTGCAAAGTACAGTTTGGGAAAGCATTTCCAATTTCTGTTACGTCACACCTTTTAGCTTTGAATGTTTATCTAGATCAGGGAAACATGTTAGGGCCATGAGTATGAGAAAATAACACCCCTTTGCCATGTTTTACTTTGGTTTTCTTTTCTTTTTGCGACCCTGTAATCCCTTTTATTGGGTGGAGTCGGGGTGACTGAATGGAGCTGAGCATTTACTGGCTGGATGCCCTTCCTGATGCCTACGTGGAGTTCACAACCAATATTTTCTCTTTGCACCATGATAGAGAAACATTTATCGGTGCCTAGGATTGAACTCTCAACCTCCCAAGTGTGAGGCGAATGTCTTCATCTCTAAGCCACTGCACCACTCACCATACTTTACTTTTCTTATTTTGTGAATATAGAAGTATGTTTATTTACAGTAGTTGTCTAGTCTGAATATAGGGCAGCAACATTTACCCACTATCATCCAGTGCCTTCCAAACCTGTACGACAATTTGACAAGTGTACTTTTTCCATCAAGGAGTTATAGACGGGAAATACACATTTCTGGTGCTTATTGGCCCTTGAGAACTTTGAACAGATATCAGATTAAAAGTTGCAAGTCAAAGGACAAGCCATCCTGGGACTGCATTCATCTCAGTCCATATCACAGCCAAAGAAACCAGCAGAAACAATTTAACAGATTAGTGAATGTCTCCCAACATATTTTTACCCCACTTAAACTGAGCATCAATTTAAATAGCGAAAACAACAAGGAGTTATCTAGAGGTATTCATTCACAATAATCAGAAATGGCATCAAAGGCTATCAGCTGAGAAACTGTAAAACAGGAAGGCGGGTTTTCAATCCAATCGATCTCTAAGAGAGGCAGCATTACAAGTGATTCAGCAGTTCACCATGAATAAAATATGAGGCTTGGCCATCTGCAGCAGCTTTGCCCTTAGCTACCTTGGGTTTCATGTTTGAGGCCTGGGCACCTGCAACTGTCGCATTGGAACTAGAATCCAACTGCTGTGCTTTACACAAGAGAAGAGGAAGAGGAGGAGGAGAAGCTTAATTTCTCTCAGCACCTGCTCCTTTTTTGGCAGAATTGCAGGCTGCAGCGCATTTGAAAGGAATCTTACGTTAGATTTGACTTTTGTGGCTTCACATCTACTCTTTTTCTCCTTGGATGGTTTCAAAGGTGAGCCAAGACACATTTCCAGAGGAACAGGGGAGCCGTACGTCTGATTAAATGTGTATCGGAGTATGTATTTCCATACAGGATGTTCTAGTTCTGATTAAAATCATAAAACAAAGACAATCAACGGTGAGAATAAATACGAAAGGAAAGAATAGTTTTCAGTATTGGGAATTGAAGATACTAATTGTATTACACCCAGAATAGGCAATCTGCTACTTCGCAGATGTTTTCTGCTTCAGCTTCATCAATCACTGTCAGCAAGAATTTATGGAGAAATCTAGAGGGCACCAGAATGCTAGTGTCTGCATTAGAAAACCCCAATTTCTTTCAAATAACATAGTCTGGTTCAAGAAATATTGAAGGCTGATTTACTGTCAGAACATTTATGACTATGTTTGTACAGAATGATTGTAAAGTAAAGTGACCATCAAGGAAAAAAGAGAAACAATAGACAATTTGAGTCAGTGAATTTTCTTTTTTCTCTTCTCCACCCATTATATTTTCCACAGGTTGTCTACAAGTTCTGGAACAACAACAATACCAAGTTTAGATCCTTGATTTGAATCTCTCAAGTCTCTGAGTATGTTCTGGCATCTCTAAGAGACTGAACAAGACTTCTGCCTATGATAGCCATGATCGGATCAAAGCTGCTCAAGATGGATCATTGATTTGACTTGTACTAAGCATTTTATGAAGGGCATTTGTAAAAGAGATAGGGATTGTTATTACCATTAGATTTAGATGTGCCATTTTGCAGATTTTGGAACTCCATCCAAAAGAAGTCTAATAAGAGTAACATTTCCCAGCATGTTTCTGAGTACCTGTTTGTTTTTAGAGGTCCTGGGACTAATTGTTCACGGTGGAAAGAATGCTGAATTTTGGTGTTAGAGAAGATTCTCGAGAATACCATGGCCCAGCCAAGAAAACAAACAAATGGTTTATTAAACAAATCAACCCCAAATTCTCATTTCAGGCACAAATGGCCAGTCTTAAATTATCTTTCTTGGACACATTATGCAGAGACCTATCTCTCTGGAGAAGGTTGTAATGCTTGGAAAGGTAGAAGGAAAGAAAAGAAGAGGATGACCAGCAGCAAATGGGATGGACTCAGATTAAATGCTGAAAGATGCACCTGAAAGACCAGGTTAGGGACAGATTTAGTGGAGAAAATCTACCTACATTATCACTACAGGTTGTTACTGACTTGATGGCAAATAATCAACTAACTAAATGGTTAAGTTTCTATTCCTGTAACAATTCTGGACCAGGGGTGGGATTCTACCAGTTCGGACTGGTTCAGGCGAACCGGTAACTCTGACAGTCAGCTGGGAGTGAACCGGTTCACTCTGATGATCAGCTGAGCCCGCCCCTGCGCTTTACTTACCTTTATCTTCACAGCTGATTAGCACAGCAAAGCGGACTGCAGTGCCTCAGCTGTTTTAATTCCCTAGCACTAACACAGAAGGTGATTTTTTGTTGAACTATGTGCACACAGCAATCACCGAACTGGTTGTCAAACTGGAAAGATCCCACCACTGTTCTGGACTACATCTCCCAGACCATGGGTCCACATGGCCACCACTGCCTGGGAATGACTGCCTTGTCCTCTAAGATGTCTGGAGGCAATGGGTTGGATGAATGTACCTTAGAGAAATTCAAACAGAGAAATCTATATATGCTCAAAAATCTTCCCTCATATCTCTTCAGGGTTTCTACTGGCAGTGTATTTTTGGAACCATAAAAGCACTTTGATCTTCCTATCCTGTTACATATTGTTTCCTCCTTTGATGCTTTCATCATGCCAATCCTGTTTTCAGAGCTTCGGGATGCCATAAATAAAAACTGGCCCTCTGTGCAGTTTTCATCAATGCTGCCACCATAGCTGATGGATATCATATTTATGCAACTAATATTTATCCCTTAGTACTGTGTTTCTCAGCCTCAGCAACTTTAAAAGGTGGGGTTCTCAATTCCCAGGAATCCCCAGTCAGTATTCGCTGAGGAATTTTGGGAATTGAAGTATTCATATCTTAAAGTTTCTGAGGTTGAGAAAAACTGGCCCAATACTTAGGTTGTTACGGTTATCATGTCTATACTCTCTTTCCAAGACATTTTAAAGCAGAGGTCTTCAAACTTGGCAGCTTTAAGACTTGTGGACTTCAACTCCCAGCTGGCTGGAGAACTCTGGGAATTGAAGTCCACAAGTCTTAAAGCTGCCAAGTTTGAAGACCTCTGTTTTAAAGTGTAAGGATTTTTTTAAAAGACCTCTTAATGGATGGATGATGTGCTATACTATTTCTCGTGTGACTCTTCACTGTACCAGAGTGCTTTTCCCAAATTAATGCTTTGTTATTTGAAGAAACTGTAACTCGTTTCAAAGAAAAGTACCCAATTTATCCCCAGTACTAGAGGTTGCCTCTCTCTTCATTTAATTATTAGGCATAGTAACAGGATTTTTTTTTTTTAACTTTGAGTCTGTCTCAGTTTTCTGCTTTCTTTTTTGCTGCTCTTAACTGATCATGGTATTGTGGCAGATTATCCACAGAATCATTACAGTTATTAAGCGACTTCAGCATTCCCCTATTGCCTTTATTTGTTAGACGCCCCCTGGGAAAGTCTCTAATGGTGATCCTGTGACCATAAATACATGATAGTTTTCCAAATACCTGGATTTTGATCATGTGACAATGGGGATGCTGCAAGGGTCATAAGTGTGAGGAACAGTCCTAAGTAACTTTTTTAGCACCATTGTAACTTCAAACAATTGTTAAATGAATTGAATTAAAAAGAGCCTCGGTGGTGCAGTGGACTAAAGTGCTGTTAAGTGCTAGCACTTAGCTGCCAGCTGCCTGCAGTTAGTGCAAGTTCGAATCTCACCAGGCTCAAGGTTGACTCAGCCTTCCATCCTTTCGAGGTAGGTAAATTGAGGACCCGGATTGTGGGGGCAATAAGACAACTTTGTATAGAACAACACCACTTAGTGGGGGCCGAAAGCCCTAGTAAGCAGGTATATACAAAAAAGTATTCAGGCTATTGCTATAATGCATTGTAAGCCGCCTTGAGTCTACAGAGAAGGGTGGCATATAAATTGGACTAATAAATAAATAAATAATAAGCAAGAACTCAGATTCTATTTCCCAGCACTTTCATGTATTGTTGGATAATGTAATGAAAATGATTCTTTATGCTTACAGTATTTTAGCTGTGATTACATATGCTAGAGTTTGGTAAATTGCTCACGGTTAAAGAATAAACAAAATAGGCAGGCCATTTAGAAATAACTGATTTGTCCATCTCAGTTGGTTTTGTTATGAAATACTTTGTACATGTATTGTCCTACAGGCTAGAGTAGTGTTGGCCACTAGTGTGGTTGTGGGTAGGATACAAAAAAAGATGAGCATTAAGAAAGACAACAATTTTACAATTAATTTATTATACTGGTCTCTCTACAGTGTTGGATATTTCCTTCCTGAGACCACCACAATGAATCCAAATAATGGTAAGGACAGTATTTTGTGGAAATGACTGACAGCTATGGCTGGATAAGTTTTATAGCCTTTCGTTTTTCTCTTCCCCCAGCCACTTGGTTTAAGCACCGGCAAAGGAGGTTTGCATAATCATAGGATTAAGTGTCTAGCAGGTATTAGGTGCCTACTAAGAAAAAAGGGGAAAATAATTATCTAATGAGGTTAGAATGGAAAATTTGTTATCTTCTCACAAGAGTAAATAGCTTGTCTAATCAGCCTCTTTTGCCGATGTTTACTTTAAAAATGTTGGTCAATTACAGGATAAGTAGAAAGTTGAGCAAGAGATTGAAAAAAAGACTGTGGCCTGATACTTCCACACTGTCACCAAGAAATCAACATGGATAGGGCCATGAAATCACCAGGTTTGGTGGGGGGGGGGGGTGTCACGTATGATTTGAGTGAGATTAACTTTTTCACTTATATGATCACACTAATTCATTTGTTAGATTATATCTCAGTTTTGCTCTAGGAGCTCAAAGTGGCATAAATAGTTCTTTCTCCTATATTCCCCTACATTCTAATAACTCTGAAAGTAGTCTGGGAAGAAGGATAAAACAAACAGAGTGCATGCACACACAGAGAGAAAGAGTCATACGTGCATATGCAAAAGCAATAGATACAGTTGTTTATCAGAAGGCAAAATACTTTTATAATTAATTTGATTATTAATTTAAGTGAGAGATGGAGGGAATTTCACAAGGCACTTCATACTTTCCCCCCTAGTCATCAGGGTAGCAGATGTTTTTAAAGCAACGGATCTTACTGAAAATTTTCAGGCAGTGCTTGACTTGCTAATGCAACTTTTCCTGAGTGTCATGTGATATATTCTTCAGGATGTACAGTACTTTCTGCAATGCTATTTAAGCAAGGAGACATGTTTTATTTCACAAATAAGCACGCAGAACACTTCCTATTCAGTGGCATTGACTCTTTCAATGCTGCATTAAGCAGTAGCTTCTTTTTATAAAACAAATGACACGTTTCTCAGGAATCCAAATTCTTTAGAATTTCCAGTTAAAAAAAAAAAAGCTGGAACTTTGGAATGCTGACACTACCGGCAATATTTTATTTAGATGCTTAAGTCCCTCTCCTCTGAGGAAGCTCCTTATTAAAGTTTCAGAAGATGATTACAGTTCAGAGTAGTCTGGATCCGATCCAATCCTTGAGCCCTGCCTATTAAAAAGAACAAGAAACAGATGCATCATCTTCCCGACTCTCACAAACTCATATTGCCCGTTCTTTATCTGCCATACGCTTGTAGGTGAATAATATTGAAACACAGATGATACTCCTAACCTCTAAGGTATAACAGTGCTTGTGTATGCCCCTGTTCTTTTCTGAAGGAGTTAACACTGCTGTGTACTGCAGCTGCCACTGCAGTCAGCAATGTTCAGGAATGTTCTTCCCTTTGCTCTCAGCAGTAGAAGCCCTGCCACCTGCTCAGAATAAAATGCAAAGTCATGGGCTCAGCAGGAGTTGTCCCATGAAAAAAAGAGGGGCAGAGATAAGGTTGTAGGATAACACCAGGACAATGCAAGATGCTTTGCACCCTTTGTTTCCATTGTGGCCGTTCTAAGATCATCTTTACCGTTGTGTGAATGAACCCAGTGCATATTTTCCACACTGCACATTTTAAGAAGCTTTGAATGCATTGTCACTCACTCTTCTTTCCAAGGATCCTTGCCAGTTAGTTGTTATTTATTTTTCCTCCCTTCTCGACCCATGCATTGATTTAGGAGGAAGAAAAGGCTACATTTGAAGGAGGGGATTTTAAACGTTCTTGCCAGAATATTGTATTAGTTGAATTTCTCCATATTGGTGCTCTCCAGAATTGTTGGAAATGTTAAGAAAACACTGGAATGAAAAGTCAGCTAAACTCTTTAAGACGCTACAAATTGCTTTGTCTTTTGGGTCAACCAACTTGAATGGAGACCTTGCTGAAAGCTATAATATAAATACTAGCTCAAGAAAGATGTACTGCTATGTAGGTTTGTGTACCAAACAAGCAGGTTTTGTATGTCCAACAAAATTAGGAACAAAACCACTTCTATGCTAGAAGACATTCATGTGATTGCAGAGAATTTACCTTACACAATTCATCATCTGTGGCTCTTTGTGACTAGCCTCTAGCAGAGATGTGACCGTTGCATTCACATCACCTGTTTAACAGATATGATTTGTGTTTGACTACAGATTTACAGATTATGTTGTGTGTTCTTGGAATTCATGTATTTGGCACAACATTGTTGACATTTGGTGGCTTTCCATAGTTTTAATTCCTTGTTAATCCACACAGAATTGTGGATTAATTCATACGTGATAAGGTCTAGAGACACATTTTCAGCATTTTCACATTTACATCAGCAACTTCCGTGCAGTTCCATGCTATTCTTTTCCAAGTCAAGAAAGAATGAATCAAATCTGCAGATTTTATGGCTGCTGTTTATGTCTGCAAAGCTTGGTAATCAATATCAGTCAGTCAGTCAGTCAGTCAGTCAGTCAGTCAGTCAATCACTCAATCAAGAATTTTAGATATTGCTGAATCATAAGGTCCTTTTCATAGTCACTCATATACCCTAATCACTTTCTGCTTGGACTACTGTAATGCATTCTATATGGGGTTACCCTCGTGAATATTTGCTAGCTATAGCTAATGCAGAAAATGGCAGCAAGGGCCATGAAGGTTGTGTGCCAGTATACCTAGGTAATCTCATTGCTTAGAGAGGCTGCATTGCTTGTTCATCAGCTCCCAGGTAGGATTCAAGGTGCTGGTTGTCATCTACAAAGGACTACATGACTCTGGAATTGGTTTGAAGGGCTGTTTTCCCTGTATTCATTTACCCTACAATCAGATTGAATATGATCAGCTCCTACCAGGTCATGTTCTTTCATAATGCTATCTAATGGGGTCTCAGCAATAGGCTTTTGGAATAGCTCTACTGGCCCTCTGTCTCCCTTCCAATAGAGATTTGGTTGTCCTTTCTAGCCTGGATTTCAGGAAAGCTGTTCAGACCCACCTATTCAATTTAGTACTATATGAGGAAGGAATGCTTTGATTGATAATGGGGTCACAAGCATATATCTGATTGGTTTTTTTTATTGATGTTTTATTTGATGATGTGATTGTTAGCTGCCTAGAGGCTTCTAGAACTGAGCATTATAGAAATTAAGTAAGTAAATTATTAAATAAGTAGGATGAGGGCAGATTTAAAAAGTCAAACATACAAATTTGATTTGTAGCTCAAATGACAGACATGTAGGAGCATATCAAATACTGCTTCAAACTTCAGGCTGGGACTTTCTCCATATTTTAGACAGGGAATGTATATTGTTATATTACTCTTATTGATAGCTTTTATTTTTATGGATTATCACAATAATAGATTTTATATTTCCCAGGTGTTACCATTGGAACTTTCTCGCCAATAAAAATTAGAATTAGAACTTTCTCACCAGAACTTCCCCTGCCTACCACAATTCTGATGGCTGCTATTTCAAAACTTTCAGTGCAGAAGGTCTTGGAGAAAGAAGTGCTGGCCTCTGCAGCATAAATTATTTCCTGGCAAGTATCGTAACTTTAAAGTCAAGTCTCTAGAAGTTGATACTAAATCATTACCAAGAAAACAAAAACAAATGTGCAAATGTACTCATTAGGAGCTGAGCTCAGTTCAAGAAAGACCTTATGTTTAGACATTTGGGGTTTCAGGCAAATGATTTTCTCTAAAGTGTAGAGTTACAATAGCAATAGCACTTAGACTTATAAACTGCTTCGCGGTGCTTTACAGCACATCTCTAAGGGGTTTACAGAGTCAGCGTACTGCCCCCAACACTCTGGGTCCTCATTTTACTGACCTCAGAAGGATGGAAGGCTAAGTCAACTTTGAGCCAGTGAGACTCAAACCGCCAACCCAACTCAACCAAACTATACGTATCTGTAGAGAAAAAGTATTAGATACACGTACTCCTTGACTCATGATCACAACTAAGCCCAAAATTTCTACTGTTAAGTGAGACAATTGTTAAGTCAATTGTACCCCATTTTACCACCTTTCTTGCCATAGTTGTTAAGTGAATCACTGCAATTGTTAAGTTAAGTGACTGTGGCTTCCTCATAGACTTTGTTTGGCAGAAAGTTACAAAAGGGGATCACATGACCCCTGCAATTGTCATAAACATGAGTCAGTTGCCAAGTGTCTGACTTTTGATCACACGGCCATGGGGGTGCTACCATGGTCGTAAGTGTGAAAAACGGTCATGAGTCCCTTTTTCCACGCCATTGTAACCTCAAATGGTCACTAAACAAACTGTTATAAGCTGAGGACTATCTATATGTACAGTACCGTACTATACAGTAATAACCACTGTATGATTAGGTAATATTCAGAGGGCAGTTGTGGAATACTTTTCCAGCAATGCAAAAATGTGACTACATTTTTTTCCCCTGTCTCTCCCAGCTCATAATCAGAAATACTTTGAGGTTAATAGAAACTGTAGAAATTTGGCAGAAGAGCATAATTATCTAGCATAAGATTTTATTGCAATAGAGGTCATCTGAATCATTCATTATATTTCTACAGCTTATGTTAAAATGCAGGAATACATCGCCCAATGTTATTGGTGTTAGAAGCAGTGTTAGAGTACGGTTAAGCAGAACATTTGATTGACGTCTCTTGGGTTTGAACTTGAGTAGTAGAGAGCAAGTAATATTTTAGAACATAACACTATGCTATTTGTGGAGATTGCAATGTGGGAGTAAGGAAATCTCTTTTATTATAGGGACCAAACAGACTCACAGTTTGAGCAGCAAGATTCTTATTGTCCAATGACAGCTTCCAGACAGATAATTTCAGATCTCCGATATTTCCCTGAGGGCTCCTTTATTACACTGTTCTGGCAACCAGTTGATTAACATACTACAATCTTTTTTGTTTGAAAAATTACATTTTTAAAACATTCCATTCAATAATGAAATGAAATCCAGTAAATAACTAAACAATCAAATACAATATTTACATATTATATTTAAATGATTCAAGCACAGCTCGAAAACCAGAGCAGAAATAAGTGCAGTTTTTAATTTTACAAGCAAAGTGCTCTGATGCCAGCCATTCTGTTGTCCCATCCCAGTCCAATTCAGTGACGATTATGAGCAAACCATTTTGTCTATGCCAAATTTATCCTTTGTAAGCATTCTGCATTAATGCATAAACATAGGAAAATACTGATACACCGTAGGAGCCATTATGGTGCTCCAGAGCCCATTTCTCATTGATCCAAGAAACTGCAAATAATTTGTGATGTGTATCATTGTCCCATAAATATTGCTCTTTTTCTTCCTATCTCCTTCTCCCAACTGTTCAATTTAGGGCTAAAATAGATGTTCCACAAGCAAATAAAAATACCATAATAAATTCAGACATCAGCAAGATATGTCTTTGTTTATGCCATTTCTTGTTTACAGGCAATAAGGTAACCAATCTGGAGGTCATTTATTGGAAAAGAAAGATGTGATTGCCTTGAATCAATTCTAATATAAGCCATAAGAGCATTGACTGATATATGACCCAGATTGCGAACGGCAACTTGCAATATACAGTATATTATGTAAGAAAATACAGTGCAATTTATGTGCTGTTGGGTAGACCAGTGGTCGCTCATCAAAAGTATTGTTTTTTTAAATTGGGTCAGTGGTGGTGGTGGGGTGAAAAATATTACTACATTCCTTTCTTGTATTATTTTTTCCTAATGAAAGCATATTTCCCAAACTATCTTTTCATGCAGTAGTAAAAACAGAAACATGCTTTTACTTTTTGCCTCTTAGAAAGAAAGCAGTCAAAGCGTGCAGTTTTGAGCAGAAAAAATGGCTAAAGGCCTCCTCCTACTCCATTTATGAAATGTGTTGCTTCCTGCAGCTGCATTTCCTTTCTGCACAAAGATGCAGGTCAACTGTCTCATATTCATCTAACGCGTCCTTTACTTTGTCATTGTCAATCTGGACAGTTTTCAAGTTCTGCTCTTTAAAAATCAAATCAAATTGCACACATTTCCTTTGCTCCATTTTAGCAGATGACCTCTTGTAGTGAGTATGGAGGATGGCCTTGAAGGAGAGAGGAAAGATCTGTTACCAAGGCAATGCTCAGATAAACAAGGCTTGAACCCAGGTGAAGCAAGTGGCCCAAAGTCCTCCCTTTGTGCCCATTATTCACATAAAAGAGGGAAGAAGGGAAGCACTTGCAACAGACTTGCAAAATTCTATAACTATTACTATAGTTATAGTATAGTATCTATTACTATAACTATTCTAATAAAAGTAATTTTAGGACTGCATAGGGTGCCTGTTCTTCAATTTGGTCTACTTTATACATCTTGACACATCTTGATTAATTGCATTATTTCATCCAGTATAATCTGGCACAATTTGTAAATGTTTCTTAGTTCATACTTACTTTAAACAAAATAGAGGACATTATTATTGTGATGCGCAACCTCCATTCACAAATCTCTCCAAAGTGTCAGCTGTTCATCTTTCTCTAATAATGAAATAGGACCTGATATTCAGAAGAACACAATTCACACAGAATTCCAGGCTTGATAGATACAGTATAAAGGAAAAAGGAAATAAATTTTCTTTATTTATTATATTTATAAGCCACCCATCTTTTACTGTTGAAGTGACTCTGGCAGCTTGCAAAATTAACTGTTGTTTTGCTGAATTATATTTAGCTATCAAAGAATGTCATTGACCAGATCCCTTTAAGCAACTGATATCTAACAGTTTTCCACTAAGCAAAATGTACATACAAATATAAGAAAAAAATGTGGATTTTTTTTTTAAAGGTGAAGAAGTACAAAAACTTACCACCACCTAAAATTTTCTTATTTCGTTCAGGGTCTTGTTGGCTGGGAATCTGGGGAGATGCAAATTAACACATGTTAATGTGTTGCACTTTGAGGAAGCCTGGCTCGATTAATACTAGAGCTTCTGCAATCCTGCATCTTGTACAAAGCTGCATAGCAGATGAGTAAAAGGAGCTGAGGCCCCAGGGTTCTGTGCAGCCCACGCAAGCCTGCCCATAAAATCCCTCTGAAAGTTGCATCAAAGTATGATTTTTTTAACATAACTGAAGAGAAAAATGATTAGCCAAGTAGATTTATAATGTATGCAACCAGAGGCCATTATGCAATGTATACACAGTGCAAATATATAAAACTGCCAAATTAATCTTCATTGAATTGATATAGTATATTCTTCATAGTAAGTCAGAAACTTTCCTCTTCAATTAATTGCCATTCATTGAGAGTTCTGGCCAACATAGTGAAATCCATGGGAAGTTACCAGCCTATAAAATAAGGCTCATTAGTTTAAGGAGAATATAAATTTGATCAAATTTAGATTTTGTCCTGGCCCCTTTGATTTTGGGAAAGAATAGTGGGAACAAATAACTTTTAATCATTTCCATCCCCTCCTTGTGACTGGAGGATTCTTATTTCCCTGTTTCCATATCTACCTTCCCTGTTTCCATATCCATATTCTCCTTCTGTTAGAGGGAATTCTCTAAATCCCAAGATAAGCTGTCTTCAGAAAACTGGCCATAACTTTCCTTCTTTCTTGATTTATTTTTTTTCTGTAATCTATAAGAGGCTTTTCTAATTTAGACAAAGAACCACTAATGTAACCAATAAATGAAACACAATTCCAGAACAGCTTTAAGTGTCCAGAGGAATTGCTCAAGGTAGCAGTCCAAATTTCCATCCTTCATTTTGTTTTCTGTGTCTGTGTATGTGGTTAAGACCAATCCATTGGATCATTTAAAATATATCCTATATATAAAAGGGTGAACAGAAAATAGATCAAGGTCTAATGTAGTCCATTTGTTTATCAATAGCAACAATAAAGTTAAGGGTAATCAGAAATCTTTCCTGTGAAAAAGTTATGTATTCCATTCTGTTGTGATGGATGGGTAATTTTGCTCAGATTATGCGAGAAGGTACCAGGCCTTCTTAATTCTAAGCATATGCTTTTGCATTAGTATTTGCATCAACTGATACCTATGATCTTATTGTTAAAATATGGTGTTTCTCTTGCACTAATATAAATATCTATCTATAATATTACTAACACTCTCATTGTTATGACCTTTGATTCACTAAATGATGCATCACAGGGGAACAATTTTTGAAATAAGACACCTCAAATGGGCTAATGTTCAGAATGAGTCCAAAATCCAGGACTCTCGAGAGATTGAAATGTGGGAAAATGTCAAAGTGTCATGATGTATATATGGAAGTAGTGAGGAAAGGAGGGAGGAAGGGAAGGTGTAGAAGAGAAGACAGGGAGGCAGGGATGAAGGCAGGCTGGCTGGCAGCAAAAGGGAGGGAGGGAGGGAGGGAGGGAGGGAGGGAGGAAGGAAGGAAGGAAGGAAGGAAGGAAGGAAGGATTTCCAATGCTGTCTGAGATTCTTATTTGAAAATTCAGTGGGGAAGCCAGCAGGAAGTCAGACGTCACTTCTGTTTTCACTGCTTTTTTTGACTAATGTAATCATTCTGCTTCCCTGTTTAGATAAGGAAATATCTCTGAAACAATGAGCCAACAGAGTAAATATTTGCATCTGCCATGAAACTCACCAGGCATATTTCTATGCCATATTTGTATATTTTTTAAAAAACAACAGCCTTGAAATAATTAGATTTTAGGATGAAAAAAGCTAAAGCTATGGTATGCAGGTTATTAATGAATTCATCTACAGAATTATAGAGCTGAAAAAAAATGTATTGAATTGTTTAAATTCTAGACGGAGGCAGATTGTTGGATAATCTTATGCAGTGGTGTGTGGTTGCCAGATACCTCATGAGAGAACATTAAAATGTCATGAAAACTGGTGGCCCTGATTTGAACCTTTTACATATTAACTTATTCGGCTTGGGCTTCTGAGATGTTATCTTGGGTATCACAGATATTCATGAACCCATTCTGACCCTAGGGATGTAATTTTCCAAATAATGTTTACATTAAAATCAGGAGACCACTATATTCAATCAGCAGCCTGGGCGCTTTTAAAATTATTTAAACATCACTGGCACTTTGAATTCTTTCCATATGACCTGCCCCAGAGGCTGGCATGAAAAGGCATCTGTTGTGGCTTACATCACTGCAAGGGGCTCTTGGCGAACCCCCTGGACCATATTGCTCATCCTCGCAGCTGCTGCCACAGAGCCTCCAAATAGAGTCAAATGTTGGGAAAAATAAGTCACATCCATCACTTGCCTTGTTTTCTCCCACTGGGTAATTATGTTGTTTGCAGGAACAGATTTCATATTTTTAATGTGAGCATTATTACATTTTTCAAACCCTTTTATCTCCGGTAATTAATATTGCTACGTCAGCACATCTTGCGGAAGACCCCAATGATAATATATGTTTATTTTTACAAGAGCAGTTTTGCCAAGGCAATGAAGCTCTTTTTAGCATCATGCAGTTGATACCAGCTCCACTTACCAAGAAGGCTTCAGAAACACTGGTGCTTTAATTTTGTCAGTTTTGATGACCTAGATTTTGTTTGAGATATTTCCTCCTCGTCTTTGGTGAATGATGAAAGTCATCCTCTTACTAATGTTTCTCTCTGGAAGAGACCTTTCAATAATGCATCAAATTACATGGAATTTATCTGTTTTCCCAGCACTAATACTCACCTCTTCTCTTTTTCCATGATTCAGTTGCTCAACAAGCCTCAAATATTTCACGTACCAAATATATTTACCTTTGGTCCTTCTGTTTTCTCACAGTACATGTATCAATGAAGTCTCTTGTAGCCACATCTGATCAAAGAAAGGATCAAAGAATGTCAATAAAATTGCCCATGTGCCTGTGAATGTAAAAGTGCCCCTGAACCTGTAAAAGTTCATATGAAGCCTCAGCAGTAGGAAAGCTTGCTAAAAACTTAAGGGAAGATGGTGAAATAAAAAGCAACTCTATAGTGCAAAACAAGTCACTGAAATAAATTGTAACCATCTTCCACAAGCCAACCATTCCTTAATCTACTTTGAAATTATTATTATTATTATTATTATTATTATTATTATTATTATTATTATTATGTGCCATCCCATCTGTATTCTTGTGATGCTCATGTCATCTTATATGACATTGCATTCCTTCTTGCAGATTGTCTCAACTTCATCCAAACTTCATCATTCCTACCGTTAAAGGTAGCACAACCTAGTTATTCTAAACCAGTGAATTCATTTAGCAATTCTGCTGAGCAAGTTTAGCCAGTATTCTAGTACAGGAATCCACCCTGCTAAAATAAAATTGCCAATGTCAAGATAAAAGGAAAGGTATGAATAATTCAACTCCCAGTTTTTTTTACTCAGCCCTGCTCTAAATATTTTAATAGTTCTGTGCTAGGGGATATCTAGTTATTTGCTCAGGCACAGATACACAATCTATAAGTAAATGATGAGAAAGGAATCTTCTAATGCAATATGATGGAAGCAACAATCTTTTCCATTAAATTATGCCACAATCTAATTTGGGAGATTTTTGAAAATAATGGATGCTAGGTTTAAAAAAATTGCCAACTGTAACACGTTGCTTTCATAATGATCTATTGCTTGGTCTCCCCATTTATTTTATGTTTAAAAACACACACACACACACACACACATACACAAAAGGCACACTCAAAAGCATTAATTGGATTATATCATGATCAATGCTCATGTAGCAGTTTTCTTCTACATGGTGCCCTCTTGTTAGGCTGCACTTTAATTCTCAGAATTTCTCCCCAGAGGTTCACGAGGCCAGAGTGATGGGATGAAATAGTGCTCCTTTTTGACCTCACAGTATTGTTTTTATCCCTATTCCCTCTGGTTTCCTTGAGGGAGTTAATCATGGCATCTTCAGTCTGGAATAATTGAAGGGCTTCATTCTTGATTCTTTAAGATCTTTCCTTGGGGGTCCTGAATTTCCTGGTTGTACATATTGCTACCCCAGCAGAGGATCCATTCACCAGAGAATAGAGCACTGTCATTTTATCCAATTTCATTCTAAGAATTGTGAATCTAGATTGCTCTATTTTTTCACCATAATGAGAATGTAATAAGAGAGGTTAAGTGTGTACATATACCAATGTAGAAACTATATTTTTCTCTCTCATGTAATCATTGGAACTATTTTGATTACATTGCCATAAAAGCTCAATAAGAATTAATAAAATTTATGTGATTATTGCATTGCCTTGATGTTCTTATATTAAATAAATAAATAATAAATAAATAACTTTATTGTCATTGTATGTGTATACCCAGTATACCCATACAACGAAATTCACTTAACACTCAAAGACCAGATCCAACACACATAACAATCCCCAAACACACTCCCACCCACCACAATTCTCCACCGCTAAACCATCCAAACATCCACACAACAGACCAAGTAATACTGTCCAACAGCTCACTGATGGTGGCCCTTTAGTTCATTGTTGAGTGCAATTATAGCTCTGGGATAAAAACTATTCAGAAAACGTGTGGTCCAAGTTTAATTGTTCTGTATCTTCTGCCAGAAGGCAACAGTCCAAAAAGATTGTAAGCAGGATGGGAAGAGTCTCTGAGAATGTTATGCAACTTTCTCAAACAGCAAGATATGAAGATGTCATCCAGGGCTGGTAGCTGGAGTCCGATGATATTCTGGGCAGTTTTAATGATTCTCTGTAGAGCTTTTTTGTCTGCTACAGAGCTGTTCCCATACTATGCAAGAATGCCGTATGTCAGGACACTCTCAATGGTGCTGCGATAGTAGGACAGAAGTAGATGCTGAGATAAATTTATCTTCCTGAGCATTCTCAGGAAGTACAGCCTCTTCTGTGCCTTCTTCACAAGCATGTTAGCATTCATAGTCCATGAGAGGTCCTCCGAGATATAAATGCCCAGAAATTTAAAACTACCCACAAGCATCACACACAGAAGTAATTACTTTCATGCACACATGCATGGACACACAATTTCCCTGCATGTATCATTTATTACAAATAATCATAATATTACAATGAAGAATCTTTAGTTGTATGTATGCTGCTCAATGTTAACAAGAATGGTCCCTTTTACACCTCTTTCAAACCAATGATCCTCTCTATCCAAAATATGGACTTTGCTGTTTTCAAAAGAGTGATCTTTGTCTTTCAAATGCAGATGGACAGCTGAATTTTGTCCTGATGGTTTTTTTTTTTTTTAAATTTGATTTATATGCCGCCCTTCTCCAAAGACTCAGGGCGGCTTACAATGTGCTCAGCAATAGCCTTCATCCTTTTGTATATTTATACAAAGTCAGCTTATTGCCCCCACAAACTGGGTCCTCATTTCATCTACCTTAGAAAGGATGGAAGGCTGAGTCAACCTTGAGCCTTGGTGAGATTCGAACCCTGCAGTAATTGCAGGCAGCTGGTCTTAATAAGCTTAATAACAGGGTGCCTTAAACCCCTGTACTACCAAGGCTCTATTACCAAGGGTTTGATCTTCTATGTTGTGCCATGCACTTGTGAAGTGGTTGTTTTGTTTCACCAATGTACAGATCTGTACATTAGTGAAACAAAACAACCTGCACCTATTCTCCATCCTTTTCTTTTTTTTTTAAATTTGATTTATATGCCGCCCTTCTCCGGAGACTCAGGGCGGCTTACAATGTGTTAAGCAATAGCCTTCATACTTTTGTATATTTATACAAAGTCAGCTTATTTCCCCCACAAACTGGGTCCTCATTTAACCTACCTTAGAAAGGATGGAAGGCTGAGTCAACCTTGAGCCTGGTAGATTCGAACCTGCATTCTTCCCCCAACCCCTGCCACCATCACAACTGATGAAGTTTCTTGGATGAGAAATGAAACGTTTTGTTGTTCTTTCTCAAAGAAAAAACAGTCCAGTTGCCTTTTGTAAAAGTACTTTTGAGACAACTATGACCTGGATGATTGAGAATCTCCACAGACAAACTGAAGACTGTTAGCTTATGAAGGTAATGCCAACTTTTAATTAATTAAGCCAAATGGATAAACATCCATTGAAAAGAAACATGAAAAATAATGCGTACCTCAATTCTTTTCAGCAATGGTGCTTTGCATGATGAGGTGATATAGAACAGCGAAAATTTACATTTACTGGAATCACCACTAAGGACAGGAGGAAGCTTATGCTGAAATGTAGTACATCAATTATTATCTTTCCCCCTATGCAAATTGAGATGCCATTCACTGTTCTTTGCTTTCTCAACCTATTCGGTCTATTTTTGGCAATGTATAAGGGGCCAATCCAGCTCCAAAATCATATCTTCTGTGCTGAAATAAATACAGAAGGAGATCTCTATGTGTGTGCGTGCATGTATGCATGTGGGCGTATTAAAAACACATTTTAAAACAAATTTAAAAAGGAAGATTTTTAAACTTCAAAAAAATCAAAGACAACACAATTTACTTGTACAAGAGAGGTAGGGCTTTAATCAGTTTGATCAGTACCTCTTTACTTTGTGGACCTGTGGGTGTTTCTAAAACCATATTTTTTTAAACAAATAATTTCATTGAATTTCAAAAAATGAGAATAAAAGATAGGTGAGTGGAGAAGAAAAAAATTAGGAAAGGAAAAGTCAGGAAAAATCAAGCTAAGGTACAAAGAGCAAAAAAGGACGAAAAAGTAAAGGGAATAGAAAAGATACGACTTCTGACTTTTTTTCTAATGACATACATAAAAATATATCAAATTCTTATTTATTTATCTGATTTCTATAATCGCTCATCTCAACAAGTGACTCATTCTAAAGTTCATATCTACATTATTTCTATAATCATATATAATTCTAATTCTAATCATCAAATTCCAAAATCAAAAATTCATTTCTTTCAGTTTTTCATAAAAAGTCCAAAAGTAGTTTTTAGGTAGAAATAAAATTGTTTAAAGTCTTTTCTTTAATCAAAGTGCCAATTTTGTCATCTCCACTAGATCCATTAACTTTACCATCCATTCTTCCATTGTAGATATTTGCAAATCCTTCCATCTTTGTGCAAATGGAAGTTTTCCTGCTGGTATCATATGTAAAAAGAAAGTTCCATAAGATCTTGCAATTAATTTGTCCATTAACCCCAAAAGAACCCAGCTGTATACAGTA
This sequence comes from Pantherophis guttatus, assembly GCF_059756535.1. Classification (NCBI taxonomy): domain Eukaryota; kingdom Metazoa; phylum Chordata; class Lepidosauria; order Squamata; family Colubridae; genus Pantherophis; species Pantherophis guttatus. The sequence goes on along the minus strand of NC_142065.1, from coordinate 54,975,494 downwards.
CCTTTACTGTACTTTTAAAATCTCCTGAATCAAAATACGTATTGATACTAATATTTTCCAATTTTTTGGGATATACTATACAGTTGGATCAATTGGAGAATAGATGAAAGAAATGGTTGAGATTTACAATGAATTATAACTTTAAAGAGAACTTTTATAAAATGATGTGTCTTTGGTATTTGCTGGAAATGTAATCAGATTGAAGGTACTTTTTTCATCCTTGTAGCCATGTAAGAAAGCTGAAATCACATATTTTTGTAAGCTCCTATTTTGTCTATTCTGGCTGGGAATATTGGGTGCTGAAATCCAAGCCATGGAACATTTCCAGAGTCGCCTTGATTTTGTCTCTGACATTGAAGTACCTTTCAACAGGCTCCTATCTATTGAAAACAAAGGAAGATCAAGTTTTGATCAACTTATTTTAGATTGTAACTTGTCAATGAGATCACAGGATGAAAGACTGAAACCAAATGAATCAAATACCATGAAGGCAAAAGTGCATTCTTGGGTTGAGGTCTCATTGTTCTCTCTTGTCATCATTAGTCATGCTGCTAGGTAACAAACCAGAAAATCACCAGCAAATCAGAATGCAAAGGCCCATAGTGGTGATTAAACACAGTAAGCAAAGATGGAAAAGAACTCAAATTATCTTGGATGCTAACAGAGTGGAAGAAATAATATTTAACACAGGTGTTTAAAATGAAGATTCTCAGTCATCCAGGTGATGGTTGCCTTTAAAATGAGAACTGACTGAGATGATTGTTCAAGATAATATGGTATTTATTTATGATGGTGATAGATTTCATTGGCAAATAAAGTTAAATTTACATGCCATGATGCTCTTTGGACTGTGACAATGACGGTTCTTCAGGTTTAGATTATGAATCACTCAATGGCATCATTATCTTTCTGCTCCACTTTTCATATATGTTCTAGTGTGCCAGCATTGGTTGGGAGTTTGGCTTTAAGAGGCATGGGAGGGAGGGAGGAAGGAAGGAAGGAGGGAGGGAAATTATAGATTCTAATTATCTGATTCCCAACATACTTGTCTTTGAGGGGTCCTTGGCACTCTCTGAGTTTGGTTGTTTTCTTGCAGATGTTTCATTACCCAAACTAGGTAGTATAATCAGTGTTAGTGATAGCATTAGCATTGATGATGTTACCTAGCTTTGATAATGAAATGTCTGCAAGAAAACAGCCAAGCTCAGAGAGCACCAAGGACCCCTCATTTCAACCTTGAGCTACAAATATTCTCCTTTATTGGTACACTTGCCTTTGTTTTTCAAATGTGTTGGGGTTTCAGCTTCATAGTTGAATTCATAGTTCATATCACATAGTCCCAGCCAAAAGACCAGGTTTCCTTTTGACCTCAATCCACTGGCCCTTATTTTGTGCTCTTGTAATTTATATTTTCAGTTCAACTTTTGACTATATATTATCATTTGTGTCGACCCATCGAGAGATATTTTCTTGTTACAGTGTGACTAATGGTACTTTTGGGGCTGAGAGCGAGTGAATGACTTTAGTAGAACAATTCCTTCAAAGAGTCCAAGACCGCGGAAGCTTTTTTGTTTCTTTAATATGTGCAAGTATATTCACAAGTATTAAGGGTGGAGAAAAACAGAACAATATCCACCAGTGTGTCCAAACTTCTTAGTAGAAAGTCTCTCCTTCCCTCCTGTTATGCCCAAGGCACTAACTTTCTCTATCGCTCTCCCAGAACTACTTGCTAGCAACCATCAACTCTGTTTTTAAACTACAATTTCTGCCCCCTCACACACTTTCTCATTCCTCCCTGCTGCCCAGTTTTTCATTAAGAGATAAGAATGGAACTGGCCAAATTATTTTGGAGAATGTTTAAAGGTTTTCATTGTGCATCTTTTTTGGACCTTGTCAGTCTTCTCTCTGCATATCCATTGCAAGATGCACTTCCGTCTGGGGCTTCTGTCCAGCCCTTCCAGGTCTGTGGCTTCCCCAAAGTTTCGAGGCAGCCAACTCTCCATCTACCTTGGGTTTGGGGTGAATCACATCCCTCTGTGGCCTGGTGTTTGCTTCTCTTCACCAGGGAAGCTTCCAGGCAAAGTCTTCAGACCTTTTCTCCCTCTAGAGCCATGAAACAGCAACTGCTCTCACCAGTGACCCAGTAATTCAAAGTAAGTCTCTGTCCAGCCACCAATTTCCTGCACAGTCATTCCAAAACGTTTTCTGCCTTTCTGCCTCAGAGCAATGCAACTCAAAACTCGACAATCTCTCTCTCTCTCTCTCTCTCTCTCTCTCTCTCTCTCTCTCTCTCTCTCTCTCTCTCTCTCTCTCTCTCTCTCTCTCTCTTCTCCCTCCACATGGTTCAAATCCCCAGAATTTCCCACAGCAACTGAAGAGGTGGGTTCCCCCTCCCCAGGGTTGTAAAACTCCAAAGCTTGTATATTACATTTGGCCAATGAGAATCTTGCTTCCATCTGCCCCACAACAGTCCTGGCAAAAAGCCAGGACAGCTCATCTGTTCTCCTAACAGCACAGCTGCCCTCCAAGGTCATACCTGAGCTGCTTCTCCTTGCTTTGTTTCATTCCCCCCCCCCCCCCGCTTTCCTGACTCCCACCAGCAAAGCAACAGCCAGTCCAGTCACAAAACTATATACCACACTTCTCCAGGACATCTGTCTCTACTCAGGCCTCTCTGGTCTCCCAAATTGCACCCATCACCATTGTAATCAAGTCTATTCACCTTGTTGCTGATTATTTTAATCTTTTCCATCCTTCCCAGCCTTATGAACATCTCCAAAATTATCCAAAGGGCAGACTTTGCATAACATACCCAAAATGAGCCTGGTTGTTTATATCTTGAGTAAGGAATCTAGATTATTTTGTTCTATCTTGGCTATCTTGGTTTTCTCAAGAGTATTCTCCAACACCCTAACATTCAAAAGTGTCAATGTGCTTTCTATCCTGCTTTTTCAAAGTCATATTTTTTACTTCCATACAGCGTCATGGGGAAAACCACTACTTGCATAATTCTGATCTTGTAGGTATCAACATGTCATTGCATCTCAATATCTTTTTCAAAGCCTTCGTTGTTACTCTGTCGAGTTCTAGTATGCAGCATATTTCTTGATTGTTGGTTCCTTTATTGTTGTCATTGATCTTGAAAGGCAAAAGGTCTTCACCACTTCAATGTCTTTATTTTCACTTCTAAGACTGGTTGTTCAATCTGTGGTCATCAATTTGGCCTTCTTTATATTTAACTGTAGTGTTCCTTTATTTTATTGTGCCTCTTGAGCAAGTGATTGATATTCTTTCCTTCAGTTTTAAAGCCATATTCATTTTCGTTCAACCCAGACTCTCTCAATCTATATTTATCATATAGATTAAATAAATAATGAGAAAGTATGCAGCCTTATTCCTGCTCTTTATTGGAGGATATACAATAGCAGAGATTCACAACAAGCAGGTGCAGTTGTTGTTGTTGTTTTTACAATGACTGAAATTATTTCTCTCTGTTTCTGCACAATATGGAAAGGGACAGAAAAGAAACAGCTTTTGTATGAGTAAAGGAGAATGGGCATTTTGTCTTCTGTTCAACAGATCTGCCACAAGAGGTCACCATACATTCAGCTAACTCAGATAACATGCATGAAACAGTTTAAACTAGCATTTCTCAATCTCAGAAATTTTAAAATGTATGGACTTCAAGTCCCAGAATTCCTCAGTTCCTGAGGCTGAGAAACATTGACTTAAACATTAGTATAAAATAATTTGAGAGGATTCAAAGCTCATAGTAACTTCCTATACTTCTGAAACTGATTGACTTTTTAAATAAAATTATGTATCTTTAAAAAGCGTCCAAATTATTCTGAATGATGCCTTTGCTAGAGGTCTTCAGTCACTAACTCCTGAAGTAATGTCCCAAAGGTGCTTTTTTTCAAGAGGCAACTAGACTTTCTTGCTTTTCTTTGAAGATGTTTCACTTCTCATCCAAGAAGCTTCTTTAGCTCTTGGGTGAGCTTCTTGGATGAGACAATCATGATCTGGATGACTGAGAATCTCTACAGACATCTTGAGGTAATTGAAACAAGTATAAAATGTATGGTCCTACAGTGTGGATAAAGGCATATGCTGCCTGGCTCTAGTTCATTTGCTGTGATTGTTCTTGGTACTCTATGGCCATTACCCATATTTGTGTGGCTATCTGTTGTGTTCAATGTGGATAGAGCTGCTTGGGCTTTCCAGCCCATAGGATATTTCAAGTGACTATAGCAGTGTTTCTCAACCTTGGTAGCTTGAAGATGGGTGGACTTCAACTCCCAGAATCCCCCAGCCAGCAGCGCTGGCTGGGGGATTCTGGGAGTTGAAATCCACCCATCTTCAAGCTACCAAGGTTGAGAAACACTGGACTATAGGGATAAATTGGCTGAGAATTCTGGGAATTGCAGGTCCAGGATGGGTGGGTGTTAGACTGGAGAAGACTGATCTATGCCTATATGCAAAAATGCTGGAGACGACAATGGTATTTCACTTAAAGCAAGAAAGGGTCTGCTCCAACAATCAGCAAAACGTCTTGGTGGAATGTGTCTGTTGCCACAGGCTTGCCAGATGCGTGGAAATTTGTCTAATTTTTATTAACATTAATAAAAATAACTAAAATAACTTTTGTAAGCTATGAATTAACTTTAGCTAAATTAGCTGTACCGTTGCCTTCAAGGAGTAACATTTCTTTGACATCTGGCAGCAAGAGCTAGACAGTTAAACCACAGGCTGACCACAAACTTCTCTTATAGACTAGCTGACAGGATGCAGCTTTAACATTGGGCTAAGATGGATTGCAAGCGAGCCCATTACTGCAGGGCTGTCAAACTCCAGGCCCGCGGGCCGGATGTGTCATGCCCTGACCACGCCCACACCTGGTTTAGAAAAGGGGGGGGAAGTCCCAGTATGTCACGTGACACTGCCATGACGACGTGAGTTTGACACCTCTGCATTACTGGAATGAAGAAAGGTGATGTGATATTTAGCTTAAGGAGTGGTTGGGGTGTCTGGAAAAGGGTCTGGAGGTGAACAAAGTTTATCATTAGCACAGTAAAACATGTCTAGGGTAGTCAACCTATATGATAATGAAGTGATATTAAAGTATTATGGGATGGCTTTTCTTTATGCACATGCTTATTTGTACCCTATGACTATCATTAAGTGTTGTACCTTATGATTCTTGACGAATGTATCTTATCTTTTTATGTATACTGAGAGCATATGCACCAAAGACAAATTCCTTGTGTGTCCAATCACACTTGGCCAATAAAGAATTCTATTCTATTCTATTCTATTCTATTCTATTCTATTCTATTCTATTCTATTCTATTCTATTCTATTCTATTCTATTCTATTCTATTCTATTCTATTCTACCCTACCCTACCCTACCCTACCCTACCCTACCCTACCCTACCCTACCCTACCCTACCCTACCCTACTCTATTCTATTCTATTCTATTCTATTCTATGTCTACTCTACTCTACTCTATTCTATAGTCTATGTTTGTGACTGTCATGTAATTTTGTAACCAATGAGCAATTTCTTACTTTTGTTTCCTGTAGGTAAATTGTATAAAAACAACTGTGTCTAGTTTTCACTCCTTAGGTGTGAAACTCAGAGGACTCCTCTTCTGCTTCTGTACAGAAATAAAAGAGTTTTGTCTTTCCTTGACCCTGTGTGGAAATTGGCTTCTTTGCAGGTTCCTGTACATAGCCATCCTTATGGCTTACAGGCTTCACTATGGTTTAATGGCCTTTACTGCTCCTTAAAGTTCCTTCTTCTGTTGTTTCCCCTGATAGACCCAAATCTTGCCTTCTTATTATTTGATCATATATCCTTAGTTAACTTTGAATGATCTCAGAATCTAACAGGTTAGACCTGATTAGTATGTGGATGGGAGACCACCAGGAAATCCCAGGACTGGGCTGTAATAGGACACACACACATCCATCACTCTGGAAGAAGACAGTGACAAAGAAAACTAGATTGGCACACTTATCAAGTTACTTAGAGTTGCATTTAACTTATGGAAGACTTTTTCTCACCCATAAGCCATGCTTCTTTATTAGGGCAGCCACTAATGTAGGGCCAAAATGGGTGGGGGGGGGATATTTTAACTGCTACACCAAACTGACTCTATTTATTTTGCATGTATCAATGTATATCCTATACTTATATTAAAATAGAAATACAATTTGTCAGACCATAATGGAGAAGTATTCAATCTAAATGACAAAGATTGAAATGTTGGTGTTGTAAACAGCTTGGAGAATTTTACCCATACTTTAAATATTATATTTGAAATGAGATATGGTACAACCCACCCATAACACATTTCCAACATTATATTATTCTACTCATTTATTTCTAAAATACTAAAATAAATAGGTAAATATATCAGAGATGGGTAAATGCAGTTTCTAAAAATCAAATCAGTACATATTGAACATCTTCATTTGATCTTTTTGCAAATTAAGTTATACAACATAACATCAATTTCTTTTCTCTTCTTAATAAAGGCATTTCCTTAGTATAGTTCCTAAATAGCTCTAAATTGTAGCTTTAAAATGTGATGTATTTGTTTCCCAATCAAATATTTTACTAAAGAGGTTTGTACTCTCTGTGAACTTTAAGCAGTGCAGGGCTGGCCCAAATAAACCTTGATTGTTTAATGAAGTACTTAAACAACTGACCTTAGACATCCCTTCAACTGAATTGATTGTATTAGAATGGCAATTACCTTCTAAACTGCTACATTGTAGCTTGGTTGACTTCATTTATGACACCAATTAAACAAGCCCCAAACATCAATGTTATTTGTTCACTCTTTATGAATTAGGATGAAGCTCAGATAATGTTCATTGCCAGGGAACTGCAAAAGTTAGGAAGTTGGGCACATCTATTTTCCCAGAATCACTTCTGCAAATTTGTGTAAAGTGAAACTGAATTGAAGCTGGAATGCATTTTACAATATAGAGCAGTGATGGCTAACCTTTTTGCCATCGCGTGCCGGGGGGTGGGGTGGGGCGGGGGAGGTTCATGTGCATGCGTGCCCATACCCATAATTCTATGCGCCCCGCCCTGCGCAAGCTGTCTGGAGGCTGGGGACAGCAAAAAATGTCACTTCCTGTTCAACCAGGAGTTGGGAAATGGGCCGTTTCAGGCCTCTGGAGGGCCTCCGAGGGGGTGGGAAAGGCTCTTTTTGCCCTCCCCAGATGCATAGAGAGGATCTGGAGCCATGTGAGAAAGAAACCGGCCCTTCCCCACCTCCTCCCAGACCCTCCGGAGGCAGGAAACAGCCTGTTTCTCTACTTCTGGTGGGCCCAGAAGGCCCGAAAATGAGTTGGCCGGCGCGCACATGCACGCCAGAGCTAAGATAGTGTGCCCACTGATATGGCTATGTGTGCCACCTGTGGCATGTGTGCCATAGGTTCACCATCATGGATATAGAGGATTGCGTTTGAAGTTAGGGTACCTTTACTGCAGTGGTCAGAGTACTGATGCTATGCCAACCAGATGACAAGACTCCCTTCTAAAATTTGGTCTTGGCATTTTAAACTCTAAAGGCCATGTAATGTTGGCTGGGACAAGGGAGTTCCAGATTCAAGTTTGTCATGGAGCAAACTAAGTAAATTTGGGTCTGTTAATATCTCTCCATCTGTTGTGAAGATCAACTACAAAGAGGCACCCTTATATGCTGCATAGCACTTCTATCCAGATAATAAAAGGAAGGATGGCTACATTAACTGTTTGAGACCATGCATATAACAAGCCAAATTGCCCAGGTTTTATTTGCTACAGAGGGATACTGTTTTGATTCTTTCCAAAAGAAATTGGAACAAGAGAATGCCAGCAGGCCCTGTAGGGCAAAAGTCTCTGGAATGGTTGTGTTTCAGAGTGACTGTAGTCAAAAGTTTTTTGTCTGCGTTCAAATCTTTTTTTCCTTAAATCTGGCAAGCATTGAATTTGTTTTGATTTCTTAATTATTCATGATGATGACTGGTCCTATACCAGTGGTGGGTTGCCCCCGGTTCGCACCGGTCCTATAGAACCGGTAGTAAAACCGGCAGAAGGCTCCACCCACTGACCCTGATGTCATCAAAATGCTTCTGCTCATGTGCAGAAGCTTCTGCATTTGTGCAGAAGAGCGCACATGCACGCGAGCGAAGCGAGCATGCGCACGCGGCCCCATTGCGAACCGGTACTAAAGGTAAGTAGAACCCAACCCTGTCCTACACTATAGTTTTTACTTTATTGTGTAAACCGTTTTAGGAAAAAATATTTTGAAACACAGCCTGAATCTTAGATATTTGAGAAAATAATATTACTACTCCTCCATTTGGAAAAAGATTCCAAGTGAGTGTGCGTGCTCACGCACTCACATTTTTGGTGTGCAGTGAACTAGTGATAAAATTATGTGAAACCCACCTCCACTGAAGATCCTATTTCATTTGGAATTTAATCCCAAATTGATTGCCCTTTTAGCATTTCTCTTGATACTTCTCCAAAAAACATCCCTAAGAAGCCACATCTCTCTCTCCCTCTCCCTCTCCCTCTTCCTCTCCCTCCCTCTCTTTCTCTCTCTCTCTCTCTCTCACACACACACACACACATACACACACACACACACAGCAGGGATGGGTTCTATTTACCTTTACTACCGGTTCGCAACGGGGCCGTGCACGTGCGCTCACTTCACTCGCACACGCACTCTTCTGTGCATTCACAGAGGCATTTTGATGATGTCGGGGCCGGTGGGCAGAGCCTCCCACTGGTTTTACTACCGGTTCTATAGAACTGGTGCGAACCGGGAGCAATCCAACACTGACTCACACCAGAGGTGGGATTCACTTACTTTCCCTACTGGTTCGCAAATGTGAGTGTGCCCGCTCGCTTCACTCACACACGCCACCTCTGTGCATCCGCACGGCCTTCTGCTCATGCGCAGAAGTAGTTGCACATTACGTCTGGGTGGGTGGGTGGGGCCTCCTGCTGTCACCGTTACCGGTTCGCGCAATCCAGAGAGAACCGGTTGAATCCCACCACTCATATACCCACACACACACACACACACACACACACACAATTTAAGCAAATTTCCTTGTTTTAGGGACTTTAGAATCACAGGCTAGAAGGTACCTTGGAGATCTTATAGTTCAACCTTCTGCTCAAGGCAGAAGACCTCATACATACACAAGTTCGCAGACATCCCGGCTTTGGCTGCAAGAACTGCAGGCAGCCTTCCTTGCCACACACTTCCTCCTCCTGCCGCCACAGGTGGGAGGCCCAAGAGAAAGCACCTGGTCTGAGCACACAGCCCTCCACGGTGGAGCCCTTCCTGGGGAGCAAAGCAAGAACTTACTGATTCATCCCAAGAGCGAACACCAGAGTGGTGGCGGCGGGGCTCCGGGTGGGCAGCCCTCAGGGGAGGAATTTTCTCTCAGGCCTCTCACCCATCAAGATGTTGCTTGATCTCATGGCCACTTCTTGTGGTGCTTATTGGTGTTGAACATACCTTGGGCGCTCGAGGAGATGCTCCATGTGCTCTCTGGGTTGGCAGCTGTTTCTCTCCACTGCTGCTCTTGCTGGGAAAGCGTCTTGCACAGCAAAGCAAAATTTAGCAGCTGTGAGTCACCATTTTCCTCTAAGTGCCACCTGGAAAGCGGCAGAGAGAAGCAGCCAGGTTGAATGATGTTTCTCTCTGCCGTAGCACTTTCCGGATGAGATTTACAAGACCCAATGCGGCGGCTCATGGCTGCTAAATTTTGCTATGCTGCACCAGACACTCTTCCAACAGGAGCAGCAGTGGAGAGAAACAGCTGCCAACCCAGAGAGCACATGGAGCGTCTGCATGAGTGACTGAGGCTTGCCCAACACCAAGGGCCGGAAGAACCGCCTGCAAGATCTGAAAGATGCCGGAGATACAACCTGGCTGCTTCTCTCCACTGCAGCACTTTCCAGATGGGACTTCTTACAGGTAAGAACCTTACCCAAACCACTTCGGGGCACCTGCACCCATGCTGCCCCCTGTGCCTGTGATGTCCCCCCATGGCCCTTTGGCTGTGTGCGGTAGGCCACAGGCCAGATAAATTGCTTCAGCCCAAGGGGTCATAATTTGAGGTCAGAGAGGGACATGTGGGCGGCATGTGGGCAGAGGCCCCGGGGAAGGCCAGAGCCAGGGACTGCCGCATCCCCTGACCCAAGGCGAAGGGGGAGTGGGTGGCCTGCAGGCGCATCCCCTGAGGTGAAGATCATGCAGGCAAAAGGGCATGCAGGTGGCATGCAGGTGGAAGGATGGTTAGAACGAAGCCCGAAAGGTAGCTAAGCCTCGCCATGTCCACCCCAAGACAGCTCTTTGGGCACTTACCTTTGTAGGCAGCCATGGTGAGCAAAGCGGGCAAGGTGCAGAGACCAGCTGGGCCACGTGGTCTGGGCAAGCGAGCCATAGAGTAGCTGGGCATGGGTGTGACTCTAGTCACTGGCCAAGGCGGGTGAGGTGAGATAGAGTGCAGTGGGGAGGAGCAAAGCGGGGTGGAGTGGAGCAGGGTGAGTGGGGCCAACCAGTGGAGATTGTGCTGGTCTGCCAAACTGCATAGAATCATAACAACCGGTTCGCCTGAACCAGTCAGAACCGGCAGCAGCCCACCTCTCGCTGACAGTAATATTTAAACTTCTGGCTGACTGTACCAACAACCATAACAATAAAAATCCTATAAATAAAATAAGACTTTCTCATTACTAATACCACAAATCTTAACATCATCCAGGCAACTCTGTACCACAATCTTCCTGTGCTGGAAACTGGAATGATGTAATAAGGTTATGATGGCCCTTCAGGAAGAGCAGTGTAATTATTAATGGCACCATATCAATTTGAGGAGAGATGGTGTCCCTTCAGGGTCACAGCTGAGTTCGGTATTAATTACTATATTTTGAAAAGAAGAGGAGAAGGAGAAGAGGAGAGAAGATTTTGTTTCCCTGGTGATATTAAGCTGGGAGGATAGCATGGCAGTTCTTGTTGACTGAGAATTAAGACTGAAATGAAGCTTCTAAGAGATTGTCTGTCTTACCAAGATGAGGCCTAGTAAGCAGGGCCAGCTCTAGACTCTCTAGGCATTTTCTCTTTTTTTCTCACACAGAAATGTGATTTAGAACATAGAATCATAAGGTGGAAGGGACCTTAGAGGTCTTCTAGTCCAACCCCCTGCTTAAGGCCAATTTCCCCCAAAGAGTCATAGTACTTTAATTTTCTGTTCTTTTTAATTCTGCAGCTGACTAACTTTCTAAAATTTGGATTAACTCCAACCATCCAATTAATTGACCTAAAACTGATGCAGAGTTTAAAATTTAAAATATTACTTTCTTCGGTAATTGGGGGGCACCTGTTAGCCAATCCGCTGGTACTTCTGAAGGTGTAGTATCCCTTAAAGGGGTATGCACCAAGTTACTCATGACCAGGAAGGAAGCAAGAATAATAGAACAACAGGAAATTAGAAGCCTTTTCTTCATCAATTCCATCAAAATGTGAAAAAAAAGAGAAAAGGATAGGAGGGAGAGACGAATGCTGTTGTTACCTTAAAAAATGATCCTCTAGTCATTTAATGCTAGAGAGAAAAGTTATCAGCCTGTGCAAGTCAGGCAAGTCATATTCTGGTTCCCAGTATGCATATGGCAACAATTATATTTATAGCTATAATTAATAAATATAATTATAAATATAACCATATAACTATTTATAGTTATAGTTATGTTTATCCTCAAGCCAGTGAGCTGGCCTACACAGTGCACTGTTATCACTTTTCAAGGGTTTTCTTGATCAGGTTGTTTAGTTTCTCTATTGGGTTGGCATTTACTGGGATGTAAGTTTTTTTCTCTTCCAGTAATTCTTTGGCTTTCTGTATATATTGTAATCTGTCCATGATAAGCATGGTTTGGCCTTTGTCTGCTGGGAAGATGATGATGATTTGTCTTAAATATAATTTATTTATAATTATAAATAAATACAATTGTTGTATTTAACTTACTCCGGGTACCAAAATGTCTAGAGCAGAGCTGTCAACCTTGCGGCCTGTGGGCTGGATGGTCACGTACTGGCCACGCCCCCAGCCAGTTTAGCAAAGGGGGGTGGGGGAGTCCCGATATGTTACGTGATGCTGTCGTGACGATGTGAGTTTAACATCTCTGGTCCAGAGTGATTTCTGTAAGCATTTTTTCCTATGTCTGACCAATTCTTTCGTCCTCCTCCTGACAAGGCAGAGAGATTGGAGAGGAAGGGATTACAAGAGTGTAAGCAGGCGCACAATGGAGAATACACATTGAGAGGAGTATATTTGGGGCTGCTGATGGCTACCATATTCTTTTTGATATGTATTCCCCTTATGTGTCTGTTTGCTCTATTAAAATCTCTTCTTCTCCAATGAATATAAATATAAATATGAATTCCTTTCTTGCTAATCTGGGGTGAACACTTCAAAATGTGGGGGAGTGAGGTAAATGAAAGCAGCCACAGGTATGTGATTTCTCATTTAGCAGCTGTTTTACTTAACAACAGAGCTACTGATCCCTACTGTGATTGATAAATGAGGACTACTTGTATACTCTGGGAAAAAGAATTTAATTATTGGGTGCAAACTAGAGCCCTTAAAAATCCATGTTTGCCACAAATTAGAAGGCCCAGCTTTTATTTAAAATGTTCCCCTTTCTTTTGCATCAGCTGCAGACACAAACTGGAAGACACATATTGATTTTATGATAAAACAGTCTTGAATGCCAGGGCATTTCAATTTATATGCCATGCTTCATTTTAGAAAATAAATTTACCCCTTGCTCTTTTTATTTTCAAAGCACTTGAAATATAAAACAATAGTAAAACCTGATCAAGTTATGCGTGCAGAGCGCTTTCTGACCTTTCTGACCTTTCTTGATTTCTTTGCATTCTTCAGAAGTTCAAGGATTTCAAAACTGGTTCTGAGGCAAGTCCAGGCTCCAGTTAACTCCTCTTCCTGGATAGAAGAAAACACTTAGCTAAATGAAGACTGAAAATCTATCCGCTTGCCAATGAAGGGGGTTGACCTCTCCTGACTACCCTTCAGCCATGATCAGTTTGCACTGTTAACCTCAACCTATGGTCAAACTGATACTTGTTTCTGGTGCTGATAGGATGATGAGCAGTGATACCAGTGAGAGGAAAATACAGTTTGATGGATGTGTCCTGCACTCTTTGCATGCAAAAGACAAAACCAAGTTTCTTTTTCAAGTAACATCTACCTCAGACCATCTCTCTTTCTCTCCCCATTAATTTAGAATGAATGTACTTAATTTGCCTTAAGATTAAATGTTTTATGATCTTTACTGAAGAGATTTCTATGATGGTGGTAAAGCAATGCCCCATTGTGTTTGGTAGACTAAGAAGTGAAATCTTTAGCATTTTTGGGAAGGAAAAAAAAAGATGACTTCTAAAAAATGGCCAGAGTTAATAAAATGCAGGTTGTAGCTTTAAGGTATCAGGCAAGGACCAGGGAGACCATTTCCGTCAGCCATAGAAGTCAGTTTTACTACCGATTTTTTACTACCGATTCTGTGGGTATGGCTTGGTGGGTGTGGCATGGCATGGTGGGTGTGGCTTGGTGGGTGTGGCAGGGGAAGGATACTGTAAAATCTCCATTCCCATCCCACTCCAGGGGAAGGATACTGTAAAATCTCCATTCCCTCCCCAATCCAAGGGAAGGTTACTGCAAAATCCCCATTTCCTCCCAATCAACTGGGATTTGGGAGGCAGAGAATAGATGAAGGTGGGGCCAGTCAGAATTTTTACTACCAGTTCTCTGAACTACTCAAAACATCTGCTACCAGTTCTCCAGAACTGGTCAGAACCTGCTGAAACCCACCTCTGAGAGAAGTTCACTAAAATAATTCAGGGCCAATAACTTTTTGTCTCTTTCTCTCACAAGACAGAGAATCAAAGGGGGAAAAAAGGATATTAATGTCATAAACCAAACCAATAGTGCATTTGGTTAGCCTGGCTTTCCTGTACTGCTGCCCTTCCATTATGCAGGTAAAACTTTGGAGAAGGCCATATTAATTTATAAACTCACTTCATCATTTGTGGTTATGCCAGTAAAAAAAAACCTCCTCTCCTAATTTCTCCATTCTAATTTTTGAAAGCAAGAAACTAGGTAAGCATGTGTGTCCTCTCCCCGCCCATTCCTTCATGAGATTATTCAAATGAGATTATTTTTGGAACTCAGGAACATCATAGTAATATCAGACAAATGGATATGGCTAATTTTTCAAGTTTTAAATGGCTTCTTTCAATTGTTTTGTTTTTACACTTAATTTACCTTACATATTTCAGTTTCCATTGGAAAATGATGGGAAATGTGTGGTTTATTTTCTATGATTTTTCTGCCAAATTTCAACACAATTCCATGGCTGAGGACTGTACATGGCCTAGGGCTGTTGTGTTATGCCTGGAAATTAATTGTGAATGGCGTTCCACTGAAAGGTGGAATCTCTCATAGGTTTTGTCCATCGGCTGCCAGTCTTTTTTGGTGCTGCTTCTGAGGAACTAAAGATGCAAAATCACCCTCCTACCCTTTTGGGATGCATTAAAGCAATGAAGGAAATGTCACTGAGTTCATTTTTTATATACAGTCTGGTGAAAAAAAAGCAAAGCATCTGAGCCAAAATATGTTCATGAACGAGGCACAAAGTCCTAAATTCTTTTCTACTAGCGACTTGACTCCTGAGGTTACACTCTAGTTGAGAAGCACAATGCCAGGCTACTGGCATCCACTTCTTACCAGAATCTACAGCTGTTCTTGTCACCAGATGGTAGGCAGGATATGGTCACAGATAGTAAGTAGGGAAAACTTCATCATACAAAGCTTTTATTTCCATCTAAAGGCTCTGTTTTAACTTCTTGCTTTCATGGAGATTTCCTACTCCTACTCTTTTCTGAGGCTGAGTATGACAGTTTAGGTGGCAAACACTGCTACAGATAAACCCAGGTCTTAGATAGCAGATATTTTAAGCACCTGTGCAAGGGGTACCGATTATTCCTATCAGTAGTTTATATTCTGATAGTCACATTACTTCAACCCTATTTGAGTTTTAGTATTGCTACAAATCAACTTTATATCCTGCTTATATTCCTAAAAAGATTTTTTTAATCCATAATAGGCAGTAATAAATTAAAATAAGGAATCCATTTCTTGATGACCCTATAATGCCTTTTCTCCTTTTACTAGTGTTACATTATATGGTCATAAACAAATAATAAGGCATGATTGCATTTGGCAAATTAAACAAAACAGGATTTCTTCAAGGTTTCACTGTGGTGATGTTAACACAAACCTGTACACAAAACTGTAGAGGCAGTAATATAGGTTTCTGGAACAGTATCATGATGACAATCCTGTAAGTGATGCTTGTGATGCTACCTTGTCCCCCTTGGCAGTGATCAAACTTTCTTGAAGCCAAAACAATTTGGAGTAATTTCCTATTGGCTCTCTTTCAATTTGAAATCCTTTGAAGAGAACAGAACTGGGTGATCTACCTGTGGAAAATATATGTCTCAATTTTGCAAATATGCTTGACCTGGGTATTTTTAGGGGAGGAATGGACAAAGAACAAGTGACATCATGTGTGCCAATACACCATCATGCAAATCATTCAAATTATATTATTTGTATCATTTGCATGCTCCACATGACATGCCTGAAGTTTCTTATGATGCCTGTGCTGGGATGCAAAATGATAAGGGATCATTTAAGTACAAATATCCAGCTATTTTTCAAAGGATAGGCAGGTCAGCCTGGGTCACTAAAAACAGAAGATACTCTTATGGCTCAGTGTAAAAGATTGTTGTCAACAATATTGCCTTCTATATTCTCTCTTATATCACCCAGCTAATGTTCTCCATGATTTTTCTTTGACCATGTTTCCTCCTCATGGGCAAAGGGAGCAAGTGACATAATGTCTTCATATACTGTATATGCATTGGTCACATAGTATAAACTGAAGAAAATTGCATAATTCTCATCATATGCAAAAATCATCATGATGCATGGAATGTCATCATGGCTTGTACTGGATGTCTTTGCTTCTCTCAAATTTCTGAAGCTAAAATTTACCTAGCACTTACCCAGCACCCTGTTTCCCAAGCTGTCTCCCACTAAAAATGTACAAAATAATAATACTGCATATCATTATTTTTGGGCAGTTCAATATAGTGGTTAATGTGCTGGCCTAGAAACCAGAAAACTGTGAGTTCTTGGCCTCACTTAGGCATGAAAGCAGGCTGAGTCACTTCAAGCAAGTCATTTTCTCTCAGCCCAACCAATTTTATTGGGAAGTTATTGTGGGTAAAATAGGTAGCAGGAGTATTAGGTATGTTCACCATCTTGATCAAAATAGGTATTTTTAAAAAGGTGGTTTAAATAGCACCAATAGTAATAGGGGCTTTGGGTATAATCCCAAAACAACTGGAACATCACTTGAAGTGTTGACAAATTCATCATCGGTCAACTGCAAAAGGCAACTTTACTCAGAACACTTACATCCTGCAACAATACTTCTAGCACAATCGAACATCAACATCTGTCTGACTCAGGTTCTTGGGAAGGACTTGATAGGTGGATAAAAATGCCAAATCCAGTCTGAACATCCAGCTGACTATGCAACAAACCCTAAAAAACCAAGTGTCTATATAAAGATGACTTACAGAATCTTCTAGTGTCTTCCCAGCTACTATTGTGCCAAAATAACAGAAAGACTTTATATCATTTCGGTGTGCTTAGGTGATGCTCTAAAGCAGTGGTTCTCAACCTGTGGGTCGGGACCCCTTTGGGGGTCGAATGACCCTTTCACAGGGGTCGCCTAAGACCATCGGAAAACACATATTTTCGATGGTTTTAGGAATAATTTTATGGTTGGGGGTCACCACAAAATGAGGAACTGTATTAAAGGATCATGGCATAAGGAAGGTTGAGAACCACTGCTCTAAAGGCAGACTATTGGCCTAAGACTCAACTTTCTTTACTTCTGTGTGCCAAAAATTTGGGGGGCTCTTAGATGACAGCCAAAAGTGTTTTTGCCATCTCTTTGCTGCCATTCGGATTTTTGCAGCTCAGATCTGGAAGTCCTAATCTTTCTCCTGTTTCTAACTGGGAATTGGGTATTGTTCGATTGCTTCTCATCCTGAGCTGAAGAAGCTTCTTGGATGAGAAGGGAAACGTCTTCAAAGAAAAAAAAACAGAAAGTCCAGTTGCCTCTTGAAAAAGCACCTTTGGGACAACCATGATCTGGATGACTGAGAATCTCCACAGATGTATTGCTCAATCATTTATTTCAGAACAAACCAAAAATATTAAAAAAAGATGTCTAAGTATTTTAAGGGATAATTCATTGCCCCACCCCAGCTTCTTAAAACTGCAAATATCAGAATTCTCAGCTACTATAGGAATTTAAGACATAGTAGATCCCTCCTATGAAACGACCACTAGTTTAGGGAATGCTGCCCTATCTAGCCTTCAGTTGTATTATTTGTTTTCCAATCTGGGTAGAATCCAGAAGTGATTGGTTTCTTATTGCATTTATATTGGTTTAGCTCATTTGACTTCCAGGGGATTAACTTCAGTGCAATTATGCAGGATTAAATACTTTGGGGATCAAATTGCCTGTCACTTAAGCACCCAAGAAGACCCAGTCTCTGTTTGAGGGCGACTACGTTTTGAGAATGCTTTCTTTTAAAGCCAAGGACAACAAGAGGATAAGATTTCACTACTGTATTGGATTTCCGAAACTGATTCTTAGCCAAAGCAAACTCTTTCTAATGCTTATCATTGTAACAGAGAAAACAAGTAGAAACCTGTCACATCTGGAACAATTGAAAACCTCCCAGTGTTTCCCCATGCATTTTACTGCCTCTCAGATGAGCTGCTGAACAGTATTTGAGGTGAGTTGCAGAATATTTTTATTGCATTTTTTAAAAAGAGCTTATTTGGAGATTTGAGGTAGCAGAAATGTAATAAAGATCGTAACAGACAAGACACAATAGGATTATTAAAATAATCCCTCATGGGATAATACAATTACTTTAAACTGCATTTTAAAAGTGGATGTTTTTAATCACCTTCTAAGTTTGACTTTTCTACATTGCTTATCTGACAAGGCCTACACTTGTAGACATCAAAATTCTATACCCAATTTAGAATAATCCATCTGGCACAGAATTCTAAATAGCTTTTCTTCTTCTTGATTACTTTGCAGAATTTTTTGTAATTTGCATTCTCTTGGCATTTATTAAATGATTTCAACCAATGCTTGATGAAGGAAATAAGGAAACAGATGGAGCAGTTTTTATTATCTTGTGACACAAATTGATCTGGGATAAACAATATAATTAAAATATTCTGTTAATGTGAAGATTAATGCTTGCATCCCAGTGTTTCTATTAAGAATGCAAAACCACCTTTGCAGTCTTCAATGCCGTTTTCTTAGCTTTGGTGTGTTCTACTTATCAGTAATAAGTGAATTAGGATCACTTAAGTTCAAGGACTTAACTGAATTATTACACACACACACACAAAAAAGCAGACAGCATACCAATTCATCTAAATTTGGGAAATAATTTGCTTAGAGATGTTAGAGTGAATAATGTCTTTACCGTAAGTACCATTCATAGGACACTTGCTGCATTTTCTTGCATCCTAGTTAGGAATATTTGAAACACTAGTAGGAATGTAGAGGGGTTTTAGCCACAATAAAGGAGGGTATTATAGAAAAGAGAAATTAGGAAAGAAATTAGCCACCTTCTCTCCCTGTTTCGAATTGGGAAAACTGTTGGCTGCATTTAAGAGGGCTCAAATGTTCCAAAGAGAGCAGGGCTAAAATATTTTATTTTATTTGATACCAAATTACTGAATAAAAGAAAAAGTGTTTTAAGTATGTGACCTCAAAATTAAGAAGTATAATAAAAAAGGGGGAAGGAGGAAGGAGAGAAAAAAGCCTGAGAAATTGCTATATAAAAATGTTCACAAAATGTGACCAAAGTTTATTTGGGGGTGGGGGGTTGTAGAAAAGAAAGCCTAATTCAAACATGACAAAAACAGATTTATTTTATTTATTTATTTATTTATTTTATTAGATTTTTATACCGCCCTTCTCCCACTGGACTCAGGGCGATGAACAGCCAAGAATAAAAACATCACATACAAAATTTAAAATAATTTTAAAAAAGAATTAAACAAATTTTGGCCCAATAAATTTAAAACACCCCAACTAAAATCAATTAACAATTAAAAATATCTAAGGGGGGGTGGTCAAGCCAGCCTGGCTTGATGAAATAAAAAAGTTTTAAGGGCACGGGAAAAGCACGGAGATCTGGGATCCTACGTATCTCCGGGGGCAGGTCATTCCAGAGGACAGATACTGTATCAACAATCCATTGCTGCAAATGGTATGCCTATTTGTCATTTTAGTGATATATAACAATTCTTAATCAGACCCTTCTGTTTCACAAATGAATATGGTAGCTATTAATATCTGATGATTTCCCCTATTGGGAAAAAAATGTCAACATATGGCAGTTGACCAAAAACCATATCAGCGATCTTACTGATATTAGCTTGGATTGGAACAAGACCCAACTATATGATTTTTTTTTAGCTTAATCGAGTTGGAAGGGACCTTGTAGGTCATCCAGTCCAAACCCCACCCAAGCAGGAGACCCTACACCATTTTCAACAAATGGCACTCCAATCTCTTCCTGAAAACCTCCAGTGATGAAGCTCCCACAACTTCTGAAGGCAAGCTGTTACATTGGTTGATTGTTCTCACTGTCAGAAAATTTCTCCTTTAACTGAGTTAATTTCTCCATTAACAGAGTTAATGTTTCAACATTCCTCAGTTGCATCTTCATCAGGAAGGGAACAGTGATTCAGTAAGATACAGTAGAAACAAAGTTTTTTCTCTCTGTATCTACCTCAATTTAGATTTGTAGGAAATTAACATCATGTTTTTTAAAGCAATTCACCACTGCTTTACCAAAAAGGGATATTTGGTCTCCTTAATTTGAAGGTCATACCCAGGTCCACAGACCAAATAAACAAGTAAACAAATAATTTTAATATGATTTTTCTGCAAAAAAAGAGTTAGTCATTTAATAGCTGCAATTAATTTCTTCACATTCTCCTATCATGTTGAAGCAACAATGGCATCTGAACCAAATAGATGGAATAAGAAAATCCTTGAGTAGAATCAGCTGCCCAAAAGCACTAAATTAAAATTGTTTTTTAATTGTGCAAATATTTGTAAAATGGTTTCCTTAGAACAGAGTCGATCCAAATTAACAAAATTTGTTTATCCAGAAAACCAATTTATTCACTTTTTGAAACCTAGGCGTATACTAATCAAGTAAGCTTTGGATCAGTAAAATAGCCAAGATGAAACCTATCTACCTCACAATATTTCCCAGATATAGCTCATGGCATTAAATGAAGGTGCTAAAACTGATGCCATCCAAACACATAAGAGACACATATCGTAATAGCTGTCAGAGTTTCAATGGGGTAAAAATAAATTTCAAACTGAGCCCAACAGAGCTGAATTCTGAATATCCATATGTTAGCTAGTGGCAAAAGCTGGGATAAAGGTCCAATTATAAGCTATTTTCATCTGTGTAACAAAAATCTTGTCAGAAAAATTAATTCAATTTCCTTTAAATTCATTTGCAATAATGTGATGGAATGAACATGAGAAGGACTCCAACATGTAAATCTATTGAGAAGAAACTAAAGATCTGAAGATGGATCCACTTGATCACAGTGGAATGAAGAGTCAAAGACCAGCTCCTTGTAATTCAACTCTAGAAAAGGTGTAGATCTGAGATCACTCAAAACTGCTCTATGCAGTTGCTTCTTGCAAGAAGACTGCAAGACAGTGATCTCTGTCAGGTTAGAGTCCTGGAAGACAAAGCAATAGTTATCTTGTTCAACCTACAGTTTGCACTTTTAAGGACATTGGGTTCCTGTGCTTCCTTTTCTAATCACATTCGGAAATTGCTTGTTAATTGCTTTTCAGCTATTAGGAACCTGTCAACCCAGGTAAATCAGACAGGAAACAAAATTAGATGAGCTGATTCTACTTTCTTGTAAGTCTACATTAACAGAATATTGCAAATCTGAAAGTAAAAATCTTTCCCTGCCACCTTTATCTGCCTGATCAATTAGGGCGGATCCTTCCTAAGTTTCTTCCTCTAACCATTAAGCCATTGAGGGTTCCCCTTTCTTTTGTCTGATCATTTCCTACGCAGTATCTCTTCTCTTTATTCCTGGAGGTAATTTCTACTTACTATTAGAGAACATACAGATCAACATATTTTACAGTACTGGGTGAGTTTCCTTCAATCCTTAGCAAAAGAACTTTAAAATACAAGTAGCAAATAGCAAAAGGGTGACTGAAACTTCGGTTTTAAAAAGTTGCAAATAGACTAAGGATCTAGATAAATTTGAAACAAGATTTTGGAATTAATTCTTTTCCATAAAAAAATACTTTCGTTTTGAATGTTTTTTTAATGGTAGGCTGGGACTTTGCAAATTGGACACTAGAGGGAACTAGAAGGAACTAGAGTTAATGGAGCAAAATATTTTAACATTGGACCAACTGAAGGATATTTTTTTAACAATGAACCCAGGAGTGAATTTTAACAGGAGTGTCTGCCTCTATAAATAGATTGTGTTCAAAACATGTTTTGGAAGATTTTCCAGATAAAACAGACTGATCTGAAAGTGGATTTAAAAATGACAAGCTGCAAGAATAATATGGAAAAAGATGCTACGCCTATCATACAAAAGAGACAGACTGATTATTTTAATTGAAAGGGATATACAAATAACAAATCACAAAAGTGACATGGATAACTTTCATATATTAGATTCACAAAAGAGAATGAAAAGAAAGTTTTAGGACATTATTTGAAGGAACTAAAGAGCAAGGTTATTAAAAGTAAAAGACAGGACTATAAATTTGGTTTATTCAAATATAAAGTTGACTTTTCTCCCCAGCTCTCCCCTTTCCCCTTCCCTTTCCTAGTTTAGCCTTCTGACCTGGCATTTCCTGGCAAAAATATTAATGGTAAGAGAACAACAAATTACAACAAAAACATAAATATGTGTGCCTTGGTTAAACAATTAGCAGAGATGGGAAAATTGAGAAATTTTAAGTTTTGAAAATTCTGTAGAAGGTAGTGGGGGAATTATATCAAAGTGATAGTCAAATGTGCCAGGCAAAAAATAAAGATGAATGCTGTATGAATAGATTGTTTAAAATGTGTGGTAAAACAATATGAGATAAGAATGAGTATTTGGTGAAATTTGCAAAAGAGGAAACCCTGTCCTTTGATTTTCTCCCCATTGTTGGAGACTTGGCAGTGTTGGCTTCAATGAATTTTTAAAAAGCTGAGGAACATTTGTGTGGACATCTCAAGGAAGCCAGTGTCCAGGACTTCGGAAAACTTCTGTATTAAAGTACTACTGTTGGCAAGTAGCCAGTCTGCTTCAGCTGCCCAGCTTCACATGATTAGCTAGGGCACAATCTGTTTCCTCTTACGGTACTTGGGTTGTTCTCTCTCTCTATAATCTAATTATATGTGTCTAGGTTGCAATCTGTTTTCCCCTGCTCATTTAATTTTTAAACTATAGACCAGGGGTGAAATGCTCCCGGTTTGGACCGGATCACCCGATCCGGTAGCGATGGAGGCGGGTGGTTCGGAGAACTGGTAGCAAAAATCCCTGCCCACTCCCCATGCCCAGCTGAACCGCACAATCATCAGAGGCTTTTTTTTTTTTACTTTTAAAAGCATTTTTTCTACAACCTCTTTGGCCGAAAAAATGCTTTTAAAAGTAAAAAAAAAAAAAAGCCTCTGACGATCCAAGCTGAGTTGCCTGATGGTCAGAGGCATTTAAAAGAAAAAAAGCCTCTGATGATCAGGCAACTCAGCTGGGATCGTCAGAGCCTTTTGAAAGCATTTTTTTGCATGCTTTTTTACATTTTTTTTCCTTTAAATGGTTTTAAAAATTAAAAAAAAAGATTAGTCATGCCCACCCAGTCACATTACCACCCCCCCAAGCCATGCCCACAGAACCGGTAGTAACAAATTTTAGATTTCACCATTGCTAAAGACCTATTTAAACTGTTTATGTTAAAATGCAATACAGGCAGCCCTCGACTTTCAACAGTTCATTTAGTAGCCGTTTGTAATTAGAACAACACTGAAAAAAAGTGACTTATGACCGTTTTTCACACTTACAATCTTTGCAGCATCCCCATGGTCACGTGATCAAAATTCGGCCGCTTGGCAACTCTCATGTTTATGACGGTTGCAGTGTCCTGAGGTCATTTTGCAGCCTTCTGACAAGCACAGTCAATGAGAAAGCCAGATTCACTTAACAACCATGTTACTAATTTAACAACTGCAGTGTTTCACTTAGCAGTTATGACAAGAAAGTTGTGGCAAAACTCACTTTACAACTGTCTCACTTAGAAATGGAAATTTTGGGCTCAGTTTGTGGTCATAAATCAAGGACTACCCATATATATTCATATTAAAACCCAGTTCTTACAAACTGCATCCACTTATAGCGTCTGCTGTTTCTTTAGCCTGTAGTAATCGAAGTAGAACCTTCCCCATAAACTTCTCAAAAAACTTCCCCATGGACTTCTCAAAACGGACAATGTGGAAATAGGTAAACCCACGGTTTTTGCCCTGGTCTACATTCCCGGCAGAGATGCTTCCCCAAAGGCAAGGAACCCACCCCTGGTTGCTTAAATTAAAAAAAAAAAGAAGATGATTGCGTGTGGAGAAGTCTGAATTCATATGAATGAATAACGAAGAATTTTGGCTGCTGAGCTCAGCCTGGGTCTTGAATTTAGATAATAGAAATGTCTCCCAGAACAAAGGATAGTTTCTGTGCTAAAGCATTGGCTACAGTTCCCAATTTTTCAACATTTTAACCATGACACATTCTTCTCTATTTTTGCCCTGGTATATCCTTCTCTATATCTAATTATATTTGCCTGAGTTACAGTCTGTTTGGCCCTGCTCATTTAATTTAAATAAACACATATTTATGACTCAGATTGATCTTCCCATATGTTTCTTCATCATGTCAAATTATTTTTAAGTTGTGAGACACATAAATAGGATGTGGGAGGAGGGGCAGACAGCAGTCTCAGAGAAGCAACAAATACAAAATTGTGAAATGTTTCAAAAATGCCCTCATTTGATATGTCTGCTGGCTGGTGTTGCACCAAGTGAGGGATGGCAAAAGCAGAAAGCAAAAGAGGGTGTATTTATCAGGAATGCCGCCCCTGGAAATCTAGACATTGTTTAGTTGGAAGTCATAACAGTGTTAAGGAATGCAAAACAGTAGCTAACATTCTGCTGGAGTTTTTTCATGCTAACACATCTATTGGTGGGAGTGCCTTAAATCAGTAGTGACAAAACAGCCAAAGTTATGTTTGAGATATCCAGTATATTGTTTGGGCTTTCAGGTTTCTCTACCTAAATACAAAAAGGCTAAAAAATCTTTCTGTTCGTTTTCTTTTCTGGAAGAAGAAAGAGGAAAATGATCTGGATGCCCCTTTATGCCATATCTTCTTCAGTATTTCAAGCATTCTTTAGATGCGAAGTTAAGGAGCAAGGTATCCATTGCCTTGTTTACCACAGGGAACTAAGGCAAACTTCTTCATAAAGGAATAAGCTTTGATTCCACTGTTTTTTTTCCTTCTGTATTCCCTTTTTCTCATTTTTTTCCCTTACTCTTTAAAAAAACTTATAACGTGGGACGAAGGAAGAAAAATTCTGACCTAGTTGTCAAACCAAGTGTTGGCTAACTAAAATTGTATGTCCCTGCCCCACTGCCAATCCCTACTAATGAGACAAGTGAACCTGTTGTCCTTTAATTATCTAGGGCAGGTAGCAGAAGAATTAGCAGATTCTCTTGGCACTATTTCCATTCCACCGAGCATCACCTGCTAGCAGGAAAACAACTACTAATTGCTCTAACTAATTTGAGGTGAAGCAGGGTTGGGTAAATTTAGCTGAACACTTAGTGAGGCAGCTTTTGCTGCCTGTCAGGTTGTATGATTAACATAGGCATGAAGAGGCTTTGCAAGGTGAAATGGGAAGGAAATATTTCAGTTCTCTTTTCCAACCCTTGTACAGGTAGCCCTCGACTCACAACCACCACTGAGCCTGAAATTTTTGTTGCTAAGTGAGAAATTTGTTAAATGAGTTTTGCCCCATTTTACGACTTTTCTTGCCACATTTTTTTTTTAATTTGATTTATATGCCGCCCTTCTCCGGAGACTCAGGGCGGCTTACAATGCGTTAAGCAATAGCCTTCATACTTTTGTATATTTATACAAAGTCAGCTTATTGCCCCCACAATCTGGGTCCTCATTTCACCTACCTTAGAAAGGATGGAAGGCTGAGTCAACCTTGAGCCTGGCAAGATTCGAATTTACTAATTGCAGACAGCTGGAGTTAAATTACAATGCATTAGTCTGCTGAGCTATCCAGGCTCCTGGATTTGTTGAATAGAATAGAATAGAATAGAATAGAATAGAATAGAATAGAATAGAATAGAATAGAATAGAATAGAATAGAATAGAATACTAATTGGGTCTAAGTGACCCTTTTTGATTAATGTGCTGTTTTTTGAAATAGCTTTCAGAGCCCAGAGTGCTACTTGAGTATGGGAAAACATCTCAGAGAAGTTGTTTTTAAGGAAGTTGGTAGAATGCTACTTGTGGCTGGTTTCATTCATGAGTTTTAAGAATTGTAAGGCTCTTGAAATCTTTGGCTGAAGTGTTATGCAAAGAGTTATAGGAACAACACATAACACATTCCAGAGAGAGAATATGTATTATTTAAAATCATTGTCTGAAGAACATGCATATTTTCCTTTGTAATCACAGCATAACTGAACATGTAATGTGAAGGAGAACACCTGGGAGACAAATGCAAGGAAAATGCTGAGACTCTACTGCTGTTGTTGTTAGTCACGAAGTCATTCTACCCATCATGACCCCATGGACAACATTCCTCCAGGCCTTCCTGTCCTCTACCATCCCTCTAGTCCATTTAAGCTCACACCGACTGCTTCAGTGACTCCATCCAGCCACCTCATTCTCTGTCATCCCTTTCTTCTTTTCCCCTCAATCGTTCCCAGCATTAGGCTCTTCTCCAGTGAGTCCTTCCTTCTCATTAGGTGACCAAAGTATTTGAGTTTCATCTTCAGGATCTGGCCTTCTAAAGAGCAGTCAGGGTTGATCTCCTCTAGGACTGACTGGTTTGATCGCCTTGCAGTCCAAGGGACTCGCAGGAGTCTTCTTCAGCACCAGAGTTCAAAGGCCTCAGTTCTTTGGCGCTCAGCCTTTCTTATGGTCCAATTTTCACAGCCATACATTGCAACTGGGAAAACCATAGCCTTGACTATACGCACTTTTGTTGGCAGGGTGATGTCTCTGCTTTTTAGTATGCTGTCTAGATTTGCCATAGTTTTCCTCCCCAGGAGCAAGCGCCTTTTAATTTCTTGGCTGTAGTCCCCATCTGCAGTGATCTTGGAGCTCAGGGAAATAAAATCTGTCACTACCTCCATTTCTTTCCCATCTATTTACCAGGAATTGAGAGGGCCATGATCTTAGTTTTCTTAATGTTGAGTTTCAAGCCAACTTTTGCACTCTCCTTCTTTACCTGCATCAAGAGGCTCTTTAGTTCCTCTTCACTTTCTGCCATTAGAGTGGTATCATCTGCATATCTGAGGTTGTTGATATTTCTCCCTGCAATCTTAATTCCAATTTGTAATTCATCTAGTCATCACCTTTCTTGTGATGTGCTCTGCATATAAGTTAAATAGGCAGGGCGACAGTATACAGCCTTGCCAAATTCCTTTCTCAAATTTGAACTAATCAGTGGTTCTGTGTCCAGTTCTCACTGTTGCTTCTTGACCTGCATATAGGTTTCTCAAGGGACAAATAAGATACTCCCATCTTTTTAAGAACTTGCCACAATTGGTTGTGATCCACACAATCAAAGGCTTTAGCATAGTCAATGAAGCAAAAGTATATGTTTTTCTAGAACTCTCTAGCTTTCTTCATGATCCAGTGTATGTTGGCAATTTGATCTCTAGTTCCTCTGCCTCTTCAAAATCCTGCCTCTGGTAGTTCTCAGTCCACATACTGCTGAAGCCTAGCTTGTAGGATTTTGAGCATAACTTTGCTAGCATGTGAAATGAGTGCAATGGTGCGATAGTTTGAACATTCTTTGGCATTGCCCTTCTTTAGAATTGGAATGTAAACTGATCTTTTCCAATCCTGTGGTCACTGTTGAGTTTTCCAAATTTGGCAAATTGAGTGTATCACTTTTACTGCATCATCTTTTAAGATTTTTAATAGCTCAGCTGGAATACTGTCACCTCCATTAGCTTTGTTGTTACTTAGACTTCCTAAGGCCCATTTGACTTCACATTCCAGGATGTCTTGCTCGAGGTCACTGACCACCCTATCGTGGTTATCAGGGATGTTAAACTCATTCTTGTATAGTTCTGCCACCTCTTCTTAATCTCTTCTGCCTCTGTTAGGTCCCTGCCATTTTGGTCCTTCATATTTGCATGAAATGTTCCCTTCATATCTCCAATTTTCTTGAAGAGATCTCTGGTCCTCACTATTCTATTGTTTTCTTCTATTTCTTTGCACTGTTCATTTAAGAAGGCATTCTTTTCTCTTCTAGCTATTCTCTGGAATTTTGCATTTAATTGGGTGTATCTTTCTCTTTCTCCCTTGCCTTTTGCTTCCCTTCTTTCCTCAGCTATTTGTAAAGCTTCCTCAGACAGCCATTTTGCTTTCTTGCATTTCTTTTTCTTTGGGATGGTTTTAGTTGCTACCTCTTATACAATGTTGCAAACCTCCATCCATAGTTTTTCAGGCACTCTGTCTATCAGACCTATTTCCTTAAATCTATTTGGCACCTCTACTGTATATTCATCAGGGATATGATTTAGTTCATACCTGAGTGGCCTAGTGCTTTTCCCTACTTTCTTCAATTTAAGCCTAAATTTTGCAATGAGAAGCTCATGATCTGAGCCACAGTCAGCTCCTGGTCTTATTTTTACTGACTGTATAGAGCTTCTCCATCTTTGGCTGCAGAGCACATTGTCAATCTGATTTCTGTGTTGACCGTCTGGTGATGTCTATGTGTAGAGTCGTTTCTTGGGTTGTTGGAAAAGAGTGTTTGCTATGACCATCATATTCCCTTGACAAAATTCTACCAGCCTGTGCCCTGCTTCATTTTGTACTTCAAGGCCAAACTTGCCTGTTATTCCAGTTATCTTTTGCCTTCCTACTTTAGCATTCCAATCCTCCATGATGATAAGGACATAAATTTTTGGTGTTAATTCTAGAAGGTGTTGTAAGTCTTCATAGAATCTGTCAACTTCATCCTATCCAGCACCAGTGGTTGGGGCATAGACTTGGACTGCTGTGATGTTCAATGGTTTGCCTTGGATTCGAACTGAGATCATTCTGTCATTTTGGGGATTGTATCCCAGTACTGCTTTTCCTACTCTTTTATTGACTATGAAGGCTACTCCATTTCTGTTGTGGCCCATCAGTGGCCTGTGCAGATTGTAGCTGATTCTGACAACGAGGAGGCTGGTGTGGTGCTGAGCCAGCAGCCTGTGCAGCTGGCGCTCGAGTCGGACAGTGAGGAGGCTGGAAAAGATGTGGTGCCAGAGGCAGGGATTCAGCCAGGGCCTTCAGAACCTCCAGAAGCTCCTTTAAGTGAAGAGGACGAAGAGGAGGAGCCTCTTCTCAATGCACAGGCGCACAGAGCTGCCAAAAGGCAGGAGTGGCTCCTCAGGAGGAGGTCTCCTCGAGAGTAAGGCTTGGGGCTGATTGGCCACTCCCTTAGCCTATTGAAGGAGGAATGCCACTTGCAGCAAGCTGTAGAGAACAACTTTAGTTCAATCTCCTTCGCGGCTGGATTCTCTGCAAAATTGTTTCTGGGCTTTCTGCCAACTCTAGTAAGACTGTGATTACCTTATCTTAGAATTCTGGTAGGCTGTTAAGACAGTTTATTAACAGCCTTTGGTTGATAAAGACTAAGTTATTTGAGTAAAATAAGTTTTGTATAGAGTTTGTGTGTGCTGCGTTCTTTGGGGTCTGTAGCTGGGGCTGAACAATTTCTTCTGAAGGATTCTTGCCCACAGTAGTATACCTGTTACGTACGGACGCATGTACTAAGTTACATAGCTGCCGCGGATTGGTCGGAAACCGCGGCGGGAAATTGAAAGCGCTGTCAGTGGCCAGAAGGCGGACAATGGAAAGGTTTAAAAGGCAAGCCTCGGCTGCCGCGTGTTGAGTCGATTCGGGAAACGCACTAAATAAAGAAGTGGTACAGATGTTTCGAGTCCAAGTAGTGCATCCACGGGCAAATCTAACAATACCTGATAGTCATCGGAATTAAATTCACCCATTCCTGTCCATTTTAGTTTGCTGATTTCCAAGATGTTGATGTTCAGTCTTGTCATTTCTTGTTTGATCATGTCCAACTTGCCTTGATTCATGGATCTTACATTTCAGGTTCCTATGGAGTATAGATCTTTACAGCATCGGACATTCCTTTCACCATCAGATACATCCACAGCTGAGTGTCCTTTCGGCTTTGACCCAGTTGTTTCATTCTTTCTGGGGCTGTCCATGGGGTTTTCATGGCAAAGATACTGGAGTGGGTTGCCCTTTGCTTCTTCAGCGGATCACGTTTTCTCAGAACTCTCTGCTATGATCTGTCCATCTTGGGTGGCCCTGCATGGCATAGCTCATAGCTTCATTGAGCTATGCAAGCCCCTTGGCCACAACAAGGCAGTGATCCATGAAGGGGGAGACGCTATACGGCCCAATAAATGGGACTGTTATTGTGTTAAAAGTAGTGCCGAAATATTCAGTAGGAATAGTTTTGCCTTATGTTCAGCACAGAATCACAGTTCCCATCAGCCCCTTCCACTGTAGTGAGATGTTATAGAAACTGTAGCCCAAAACATTTTTGGAAAACAGCAAACACCAAAATTTTCTGTAGCATGAAAGTAGTTACAAAATAGTCCTGATAAAAGTGGATTTTCAAAATCAGAGCTTAAAATGCTTATACAGTATGAACTTCAGAATTTTTACACAAGTCAACATTTAAAGGAATAAACGAAAATTCCTATATACAGTAATCCTTCCAATTTCTAAAATCTGCCATTCTTCTTTATTCTAGTACTAAATAGACTTCTTGAATTCTTTCTCAAATGTATTTAAATTAATTTAGTACTGCAAAGTTTCCATAACCAAGAAGCTTGTTAAACACTGGTATCACTGAATTATCAAACCTATTATTTTACCGTAAACCCTATGAGTGTTACTTGGAAATTATTTGTGTAAGAATGCAATGTGTATTAATGCTAAGAACCAGTGTTCATCAGTTTGTAGCATCTGCAAACTGTAGCATTTCTTTAGCCTGTGGGTGACCAAAGCAGAACCTCCAGAGACCTACTTCTCAAAAGTGATCACGTGGAAATGTAGACTTCTGCTTGTGGTTGAGATAAGCATTTCCCATAAGCAAGCAATCCATTCCCCCCTTACTTAAAAATAAAAAAAAGATGCATGCATATGCAAATGTCTGAACTATAAACGGTTAATGGAGGGTAAGCTTCTGTTGCTAACCCCAGCCTGTTCCTTGATATCCTATGAATTTACTGTAGTAAAAAATACCTGCCATGACAGAATTTAAAATGCAGAATAAAAAACCCTTTACTCCAGTAATCTCACTTTGAATTTCCCATTTGAAACAAGTGTCTACAGTTCTCATGGATCAGTAAAGTTATTACAGTTCATGGTTTTCGTGTATCCATCCAAAGACTGTCTTTGTAAAACTTTATAACCTTGGGTATTGTAAATTATGCTGGAAGAACTATAACAAAATGTGGGTTCCAAACATCTACAAGACTCCTCCTTTAGAAAAATTATTCAGTTTGTTTAAAGAAGAATTATCCTTAACCCAGATTTATTTCATTCTTTGCAAGCAAAGCACGCATACATACACACACACGCACACACACATAAATCCTTTCTCCCTCTCCATTTGCAGATAGCGTGGGAAAGACACAGCCTACTGGTATCTAACCTGGGGATTTAGGCTGCTCACCTGCTTGCTCCCATGTGATGGATGTGTCCACTTGGAAAGAAATGGAGGTGGCACTGGTTAATTTTGACAACGCTGATGAAATAATGGAGGAGCCTTGCTTTTCAAGTGACCTCAATGCTGCTGAGCAACTGCACAAACAGCCTTCCAACTGTGCCAGCCTTCTGTCTAACTGGAGAATACTCATCAACAATGAGAACACCAACAATGAGACCATATTCTCCAAATTGTCTGCTGAGTTCTGTGACCACTTTGGGGCAGAGAACGGGGGCCTGGATGAGGGTGACCAGAGGGTAATAATCAACATTGCTGGGCTGAAATTTGAGACGCAGCTCAAGACACTTCATCAGTTTCCAGATACCCTACTTGGAGACCCTGAGAAAAGAATACATTATTTTGATTCCATGAGAAATGAGTACTTCTTTGACAGGAATAGGCCCAGTTTTGATGGAATACTGTACTACTATCAGTCTGGGGGTAAAATTCGGAGACCAGCTAATGTTCCTATAGATGTCTTTGCTGATGAGATCACTTTCTATGAACTTGGTGAAGACGCAATGGATCAGTTCAGAGAAGATGAAGGCTACATTAAGGACCCTATCACCCTTTTGCCATCCAATGACTTTCATAGACAGTTCTGGTTGCTCTTTGAGTACCCTGAAAGCTCAAGTGCAGCCAGGGGTGTGGCTTTGGTCTCAGTTTTGGTCATTGTCATTTCTATTATTATTTTCTGTATAGAGACTTTACCTGAATTCAGAGATGAGAAGGAGCTAAAGCATGAAAGTAATAATGTAACCAAAGCTGTTATGGCATCTAATACTTTCACAGATCCTTTCTTCATGATAGAAACTGCTTGCATCATTTGGTTCTCTTTTGAATTACTAGTCAGATTCATTGTTTGCCCCAGCAAAACCGAGTTCTTCAAAAATATTATGAATATCATTGATATTGTATCCATCATTCCATATTTTGTCACCCTTACTACCGAGTTGATTCAACATAGTGAGCTGAATGGCCAGCAGAATATGTCTTTGGCCATCCTCAGGATTATCCGCCTGGTCAGAGTATTCCGCATCTTCAAGCTTTCTCGGCACTCCAAGGGGCTACAAATCTTAGGACAGACCCTCAAGGCCAGCATGAGGGAACTTGGCTTGCTCGTCTTCTTTCTCTTCATAGGAGTCATATTGTTTTCTAGTGCCATCTATTTTGCAGAGGTGGATGAACCACAGTCACATTTCTCTAGCATACCTGATGGCTTCTGGTGGGCTGTAGTCACCATGACGACTGTTGGTTATGGAGACATGTGCCCTACCACCCTGGGGGGAAAGATCGTGGGGACTCTGTGTGCTATAGCAGGGGTGCTCACCATCGCACTCCCTGTGCCAGTCATTGTGTCCAATTTTAATTATTTCTACCACAGGGAGACAGAAAACGAAGAAAGACAAGTCCTGCCTAGAGAGATAGAAAAAATACTAACTAGTGCAGTCACAGGGAATGGGAGTATAGATTCCTTGAGTATCACAGATGAAAACTTTTCTCAAGAAAAGAAAAAAAGTATTGAATACTCGCACCTTGACAGAATTAAGGGACACTGACTGACCGACTGACTGCTATATCATGCCCACGCTGTGTAACTCTTCTCCCCTCTCTTTAAACAACATAACTTTGGTTTTCAAGACATTTATTTTTTACTTTCTGATTTCTTGTGACATTCTTAAATAAATAGGTTTCCTTTTCTGTCATCTAACATTCTGATTTTATTTTTAATTTTTTGTAATCGATCACTCTGGTTTCTTCCTTGTTTGCTTTGATATCAGTGGCTTCCTAATACAAGAATCCATGAATTGTGTATCATTTCTTTTCAAAAACACGCTACCTTGTAATGCTGCCTGAATGTCACACATTCAGGAGGACTCTTCTTTTAATAACTGCTAGTCCAGATGGAGCAGATGGAAAGCTCTGGAAGAATTACTACAGTGCCAAAGTTGAATTAATAGAGGCAACTGATTGACACAGCATGTTGACTGACTGATTGACTGACACAGCATTTTCAATTAACTGTTTCCTGTTTCTTCTTAGTCTTTCAGTGCTACTGATCTAACCCATACTTGCAAGTGTCTTTAGTATGAATAAATAAATATTTATCACGGTCTTGACAAAACAACAACAACAACAATATCATCCCAGGTATTTGGGAAGAACTCAATATGTGGATAAAAATGGTAAATCCAGATTAAACATCTGGCAAAACAAAATATAAGCATAATAAGTAATAAAATATTTGAGATCATATGTAAGATATAGACATATATTCTTAAGTGTTCTCACTAAAATCAGGGAATCTGGTTAATTATCATCTTAATGATTTCCAGGAGCCTTTTCAAAGCATTAATCCAGCCTAATATATAATGTTTTATAATGCAAATAAAATTGGGGTAGGGCTTTGATCGCCACACTGACTTTTTTGATCTCCTGCCTGTTGGAGAACCAGGTAGTGAAAGATGCAGAAATCTAGCCTATAGCCCACCACACTCATTCTAGTCTGCTTTTCTCAGTCCTTCCACAGTCTCTACTCCTGTCCTTGCTTCTGCTCAATTATTTAAGTCATCTGGCCATTCCTTCTCAGGTTACAATTTTATACATTTTTATCTATGGGGCTAATTGAGTAGACATGTATACACTCATCCTGTCAGTCAATTATAGACCTCTTCTTTCATGCAGTGTACAGTACATACTAGCTGTTTTACATGTCATTTCACATTCCTCTTTGGAGGAAAATACATGTAAGTTCCATAAATGTGAAGTCTTCGAACAATTAAAAGCATTGAACATTTGTATGCGGCCAAACAGAATTCATATTAACAACAACAACAAAAAAGTTGTTTCAATCATGCACATTTACCATTGAAATAAAGAACCACATTTGTCATTTCTTGACAGCGAATATCATGTTCGTTTAAGTCAGATGAAGACATGTAGAATTGTAGAATTAGCATGGAAGTAATCTTCTATGATAGTCAGAAATAAAATAAATTCAAAAAAAGGCTGCACGAAAAGCCTTTGCAGCCACACTTCTTTTTAGTCCTTTAACCTATTTCTTTTATTGTGCCATCATCATGATTTATTTGACTTCAGTGAATACTTACTGTGCTTTAGCGCTGTCTATTCTTACTTGTGACCAATTTAAATAACCACAGTGTTTGACAGATTCTTCAAAATTTTGATTCTTCCCAGTCCACAGAGAACTGTGAAGATGGTAAGATAGAGCTATACGCACACCACTCCAAGTGCTTTTATAAATCACACACTGTCTCCTCCTGTGGCTGGAAACATAAATAAATTTGGTAATTATGGTGGCTGCAGTTGATCAGAAGTTGATAGGCAGCCAGACTGTTGATGATAGACTTTCAGACAATCATTACATGCCCAGTAGCCATCTGAGCTGTCTTTAGGAGATGAATTAAGATGGAAGGAACAAAATTAATATATTTCTCTTTAAAGGAATATTTCTAATCTGGATGTACAGTGAAAAATAGCAAAAATCTGAAACAAACACCTCTAGAAATAAATAGCCACGGGTATAAAATTTTCTCATAGGAAAAAGTACACTGGAATTTGTGGTTTGCTTCTGTGGTGTCTTCTTTCACTGCTGTTTACAATGATAAAGGTTCTCCTTTATATATCACCTCATTTTTATTTCAATCTTCTGGCAATCTTTCCCATACAAGATGGCAGAACTCTCAGAAGTTAACTAGATAACAGATGTATATTTAGAATTTAGATTTAAATGATTAGCAGCCTACCATTATTCATAGATAGATAGATTATAGCTAAATAGTTACAGATACATTTTTCTTAAAATGTCCAGTTGCAATAATAACAACAATAATAATTATATACTTCAATTTTGGTTAGAAATATGCAATGCTATGTGATGCATTCAAGCTATTTAACTCACCTCTAAATTACAAAAATATACAACTGACTTTAAAAACAATAACAACAATAAAATAAATGCCTGGCTGTATGTCAAGTATATACTGAAAGCAAATACACAAAGGTCAGCCTAACACTAAAATCTCAGTGAATATTTTTAAAAGTAGGGAATGGCAAATATAGTGTCCACCTTACTATTGCATTATGTTTGAATTTAAGCTGTTTTGCTGATTATAGAATTGTAGAAGTAGACAAAGCATGATCAAATTCAATGAACAACTGTGAAAAAAATAAGGTACTTAGGATAGTGATATCCACACTTCAACTTCGTTATACTGATCCAGAGAAACGTCTTATCTATAGAGACTTCCTCTTAAAAGGTCAATAGAAATATTTGTTATCCAGATAAATTCACCTATGCATCTGCCACAGAATGCTTCCTTTACCCAAACACATCATAAATAAATCTGCAAGGCAGATATATCTGGAAATGGTGGCGACACATCAGGGGTGGGTTCTACTCACCTTTACTACCGGTTTGCAATGGGGCCGCGCACACACGTTTGCTTTGCTTGCACGTGCGTGCAATCTTCTGTGCATGCACAGAAGCCTTTGCGCATGCGCAGAAGCATTCTGATGATGTCGGGGTTGGTGGGTGGAGTCTCCCTCCAGTTTTACTACCGGTTTTATAGAACTGGTCCGAACTGGGGGCAACCCACCACTGCAACACATAGCCATCTGTCCTTCTGATTTTCTGGGATTTTCTAATCACATGTATCCATAGCCTACCAATGCAGAAGAACATAAGAATAAATTAGTGAAACATTGCAGACCTGATCTCTAAATTACAAAAATGCAAAACTCGAGTTTTTCCAAAGGTAACAACATAACTAATATAACTAAGGGCTCACTTTGGACAACCACCATGAACAAATAAACAGTGCTGAATTTCACATACAGAGTAGGATCAAGAGGACCTTTAATAAATAACCTCTTGAAGCAAAGAAACAGAGTAGGATGATGGAAAGCCAAATCACTCCCCCCCCCATCTCTCTCTCACACACACACGTGCTTTGCTTGCACGTGCGTGCAATCTTCTGTGCATGCATGGACTTAAACTGAGGTCTCACATAATCTTTCAGCTCTGGGCTTGTTGACATGCTTTCCAGACGGCAGTAGTGATGGTGGCTGCAGCCTTAGTCTAGAGCGTCTAGAGTAAAGTTTTGAAAATCAAATCGGAGGAATCAACGCTCAAATGGATCAGACTATTGACCAACATCCACCTAGTTGCTATCTTTGTAATTTCTCCTTCAGGCAAGGGAAGATATATGCTTTCCATGTCAGGGTCTCAAGACATGTGTCAGAAATATGTTGGTTTCCTGGACTACATACAGGCTGACTTCAATCAGAACTGGGGGTTCCAATGGAGAAAGTAAGAGAGTACAACCAGGTATGGAATATTGGCAGGATACTAAATGTTGCCATTCCAGAGGGTCGGTGCGCCCACAGAGAACACCCTCATCCTGGGCGCCACCAGCCGACATTGTGGCCGATGGCACCCGGAGGAGGGCAGTCCTATGTGAGCGCACAGGGCGGTGGGAGGCAGGCAGAAGGTGGTCCTGCAGGTACCCCGGGCCCATGCCATGTAGGGCTTTATAGGTAAGTACCAACACCTTGAAGCGGATCCGAAAGACCATCGGTAACCAGTGCAGCTCACGCAGGAGAGGTGTAACACGGGAGTAACGGGAAGCTCCCGTAACAACCCGCGCGGCCGCATTCTGGACCAGCTGGAGCCTCCGGGTACACCCCAAGGGCAGCCCCATGTAGAGGGCATTGCAGTAGTCCAAACGAGAGATAACGAGAGCTTGGGTGACTGTACGGAGGGCATCCCTGTCTAGGAAAGGGCGTAACTGGCGCATCAGGCGAACCTGTGCAAAAGCCCCCCTGGTCATGGCCGTCAGATGGTCCACTAAGGACAGCCGTGAATCCAGGAGGACGCCTAGATTGCAAACCCTTTCAGAGGGAATAAGCAACTCCCCTCCCATTAAGAGTGATATAAATGGCTATGATATGCCCATGATAATGCTTAATTCCTATATTAATTGACAATCTGTTAAAGCCTTTTGTAAAATTTCTCATTTGCAAGGCTCTCAGCTATGAGATCCTTTTTCTAATCCCTATTTCTTCAATTCAATACATCTTCAGATATGGACTTTGACCACTAGAGGCCAATGTAATGTTAATAAATACTGTATTGTTTATTGATGGAAAATTAAACACTTTCAATTAATCCTGCTGGTCTGTTACTGTAATTATAACCAAATTTTCCAGATTTCTTCAGGGAACACTATTATGTCACTTAGACTGTGCTCTTCAGTTTGTTACAGGCTTCTCTCATCAATTCATTGGCTGTTTTACAATGAAAGAAACAGCCATTCAACTGAGTTGGTGCTTATATTGCCCTTAGACAGTTCTACAGCATAAAGAGAGTATGCTGTAAAACTGAGTAGAGCAGGAGTTGAAATCTTTTGCTCAGGAAACTGAGAAAATGGTAAAATGATATTCCTATGGGGTTTTTTAAAAAAAGCATTTGGAAAAACAAGTTAGCATAGGACAACATGGTGGCACAGGGGTTAGAATGCAGTATTTCAGGCTAATTCTGCCGACTGCCAGCAGTTCGATCCTCACTGACACAAGGTTGACTCAGCCTTCTATCCTTCTGAGGTCGTTAAAATAAGGACCCAGATTGCTGGGGGCAATATGCTGACTCTGTAAACTGCTTAGAGAGGGCTGTAAAGCACTGTGAAGTGATATATAATTCTAAGTGCTATTGCTATTGTTATTAATAACAGCTATTAAGCTAGGCTTTATTTGACAACTTTCTGTATTATTGCAAGAGGCCTAAAACCAAGGAATTTTTTAATTTTTAATTTTAAAGGTGATCGTTATTTTTGCATACATTTGTGTCTTGATGTTACATGCATGTAAGCCAAGAAATATACCTAAACAATAAGGGGTAACATGGACAGACCTATAATTGTCTTATAAACCTTACTCTTAAGAATCTTTTTTTGTTGTTGTTTATAAGATTCTCTAAGTAGCAATTAATGCTCTATAGATTATTCAGTACAGCTATATTTCTGTATAGCTGTATACATAACTGTAGCTATTAGATAGTCCTTAACTTACAACAGTTCTTTTAGTGCCCGTTCAAAGGTACAACAGCACTTTAAAAAGGATCTTAGGATCATTTCCCACACTTATGACCGTTGCAGCATCCCCATGTTTGCGTGATCAAAATTCAGATGCTTGGCAACTGACTCGTGTCTTATGATCGGTTGCAGTGTATTGGGGCCATGTAATCAACTTTTTGTGACCTTCTGACAAGCAAAGTCAATGGAGAAACCAGATTCAACAACCATGTTAACAACCATGTTACTAACTGAACATCTGCAGTGATTCACCAAACAACTGTGACAGGAAAGGTCATAAAATGGGGCAAAACTCACTTAATAGATGTCTCACTTTACCAACAGAAATTTTGGGCCCAATTGTGGTCGAAGGTGAGGACTATCTATATTCTGCACACATTCTGGTTAATCTTTTCTATAGAGGTTCTTGGGGAGTTGTATTTTTTAAAAAAATCTATGCCAAAAATGACTTCATAGAAAACTATGGGATGAGTAACTTATATTTACAAAAATGAAAAAGGCTGACTCTTGGAACCTGTAACTTAGTGTTTGGACAGTTTAGAAATCTGATAAATTCTTACTTTCTTAAAAGTAAAACTTATTTTAAAGATTAATATAATACTGAATCCAGAACTTTTCTTTTTAGGACTGGTGGATAAACAGAAAAGAGTCACAGAAGATTATTTCAGTGTATGACTACTGCGGAGAGATTACTATATGCACAAAGATGGAAAGATTCCCATGATTGGTGAACTTGCTGAGATGGCCCAAGTGACTTCTTTGATTAGTAAAAGGTTACTATTGATGTTCATAAATGACTGGAAGCTGCTTTTGGATTTTTTTTGTATAAAAGAGGAAATGATTTTGAGACTTATATGTTTGATGAGTAGAATAATAGGCTATAGAAAGAACGGAATTATAAAGTAATCTTAGAGGTGATTGAATAGAATTGTATGTATAACTGCTGAGAAGAAAATAGGAAGCCATTTGTTTGTTGGTTTTATGTTTTCTGTTCTTTTTTTTTTTTTTTGTAATATATCCTGTTAGGGAAGACATTAGGAACATACTGGGGTATTTTCTTTTTTTAAATCTTTAAGTGACTCTCATACATAGCAGGCACAATTCTGGATTTAGTTAAAGCTGTATAATTTGCAATGTCTGTGGATAACACATTCTGCTGAATAAGAAAGCTACTTCCTTTGGTCAATGGTACTCCTCCTCCTTTGATTTTAGGAAGTGTACATTACCAAAAGATTGTGTTCCTAGCACTTTATAGTTCCTTTATGCAGTAACTCTGGGTGATTGGCATAAAGCAAGTCATTTGTTCACTAATTCAAGAGGATGATGAGGATCTTTTTCAGTTTCCTTATTCTTGGTGAGTAGGCAATTCCCTGGTTAACAAACTGAAGGACAGTGAGAAACAATAGCTTGGGTGGTAGAAGAAATATATCACAGCTAGAAAATCCCATCCCCTACCTAGTTAAAAGGCACAAATGGCAGAATGATTTTCTGCCTCAGATCTTTGAGAATTGCTACCAAAGTGGATAAGATGCTCTTAGAAAGACAAAGCATTTGTGTTGGTAGACCATGATCATAAGGCTTCTGCTGCAGAGTTAAATGACTCCTAGGAAATCTATTCTCTTTGTTGAAGAATATAGAAAGAAGGATAAAAAGGAAAACGTATAGGGAGACAGAAGGGAGAAGCCAATTATCTTTAAAGTTCTCAAGAGTTGCTATGACTAAGTAAAATTGTAATCATTTGTTTTATTGGTCACTTTTGATGTATAAAATATGGTAGTCCAGCTTTATACTTGAGAATCAGATCAGAATAATGGGTGACTCAGTTATTTTTGCATTATTACCATATGCAAGTTTACAATAACAGCTGTTTGACTTGAATTGATTCTAAACTCTTAAATGAAAGATCAGGTTCTGTCAACACTCAATTTTGGATTGAGATTATCAGATGCAGCCAATGTGTGCATTCAGGTCTCAGCAATTAATGTGTTTTAGAATATTTTGCAAGATCCCTAGAATTACAATGAATTGTATGACAAACTGGAGGATTTTGTCACAGCCTTTGTGTCTATTGTTTAAAACCCTCTAATTTTTAAAAGGCAAATTTACTACGGTATGTATATAAAAAATCAGTATATTTTATTACAGTGCTGATATGACTTGGGGTGTAGAGTCTTTTCATTCTGACATAATAATCTACTCCATTAATCATTTTTCTTAAGATTACAACAATCCTATTTCTAGTCCAAATATGGTAGTAGATATTGTAACAAGGACAATTAATGTTTTAATTAAGTCATGAAAAAATGGAATTGCAAATCAAATTTATGGAAAAGCCATTGGGCATAAATACAAAAAAGCTAGAGAGCCTGCCTTGTATTATAAAGACATCCAATATACTATAAATTTAATGTTTCATTTCTTCTATGTATTGGATTTGCAATAATCTGTGCAGATGAAAAAGGTAGAATTTACATTATTTTCTGGGAAATAGAATAAAGGGGTGCTATTAAATACTGACTGAGCTATGTTGTAAAGGTCAGATCATCTGTGTCTTTTTTGCAATGAACTTCCGTTTCCATTATAGTGTTTACCTATAAGACTTACTTTAAAGACCTTTGTCAAAATTGTACAAATATTAACTAACATCATTGTTTAACCCACCCTCATTTGCTGCAATACTTAAAATTCTTTATTTAGAAATGGATTTACCATATTCAGTTCAGTTGGAGAAATTTAGTAGCATGGTATGTATTACTAATATAGTCATTTTATTCCATACATATATAGACAGTCAAATCTGTATCTAAATCTAAAATCTCTTATTAGTAAATGTTATGCAGTCACAAGTCAAAGTAGGCAACCTATAAGCCATATCCATCTTCCATTTCTGAATCCAAGTGAAGTCATTTGGCACATATCATTCTTTGGGGATAGACTAAGCAGCATTTCAGTTCTGATTCTACTTCCTCCTCCATCCAATGCTACCAATGCCTGATTTTACTGGTTGTCCTCTCATTTAATAGTCAGTAATGATGGTCACCTGCTTCCTTTGCTACACATGACTGACACAGATGTTCTAACCAAGCAATGCAAAATGAGATAATATGTGGTGTCATCATGACTCTTTTGTACCCGTGGCAAATGAAGCCAGTATGTCAGGGACAAAGCTGGCATTATGATATTGCAATACACATTTTGTCACTTTTCTCTTGTCTTGCCTTGCAGACACTTTGAAGATGTGCACTTTGAAGATAGCGCACTTCAAACCACATGGTTATATTACCGATTCAGTAGAGTACAACTATGAACCACACTATGAGCCAGGTATCTCCACAGCTTCCAATCTTGCACTATTTCTTTGAGTTGTTCTATGCTCTGTCTGGTATCAATTTTGATAGTGTCCAGCCACTATATTCTTTGTACCACAGCTGTACAGCAGATAAATGATAAATACTGTATATAGTATAATTTCCCCCCCTCTTTGTCTATGTATATTTCTAAAATACTTGGGGCAGGTGAATGTTAATGCTGAATGGTTCTGATGGAAAGCAGGAAGGGCACAATAATGTTTGATTTGAATATTTTTTTCATCAAAAACATCCTGTTAATGTTTTCAGAATTTAGTGATTCAATCATGATGAGTATAAGTTGTTGCTGTTGTAGCAGCGATCATGAAGAATACAATGGTACAGATGCTTCTTTCACTCCTCCAACTGATTCTCCCATGTCAAATGTCACTATTACTA
Source organism: Pantherophis guttatus (assembly GCF_059756535.1). Lineage (NCBI taxonomy): Eukaryota > Metazoa > Chordata > Lepidosauria > Squamata > Colubridae > Pantherophis > Pantherophis guttatus. The sequence continues at coordinate 54,933,337 of NC_142065.1, read as the reverse complement.
AGAGTAAGTATTATTATTCCTCATCTCATTTCAATTGCATAGTCTGGAGATTAATTGAATGCAAAGAAAAGAATGGTGATTTTCAGCCATCTCCAATGTCTTGTTCAATGACAATATTCCATTATGGGTTGTTCAGCATTTTGTTTCTCACAATGGCCAACTAGATGCCTCTGATAGTGCTTGATATAACACTCTTGTGAACTCTGTGGTGCTTACTACTACCCACAGGTTAATTATGCCCACGTGAATGTCTCAACAACTACAAAATGACTGTTCCTTCCTAAACCCTGAAATACATATTTAGAATTCCATTTTAAAACAGTAATAAAACAGCTTTGATGAAATAAGAAGTACAGGTTAACAATGACGAACTGAATTCTGAAATGAAATCCATGTTTTCATGGATAACATTTAATGGCCAGGAGCGACATGAAATATGGAGATGGGGTGCAATATGCAATGTGTTGTGCATTGGTGACAAGTTTAGAAGCTGACTCATACACATTGAAAGATGTTTTTCTTTTTCGTATGTTTTCTGTGAAAATTAAAAAAAGATTAATTGAGCAGAGCATATTTTATGGCTTGCACCACAAAATGGCAAGGCTTAATCCACTGCTCTGAGAAATAATGAACCCCAAATTCAAAATCACTGAATCTTGATTCAATTACTATTATTATTCAACCCAATATGCCTACCTGTATAGCATTATCTGCCATTAAAATATTTTATACTTTTTAAGCAGACAATTTTGCATTGTACTTAAATTTTTCTGTTTCCTTTCATAGAAATTCGCCTTTACTGCCAAGATTTAGTGAGGGAAAATGTCAATTTAAATATGTGTGAAGAAGAATGGAAACAAGTAAGGAAACCAATATGGGTTAATTTTGTGACTGAAATGTATAGTACTGGGAATACAGGATGAAGGACTAAAAGTAGCTGAAGTAAAATATGGAGTATTGCATTAGTATATTGTGTTTTAATTGTTCTTTATTATTAATTTGTTAATTGCTACGATTTGGAACCTTGAAAACATCTAGAGAGAATACCTTTTTTTTGAAGGAAGAAATGAAACTGAATTTTTAATTTAAAGGGAATTATTACATTTTGTGATATAAAGACTTATTAAATAGTTTTCTCAACTCTTCCAGGAGAGGCTAAAGGCTAAAACTTGGAGACTTCATCTCTCCCTCCCTCCCTCCCTCCCTCCTTCTCTCTCTCTCTCTCTCTCTCTCTCTCTCTCTCTCTCTCTCTCTCTCTCTCTCTCTCTCTCTCTCTCTCCCTCTCTCCCTCTCTCCCTCCCTCCCTCCCTCCCTCCCTCCTATATAATCATCTATCATCTATCTATCTTGATCTAAGTTAGGTACTGCCCATCTCACTCTCAGAATGATTCTAAATGAAATTTATATGCTGTGAAAAGTTTCTGGGATTTGCTGGAAATTTATTTTAAAAAGCAGGAGAAAATACATGGTTAACTGAATTATGAAAACAATAGAAACTGAAACCGAGGAGGAAAAAAAGAGCTAAATGATTAATTAGTGGAGTTTTCAGTTTATGGGCTAAATGTATGCTAAAAAGGCCAAAGCCCCTGAGTAAGCATACTTATTTATGAATTCTAATTGTGTTTAATATACACAATAATTTAATAATTGTGTTTAATAATTGTGTTTAATAAAAAATAAACATATTGGTAAAGCGGCCACCACATTTTCCAGACTAACAAAGAGAGTATGGCTTAATAAGAAGCTGACGGAACATACAAAGATCCAGGTCGATAGAGCCTGCATCCTGAGCAGGACTTTGCAAGGACTGAATAGAAGGTGGAGATAATAGCACTGATCTCTTTGAATTCATTCTAGGAATGGCTCAAGAATGGGCATTCATTAGTATATAAGCCTCCTTGTGGCTATGAAGTCTCTCAAGGCTATGTTTCCAATTTATGACAGCATAGACTACCCACTTTTTTAAAAAGTGTGTAGCTGGGGGAGGGGGGGAAGCTTCTTTGTCCACTTGCCAACTGAGCTTTGAGAAGAGCATATCATCCTTTTCTTTTCTTTTCTTTTAGACAAACAATGCATATTGCTCTGAGATGAAACTTTTCTTCAAAGGCTTGACATCCCTCTGTGAAAAGGACACACATCCTGAAAACTCCTTGAAAGTGAGATTTATTAAGAACTGAACAGTTCATAGTTGAGAACAATTTCTTTTTCCTGAGAAGCAAGCCTATGTAGTTTCCTATTGTGTGTATTAATGAAAAATGGGCAGGTGGCAAATTGGGCACTTAAATAAGCTTTTCAAATGATGCTTCAGAATAATTTGTAGCAATGTTCCAATATCTGAAAACCATTATAAACATAAGAGAAGGAAAGGGAAAATGATTCTAATGGAGGTATTTTTCTATATGTGGAGGAAATTAAATAGCAATATTATTTAATCTTGTTATAATCCAGTAAAGTTTAATACAGTTTTCTAACTAGAATTGTATAACTAATAATCCAACATCGATGACTATATTTCCATTAGGGAATCATGTTAGTCTTTGCATCAACACCCACTTATGTCACCTTTAATATTAAGAGATGATATGTAATATAAGGTTTTGTAATAATTTCTGATAAAATGCTTAATAACTTTATTAGTCCTAAATATGTCTCAGGGCTATTTTTTGTTTATAATTAAAAGAAATACTAGAGCAAATAAAATTCATAAAGTTGATTATCTACAATAAGAAATCCACAACAAAAAAAATAAAAAGCATTGAGAAGAGATTGAGCCAATGATCCAGTACGTAATGAAAATTAAAAAACACAGGGAAAGAGAATAAAATAGTTTTCTTTTTAAAACCAACTGTGACAATTGAGGGTTTTGGGGGGGGGGGGGTTTGCTTTAATTTATATGCCGTCCTTCTCCGGAGACTCAGGGCGGCTTACAATGCGTTAAGCAATAGCCTTCATACTTTTGTATATTTATACAAAGTCAGCTTATTGCCCCCACAATCTGGGTCCTCATTTCACCTACCTTAGAAAGGATGGAAGGCTGAGTCAACCTTGAGCCTGGTGGGATTTGAACTTGCAGTAATTGCAAGCAGCAGATGTTAATAACAGTGCATTAGTCCGCTGTGCTACCAAGGCTCTTTTTGAGTAATTTCCCCCCCTCCCCATTTTTTAAAAAAATGAACAGGTGAGGTATTTACGTCACTGTGAAACATAAACATAGGCTTAGCTCCAAGGTTTGTCAATTTTTATTTCAGGAATGAGCGATAATGGCTGCAGTCATTCAAACCATCTTTTGGTTATGAATAGTGTATGAACCAATGAAGTGTTTTCTGCATTATTCTCAGAAGAGATTAATACAAATATTTGGATAAAACATTTAAAAGTCTAAATGGCTATTGGACCAGATTATTTGTGGGACCACCTCCCCCTAAGGATATCTGCCCCATTAATTGGATTTGACATTTAACATTTTCTTAAATGTTGCTACTTATAAGACCTAGGAAGTATGTCTTTTCTGTGACAGCCCCTGCCTTATGGAACCTGCTTCTTCCTGAAGTCTGGCCAGACCCCACATTTGCAACCTTCCAAAAAGTAGTTAAGAACAGGCTCTCCCCATATGTTGGTATAGGATGAGATTCGCATGACAAGAGTGTGTTGTGGATTGCATTGAATTATTTAGCTGTGGCACCAGGTCTTTTGGGTTTCAATGTTTGTGTTTTGTTGTAGATACATATTATTTTATTTGAGAATTGTGAGACACTCACAATTTAGTTCAAGATTGGCAGTACTGTAACTGTTTTAAATAAAATAGATAAATAAGTGAGATTTGCATGGTTTAGCGATCTATTTGCTTTCTGTAATACCTCAGGGCTTGATAAATTCCTTTGAAAACGTTTCTGACAGCCGTTCAATCCACTGGGATATTGAAGAAAAGAAAAATTTTGTACAAAATTTGCCCTTCTTAATGGAAGGAATAAGCTCAGTTGCCCTATTAATTACTTTTGAAGAAAACAAATCACAAACTGTGGATCAAAACTCCATGGGTAAGAACCCCACTACTTAGATAATAGTACAATTTGAAGAAGGAAAAAAAGAAAGGCCTCTATTTTTACTGTATGTTTTATAAGTGATTTTTTTTTTTGTTCTGAGTCTCCTTTCATTCACCAGCCGTTAGCATATCTTCCTATTGTGCTTTACATAAGCAAGGTATAATTCTGACTTCATTAGTCTGGATATTAGTAATCAGAGCTATTTTCAATTTATTCATTTTATTTATTAAATTTGTATCCCATCTTTCTATGAAATATTAAAGGTTTTTACTGATTAAAGATAGGTTAGAAAACATAAAGTGGTTAATAAAATAATAACAAAAGAGGAGGTGGAGTTGCATTATATCAGGGGTGTCAAATTTAATTTCATTGAGGGCCACATCAGGGTTGTATCTGACTTTGGGGGGGCAGGGTGGGTGTGGTCAGCTCGACGTCACTCCTGTTGGGGGTACCTGTAGGGCCTGAGTGCTCTGCCAGTGAAAACGGGCTCCTGAGCTTCATTTTCAGCTGTTATGGCCTCCTGCAACCCTCTGCCAGGGAAAACAGAGCTTGGGAGGGTCTCAAGCGGCCCTCCTGAGCTCTGTTTTCACTGGCAGAGATACCGCACGCCAGTCCTTTTCTGTTTCCAGGACAGTTCCGCAGGCCAGATCTAAGCACCCCATGGCCCCCATGCCTTGAGTTTGACACCCCTGGACAGGGGTGGGTTCTACTTACCTTTACCACTGGTTTGCAATGGGATCGTGCGCACGCACTCGCTTTGCTCGTGTGCATGTCTTTCTTCTGCGCATGCGCATGTGCAGATCGCTGATGACGACATCCGGGGTGGTGGGCAGGGCCTCCCACCGGTTTTACTACCGGTTCTTGCGATCCGGTCCGAACCGGGAGCAACCCACCACTGCCCCTGCACTATATTATGATATGTGGTTCTTATTTGTTATCAGCTCCTGGTTAAAACAAAAATGACCTGCATTCGTTAGATCCATTCAGCATTTCTTTGTCATTCCAGGGATCCAAACAACTCTCATCAGTCTAGAATCCTTAGAAAACAATGAAGCACTCAAGTTAAAAGCTAAAGGAGATCAAATGGCCATCCACCCAATAGCATTGGCAGAATCTGCCACAATCACAGGTATTGCTCATAGCTTGCTTGATTTTTCTACAGAGTAGATCCCAAACTACTTTTACAATCTGCTTTATTGCTCCCTCTCTGTCAGCTGCACCTCAGGATTCTTGAACCTGCAGAAACTTTCATCACTCTGGTTTGGATTAGGGAAATTTCAATCCAAAATCTGTAAAATGCTAAATTAGAAAAGGTGGAGTTAAGGGCAAGAAAGTAGTTGGTAGCACCTATTTTACCAGGAAGTAAATATATGGTCCTACATTGATCCTTTCATTATCAAGATTTTGCCAGGTTGGGGAAAATACACACTCTTTATTTGATGTTATCTTGCTCTCTGATCTTCCTTCTGCCACTTGCAGGTTCAATTGCTGTGGCTTTTATATCATATGTTGGGCTGGAATCACTCCTAAAAGAGACTTTACTGCAGAATGGAACATTCCTGGGTAATGAAACACTGACAGGTGTTTATACTATGAACTCTAAGCTAGTAAGCGTTTCCACCAGCAACTATGAAACAAATATTTCTACCCCAGTCAATGTCACCTTTGAGCATCTCAAGGTATGTAAATGAAGTCTTGTAAATGAAGGTATGTAAATGAAGAGGAAACCAATCCTCTTTTTCTATCCATCTTATGAATATAAAATAAGAAAAAAATCAGAATATTGAGGAAAATGTAAAGTTGAATAAATGCCTTCAGTAGATCTTATTGTCATTCAAGACAAGACTGATAGCACCACTGGTAAAATCCTCTGTGGTTTGCCACCGGTTCACTGCCCGTGCATGCACGGTGCACACCAAATACACTGCGCATGCATGTGCAGTGCGCACCAAACGCATGCTTCGCATGGAAAAAGGACACTTAAGGTAAGTAGAACAGTGAGGGGGGGGAACAGCTGTACCGCGCCATTTAGATTTGCTAGAAAGCAGGATTTCCTTCTTTCTAGCAAATATAAATCGCACAGCACAGCTCATGGGTGAAATGCTCCAGGTTCGGACCGGATCGCCCAATCCGGTAGCAATGGCAGCGGGTGGTTCGGAGAACCGGTAGTAAAAATCCCTGCCCCTCCCCCATACCCAGCTGAGCCACGCAATCATCAGAGGCTTTTTAAAAAGCATTTTTAAAAGCATTTTTTTTACAATCTCTGTCACAAGTAAATGCCTTATTCTCCATTATGTAAATAGTACATGAACAGGGTATCAGGGGTTAACTTATTCTTCACCTCTTAATGTATTCATATTTCACCACTCCCATATCTAGCTCCACCCATTGTATATATAAGGAGCCGCATACGTCCATTTTGGGCTTCTATCTGTGAATATTCAGTGAATATAGAATGCCTTATGTAAATAAATAGTGATTTATTTGAATTTATAATTCTCAACTTATTTATTGAGTCTGATCCTGAAAATATCGTAACAATCTCTTTGGCCGAAAAAAAGCTTCTAAAAGAAAAAAAAAGCCTCTGATGATCACGCTGCTCAGTTGGGATCGTCAGAGGCTTTTAAAAGCATTTTTTCTACAAGCTCTTCAGCCGAAGAGGTTATAGAAAAAACGTTTTTAAAAGGAAAAAAAGCCTCTGACGATCAGGCAACTCAGCTGAGATTGTCAGAGGCTTTTAAAAGCATTTGTTTTTACAAACTCTTCGGCCGAAGAGATTATAGAAAAAATGCTTTTAAAAGTTTTTTTTAAAAAAGTTGGCCACGCCCACCCAGTCCCATTATCCCCACCCACCAAGCCACGCCCACAGAACCGGTAGTAACAAATTTTACATTTCACCACTGGCACAGCTGATTGTTGGAAATATCAGTTCAGACCAACCGGTAGCTTTTTCCAGTAGCTTTTATCACTACCGGTTCACACGAATTGGAGTGAGCTGGTAGGATTTTACCACTGGATAGCACCTTTTATTTGAAAAAATCATGATTCTGTGGACTGCAGCTCATTAAAGCATATGTCTTTTAATAATATTTGTTATTGGTAAAAGTGCTATCAGAATCTTTTTGATTTTTTGCCACCATAGATTACAGTGTCACCTACAAGGTCTATGATGTATACATTGTTCTTTTTGCTCGTCTTACACTTGCTTCCTTATTAATATTCAATAACTCTGAAGTGGAGTGTAAAGTAAATAGGGAGATTTTCTCCCTACCTCCCATCAACATTACTTCCCTCTTGCAGAAAAAAGTTGCCCAGGAAAAGGTTCTCTGTGTCAACTGGATTTCTGGTGCCTTCTCCGATCATGGTTGCCAACAGCTCTTTTCTAACAGCACCCATACAGAATGCAGCTGTCAACATCTGTCCAGTTTTGCTGTACTGATGGCCACAACTCACAAACAAGTATGTAACTTTTGAAAACATCTCAGAACTTATCATGGTAAACAGCATATTATTTTTTTCTCACTTATTCAAATATCTCTTGTGTCCTGCTCTTGTCAAGGAAGATAATTTTTATCATTAAAGCTGGGATAGAATAGAATTTCTTTACTCAACATGCTGAAAAGTTTTCCATAATTATTTATAGCCATTCCTCATACATACAGTACAGAAAAATAAACTACGGAATGCTTGTAATCCTCAAGATTTAAAGATCTTGACACTTCATTTCCAATCACAATACAACAAAAGCAGTCAGGCAATAGAATAGCTTTTATATGTAAGTCAGATCTATGGTCTTGATGAAGTGTAAACACATCTTCGTTATCAAAAGGTGGCTCATATGATTTTGAGAACAACTGTCTTCTGTTTACAGGGAGATCTGATCCTCACCATTATTAGCTATCTTGGGTTGTCCATCTCAGTCATCTGTCTCTTCCTGTGTATTGTCACATTCCTCTTCTGCCGCTCCAGCCACAACAGCAGCACCTTCATCCACCTACAACTGAGCTCCTGCCTGTTTTTTGCAGACCTCTTCTTCATATTTGGAATAGATAAAACAGGCAACAAGGTATTTCAGAAGAATATGTGATGCTCTGCTCAGTGGAGAGAGAACCCCATCTTAGTATGCTTCCTACTCAGTTTAAATTAGTCTTCTTTTTTCTTTAGATCAAGTGATTTGAATCAGTTTTATTTGCAAGCCCAATTCTTTTAACATTTTAAATTAGTTTTATAATATTTCCATATATGAAATGAAAGAAAGGTTACTTGGCACATATTTTTCCTGTAGCTCTATTGCTGGAAACATGAGGGTCGGAGAGATATAGTTTGTTCTATTTCTCTCTTTTTCATAGCCCTTTCTTGATTTTCTTTCAAAACCAACAATTCAAGAATCAGATGCTGATAAAGGAATAACATTTTATTTTTGATTCAGATCCTGTGTTCAATCATAGCTGGAATTCTGAAGTATCTTTTTTTGGCCTGTTTTGTCTGGATGTTCTTGGAAGCTGTCAATCTCTACCTCATTGCCAGAAACTTGAAAGTTGCAAATTACAGCGGGGCCAGCAAATATATGAAGATATCTATGTACCTCATTGGTTATGGGTGTCCTGTCCTGATTATAGCTATTTCTGCAGCAATTAAACCTGGAGCCTTTGGAACTCTTTATCAGTAAGTCTTAGTATATGGTTAAAAGCTGCTTCCCTCAGCCAGGTGCCACCAAGATGTAAACTACATGAGCACAATTGCTAGTACAACTCAGGGAGAACAACTCTGTATAATACATTGAACTGTTGGCATATCTGTCTAAATTTCTCCTGATGATATTTCTTTTTCTTTAGCTGCTGGCTTAATCCAAATTTTATCTGGAGCTTTGCAGGACCTGTCTGTGTGATAATTGTGGTGAGTGAGCATTGCCTCTCTCTTTTGAACAGCAGAGAAATGAAAGAATCTTATATAACATTTCTTCTAAAATGACTAAGAAAAAGAAAATAAAAACCTGATATCAATGTAGCTAAATCAGACACATCATCCTTTTTTGGTTTTTCAGTCTTTACAAGGTGGTGTATCTTTCACAAATAATGTGGTAAAAGACTTTGCTTGGGAACCACATTTAAAATAATGTAGGAAAATCTGTTACACAAATTCATATAATTTCAATATTTTGCCAATGGCTGGAATTTTTATATTATAGGAAGAACTTTTAGGGAAGTGGAAGGAAAGAAAGGCTGAACTGGGGAAGAACATTTGGAATAAAGATGCAAACTTTCATTTCTTCTTCTCATCTGGAATTAAAATAGAAGTGAACATCTACTTACTTAAAACAATCAATTAGCAAAGTATAGGAACCCAAACTAACTTTAGTTTTCTTTCCTTCAGCTCATCTAGTCTTCTTAGGGCATGATCTATTTCTTCTTGTTGTTGTTGTTATCATATTTATCTGAGAAGACTTATTCCCTCCCCCCCCCCAAAGGTCAACCTAGTGTTTTTCTGTCTTATTCTGAAGACTTTGCATGAAAAACTGGCCACTCTCAATTCAGAGATATCTTCAATCAGAAATACCAGGTAAGATCAATCATAAAGTATGAAAATAGGAGTTCAGTATGATCCTGGCAATTTGGCAAAACATTTCTTCAAAATTCTTTTTCATAGTATTCTAGACCATATGAAGTTTGTCACAATGTAGGATGGTTAACCTTTTGCTATTGTTGTAGATCACTGATGTTTAAGGCCATAGCCCATGTGTTCATCCTGGGTGTGACTTGGTGTTTTGGCCTCTTTCAACATGGTCCTTTGGAAGACATTATGGCATACATGTTCACCATCTTCAACAGTGCACAGGGAATCTTCATCTTCTTGGTGCACTGCTTGCTCAACCAAAAGGTGATGTATTGAAGAGCAGAGGTCTGCACTTTGAACAAACAGCACAATTTTGAAAGTCTTATGGTCCATGTCCCAAAAGTGCTTTTTCAAGAGGCAACTGGACTTTCTGGCTTTTCTTTTATGATGTTTTGCTTCTCATCCAAGAAGCTTCTTCAGCACTGACTGGATGGTGGGGAATGGAAGGGTTTCATTGGAATGGAATCCTTCCATTTCCCACCATCCAGTCAGTGCTGAAGAAGCTTCTTGGATGAGAAGCAAAGCCAGAAAGTCCAGTTGCCTCTTGAAAAAGCACCTTTGGGACAACCATGACCTGGATGATTGAGAATCTCCATAGAAATTCTTATGGTCCATGTTTTCAAGACTATCTTCAGGATTTTGTGAGTTCCTGGTACAAAAGTGGTCCATGTCCTCATCTATCAGTTTCTCTCTCATTTAAGAAAAAAAGTGTCTGTGTGGAAGGGGGGGGATGTAATGGTTAGGAGGTGAATGTCATCTCCCTACAGATAGCCCTCAACTTATGATCATTTTTGAAAGGATGGTTTGAAGTTGCAACAGTGTAGGAAAAAGTGAGTTATGAACTATCCTGAAGTTATACCTGTCATATCATCTCTGCAGACACATGGTTGCAATTTGGGCACTTGGAAATCAGCTCGCATTTTCAATCCTTGCAACATCTTGCAGAGATGAAATCGTGATTTGCCAACTTTCTCAGCCAGTTTCCCACATGCAAAGTCAATTGGGGAAGCCAGATTTCTTTAACGACCATGCTGATTTGCTTAACAACTGTGTGATTATTTAATGACCATGGTAAAAATGATCATAAAATCGGGTCCAGTCATGAGATGATTTGTATGAGATGTAATTGTCACACCGCTTAATGACTAAAATTCAGATCCCAATTATGGTTGTATGTTGAGGATTACCTGTACTAAAAATTGGGCTAAAAATCGATTGAATAGCAGAAAGATGAATTTTAAGAAAAGACAATGAAGAGAAGAAATCTGATGATTATCAATGTAATTATTGAAATATTCAGTAATAAATAAGAACACATTTTTAAAAAATTGTTAAATGTTAACCCACTTTTCATACTTACAAACAATTCCCAGAGTAGGGGCTATTGCACTGAGGATTATTCTTCTGAGTGACTTCGTATTTTGGATCTTCAGGTGAGAGAAGCTTACTGGCGTTGGGTATGTTGCAACAAAGACATCAAACCTCCTGTTTCTGAGATAACTATGACCTCTGTTCCCATCAGCAACTCTTTGGTAAGATAGATGTGAGACCGATATATTTAATCAAACTTACAGTGTAGGGGTAACCAGCCTTGGTGCCTTTTACAGGCAGTATCTATAGTGTCCAGGACATGAATAAAGTCATTTTTCTAACCCATTTCATTCTTACATTGCAAACACCATCTTTCACAAACAGCAGGCAGCGGAAGAAAACTGGATTATCTTGGATTGACTACATGAATTTCTGAAATACCGGCTCTAGGTCTTCTTTTCCTCTTTTGGTGCTGTGCCAGAGAAATTCGGAAATACGGGCAGTTCATTATTATTTAGAAACCACAATTTGTACTGGCAACTCGATTGTTAAGTGATGTAATCACTAAGTGAAACTGCAACTGTGTTTATAATCTTATTTCAGCCTTTCTTTGCTTTACAGATCTGCAAAGGTTATAAATGTAAGGATTTGTCGCAAAGTTACTTTTTCATCATTGTAACTGCAGACTAAAGCAAATTTAATGGAGTTTAAAATTTAAACTCCTGCTAAAGGAGACGTTCATTAAATGAGGGCTGAACTAATCCATTAGCTAAAATAATATTTTCTGCCTTTGATTCAAATATTTTAGAGAGCTGACATTTGATGGAAAATTATGTAGGGGATGCATTCACTTATTAGCAGATTCTACAAAGTCCTAATTTTTAACTGAAAATTGAACTTTTTCCGCCTACCCACAAAAATGCTGTCATTTCACTTAAAAGCAAAAAGCATCTGAGCAAGTTGTTAAAAAGTGGAGATTGTTGCTAGATTATGATAAAAAAAATATTATACTGTGCCATGTAAAGATAGCATTTGTGTTTTCTTTAGTTTAGCTTGCTCAGTAAACAAAGATTTTAGCCCAGTCTTCATTTACTATTGTATATTGTTTTTACCTTTTGCTCATTCTAAAGCAAACTTTTAGAGGTTATTGTTTTTTTCCCAGGCAAATGAACCATCTATTAATGAAGTGCATAACCAGAAGATTGAATGGGAAGAACAACGATAGCACACTGTCTCTCCTTTGGACTCTTTGTTCAGTTGAATGAAACTGAAGAAAATTGGGATACAGTCAGCCACTTTTAATTCTCTTTCCTTGCTGATCTCTGGAGCCACATTGTCTCCAATGTGGAGAACTTTTTTCCCCCCAACCCATTCCTTGTTTTAACTCACTTAACCAGAAATAGGGTGGTAAAAGAAAATATAGAGGGGGCAGCTAATCTGCTTGCCACTAACTATAATATCAACTGGATATGTTGTTAACTAAATTAAAAACACAGAGCCTTGAATAACTCTATAATGCAGGATGAATTTAAATCTCTTTTTCATATATTATGAATATATTATCAGTACTTTTCCTAATGGATTGCCTTCTTATGCATTAATATCTTTGTAGATAGAGTATTGGATAAAATGTTTTTATTTCTCAGGTAGATATTGATAATGTTCTGCAAATTATTTAAAGAGGCAGTTTCACTTGTGACTACACTGTAAACCAAGTGTCATTCTTTGAACCATCTTAACTACGATACATCTTTCTCAAGATATGGCTCTTTCCTGTGTTGTTGGAATGCATAGAACACTCTTCTGCCATAATTTTGTTGGTTTTTAAGGAACAATATATTGCTAAGACCAGGGGTCAGCAACCTGCAGCTCTGGAGCCGCATGCGGCTCTTTAACCCCTCTGCTGCGGCTCCCTGTCACTCAAAATATGCATCACAACCACCAATGTGCGACATCTGCCAGCACATGATTTATTGAGCTTTTCAACCCCCAGTAGGCTAACCATGGATAAATCCAAGAAAATAAAAGTTTTAGAAGAAAACAGAATGTTAAATTCAACTACATATGCTAGTTTTGGGGCCGCTCAAGAAATAGTCAGGCACAGGAAGGGTTTTGTCGCTCCCGGTGTTTTCTTTTCTGTGGGAAACGGGTCCAAATGGCTCTTTGAGTGTTTAAGGTTGCAGACCCCTGGCTAAGACATTGAAGTTAAGTGATTTATACTCCATGTAGGTAAACTTTATTGTTTTGCTTTATAATAAGAATAATACATTAAGTACTTGAATTTATAATTTCACTGTCTGACATTTAATATATTTATTATTTACTTCCTTCCCTTCCCTTTCAGGACTTTTATAAATGTACAATTATATACTTTACATTTGTCTGTTTGCTTTGTATATTCCCAGTGGTTAAGTCAAGAAAGTATCTTGAGGTTTATGGTCCAAAGCTCATCAACACCATAATGCATCATGCACGTGAATTTTGGTATTTTAAATATCAGTCATATTTAAATATGTCACTGAGTATTTTTGGTTACCTTTATTAGCTGCAGCTATTATTCCATTTTAATGTCAAGTCACTTTGTAGAACTGCCTCAAATTATAATGCCAGCTGTAGGATAAATAGAATGATAATGATGCCCGAAGTAATTTGGACTGATTGATGGATTGATTCTAATATAAACTCTAATTGGCTGCTAATTATCCAGGAAGCCAGATCTGTTGGCCTTCCCATTGACTTTGCTTGTGGGAAATGGGCAAGGAAAGTCGCAAATGTCAATCAAAGGCTACGGCTCACTCAATAAGATCACTCTAAAGCAAGCATCTAACATACAGTATATATATACACATTACAATAAAACCAGGAGAACATACTTCAAGGATAGCTTTACAAGATTACATTGTTGACATTTTCCTTATCAAGTTTGCCTTAGTTATATGGGGCTGAATCTCTGCTGGCTCAAGTCAATTTCGTTCTGCCTTTGTTAAACCAAGTAGTTTTTCTTTCTTTCTGGTAAGGCTTTGTTCTGGAAAGGCAATAATTTCCTTAGAGATATTGGAACTTCATAGACGGGGAAACTGGACCTGGTCTCTGTCATGTCCACAAGGTCAGAGGGAGATAACAATAACAGAGTTGGAAGGGACCTTGGAGGTCATCTAGTCCAAACCCCTGCTCACGCAGGAGACCTGTACTAGGGATTCGAACCGCCGAACTGCCGACCTTTCTGATCAACAAGCTCAGTGTCTCAGCAAATAAATCCTCTTTTTTTTCCAACCATAACATCATAAAGGGATAAATACTACAAAGCCAGTTATGGGGCTGCTTTGGGAGCCATTGTCCCATAAACCCAAACCAAGAAATACGCCTAAACAATATCGGGCAATATGTCTTTAATAAGCAAACTGAACTCTAAACAAACTTTTTTAAAACTGCAAATTTCTATATAGTGTGTAGCAAATTTTACTTTATGGATTAGTCAGTACAAATCTATTTCTTGGATATACGTATTGATGATGAATACCATTACTACAGAGTTTTTTTCTTTGTATTTGGCGTACAATCTGGCTACAACATACTCTGAATTCCCTAAGAGTATCCAATTTCTATCATCATCACCACAACGTTGAAAATGTCTTTAGAGAAAGCATGAGTGTAATACCTATTTGAGAGTCAGTTCATTGTAATAGTTAAAGCATTCGGCCAGAAACTGGGAGATTGTGAATTCTAGTCCCTCATTGTCCAATGTGTATCCACAAAGCCATCTGGGAGACTTTGATCCAGTCACTTTCTCTCAGCCTTAGGAAGGAGGCACCCTGCTAAGTAAAATGTAGGAATCCGTCCAAGCAGTCTCTGAGAATTTGAATGGAAGGGGAGGAGGGAATTAGGATAATAAGACAGTGCTGTTTACTTCAGTTATTCAGTAGCTGGTATCTTACCATTTGGGATAAATTCTTAACTATTTTTAAGGCAATTCATATTTACAAAGGTCTGACACTGCATGAATGCCACATGAAGATAATTATCTTCTATAGTAGAATATTAGGAAATATTTGAAAAGTATCTGCTGCCCTCAGTCCTTCTTTATTGGTTGTGAATATTTGCTTTATATTCAACAAGATAGTTTAAAGAGTTCTCTTTTTCAACATAGTTTTAGATGATCCACCAAGATCCAGCTTCTTTACAATGCAGTGAAACCTATAAACAGGCATTGATCTCACTTCTGAAGGTCTTCCTAAAAGATAAGACAGCCATATCATCTTTGTTCTAAAATAGGAAGAACAACTTAATATAATTAAGGTCCATATGGCAGCATTATGATGAAGTAATATTTTCTAGAAAGAAAGCAAACCATTTATATACTTTTGCCGTGAAACTATATGCTTGTTTTTGTTCTCAGATCCCAAACAACTTCTCAGTACCTCCCATTTTTGGAAATGTGGTGGGGTGGGCTCATTAATACCATATGAAATATGGAACAGCATTTAAAGCCACTTCAAATATTAAGAATTTTTCCATATGGATAGATGCTTAACCATCAGATTGTAACAGGGGTGGTATTCACTTACCTTTGCTACCGGTTCGCAAATGGGGGCATGTGTGCATGCGCAGGACCACCTCTGCGCATGTGCAGTGCGTCAAAAATGGGACATGATGATGTCCAGGCAGGTGGCTGAATACCACCACTGAATTGTAACATGTTACAGATCTTTCTGGTTACTGTATTATATATATTCTTAAACAGGTTCTTATATTTTTGGTACTTTTTCAGAATTATAGCAGAGATCCAACATGAATTATAAGAATCAAAATAAAGTTGTTCTAATCTTTCGCACAAAATGCACAACCAACATTATTAATTTTTCCCACCCTTAATTTCTTCTGTAGGAGCAACAGCATTTCATTATACCTGCCAATATTTATAGAGTAATTATCTGAGGCAAGGTTGAATCCTGAATCACCAAACATTTTTTTCAGGGAATTTACAACATTGACAAGGTCTGCTTGGTTTTCTGTAGGCCTAATGAGAAACCAAGTCCTACTGAAATGTGAGAATCTCTAAGTGATTGAAAATAGTTGTACAATTTTTTCAGGACTTCCATATGTACTTGGTGAAAATTTATCTTGTTTTAACAATCAAAACTTTATGATCATATTTCCCCCTTATGTACACACACATACACATATACACACTATGAATAAGATAACTGGCTTCTCTGCCTTCACATATAGTACATATAGCAATATCACTTAGACTTATATACTGTACCATTTCATAGTGCTTTACAGGATTCTCTGAGCAGTTTACCAATGTCAGCATATTGTACCTAACAATCTGGGTCCTCATGTTACCGACCTCGGAAGGATGGAAGGCCGAGTCAACCTTGAGCCTAATAAGATTCGAACTCCTGGCAGTAAGCAGTGAGTTAGCCTACAATACAGATGATCCTCAACTTACAATCACAAAAAAGAGCTGAGGTGGCGCAGTGGTTAGAGTGCAGTACTGCAGCTACTTCAGCTGACTGCTAGTTCAGCAGATCAGCGGATCAAATCTCACCGGCTCAGGGTTGACTCAGCATTCAATCCTTCCGAGGTGGGTAAATTGAGGACCCAGATTGTTGGGGGCAATATGCTATTTAGTATACTGTCTTTGGTGTAAGCCGCCCAGAGTCCTCGGAGAGTGGGCGGCATAGAAATATTATTATTATTATTATTATTATTATTATTATTATTATTATTATTAATAATAATAATAATAATAATAATAATAATAATAATAATAATAATAATAATAATAATAAATTGAGCCCAAAATTTATGTTGCTAAGTGAGACATCTGTTAAGTGAGCTTTACGCCATTTTACACTTTTTCTTTTTCTTTTTTTCTTTTTTTTAATTTGATTTATATGCCGCCCTTCTCCGGAGACTCAGGGCGGCTTACAATGTGCTCAGCAATAGCCTTCATCCTTTTGTATATTTATACAAAGTCGGCTTATTGCCCCCACAACTGGGTCCTCAATTTACCTACGTTAGAAAGGATGGAAGGCTGAGTCAACCTTGAGCCTTGGCGAGATTCGAACCTGCAGTAATTGCAGGCAGCTGTGTTAATAACAGGGTGCTTTAGACCACTGTACTACCAAGGTTCTTGCCACATTTGTTAAGTCAATCACTGCAGTTTTCAAATTAGTAACCAGGTTGTTACGTGAATCTGGTTTTTCCGTTGACTTTGCTTGTCAGATGGTCACAAAAGATGGTCACATGACCCCGGGACACTGCAACTATCATAAATGTGAGTCAGTTGTCAAGCTGCCAAATGTTAATTATGTGACCATGGGGATGCTGCAACAGTCATAAGTGTGAAAAATGGTCCTAAGTCACTTTTTTCAGTGCCGTTGTAACTTCGAACCATCACTAAGTGAACTGTTGTAAATCGAGGACTACCTGTATTGCATTTTAACCACTGCTCCACCACTATTCTCAACTATTTCACCGGAAAGATTCTGTTTACTGAAAGGGTCACTGTAGAAAATAGCAAACTGTGCTGAGAGAGAAAAGTTCCGCGTTTACTGTCCATCACTTGGTTTTAGGATGCAATCAAGACATCACTGGATGATATTAAACACTTTTGATCATCTGCACTGTCTGTCTACTGACAATAAACCCTCTTACATTATGATACCCACCACGAGGCACTGAGGAATCATGAGCATCAATTTCACAAAAAGAAAACAAGAAGAAAATATGAGGAACCAAATAAGGTTGTACAATGTTTCAGCTGGTGCCTATTTCCGTTGGTCACGGTTCAGTAAATTTTTTCCCCCCAACAAAACGTTGAAAAATAGAAAGAGAGCTTTATTGTGAAACATGTCTTTGTCTTAAATATGTAATGTAGTTTTGAATAAGAAAAAAAAGCCCTCTCCTTAACATGTGTTCAAATTATGATTATTCAGAAAGGCTGATGATAATTGATGAAAATCAATTATTTAAAATAAAAAAGTACCCTCATTATCTTCAGACACTCTCAGGCTTTCCCCAAAATTCTTTTGCTAATAAAAAACTATCCAAATCTCAGACTGCCCAGCATCTTTATCATAATCAGCAGCTTCCCCTGTAGTTCCTGATGCTGACAACTCCCTCCTCCTCTTCATTTACAGTGTGTCCAATCTTCAATTGGTCAGAAAGTCTTCTCTTGCACACTTTCTTTGTTCCCAAAATAGGCAACTCCAAGTATGTTTAAGACAGAGTTCAACCCTATGCACCAACCTGGTTAAGGTAAACTGGAGTTTCATTGTGGCTGTGTATACTTCCTCTTTACTTGTTTCCCCACACTGGGGGCTAAATATATACAGAATAACAGAGTTAGAAGCGACCTTGGAGATCTTCTAGTCAGGGGTGAAATCCAGCAGGTTCTGACAGGTTCTGGAGAACCAATAGCAGAAATTTTGAGTAGTACAGAGAACCAGTAGTGGAAATTTTGAGTAGTTCAGAGAACTGGCAAACACTACCTCTGGCTGGTAGGGTGGGGTGGGAATGAGGATTTTGCAGTATCCTTCCCCTGCCACACCCACCAAGCCACACCCACAGAATCAGTGATAAAAAAAAATTGAATTTCACCACTGCTTCTAGTCCAACACCCTGCTCAAGCAGGAAACTCTAAACCATTTCAGATAAATGGTTGTCCAACAATTTGACATTTCCCAGTGTAAGTTTTCTTAGCAGGTTGATCCCCTGAACCATGATTTTCCAATCAATCTAAGAAGGCTGGCAGATAGATAGATGGATATATTTGCAATTACTGTATCCCTCGACATTTATTCTGAGAATATGAATTTATTCTGAGAATATTCTTCTGGATTAACAATGATGCTAGAGGCATATTTATTTCTGAATATGCTGTTAGCGTCCCTTAGGGGTCCAGTGTCTTTCTTGAAAATCACAGTGATGCTGTACCTCACTTTATAAAATATCCCCATTTTTTTCCTTTTCTATGTATTGATTTCTTTTAAAGAAGGAGGTGCAGGGATCCTGTCAGGCGACAAAGAAAATAGCTTGAAACACACTGGTATCCTTCTCGTGTAAAGCACAAGTTTAGTAGACCTAATAAATTCCACAGTCTCTCTGGGTGGGAGGGAGGGAGGTGATTCTTAGTTTGACATACAGACAAACAAATAAACACTTACCCAGTATACATAGTGCAGCCATGCTGTCCAGTTCCTGTATTTAAAAAGTATTAAGTGGGACTATTAAAAACAACTCAGTGTTTCCTTGCCTTAGAAAATCACTGCTTACGTATGTAAAACTGAATATTCTGGGTAGCAATAGTCAATTCGACATTTATTTTTGAGCAGGACTTCAAGACTTATGTACTTCCAAGATTTAGGGATGAGGTTCAGTCATCAGAAATGTTGTTTCATGGGAAATTCCCAAGGAATATTTTTTTTTTAAAAAAAAGTAGATGTTAGATTTTGTTTTCTAGAGTGGTAAGACATTTGAAAGCATGGTATTTAATTCACAAGATTCCTTCGTAGCTAATTTTTGGTTTCAAATAATTATACATGTTAACATAAATTTGGTGGACATTTTAATTTTTAAAGAGATGAAGAGGATGCCAAACTTTGACTTTTCATGAAGAATTTTGGCTCTAATTGAAGCCTGGGATTGACTAAGTGAATAATTTTTTAGTATTTTTTTTAATGAATGTTAATACACCTCCCTCTGATTTTAGGAAATGTATATTAATGCAATACAAAGTTTATAGCACTTTTTAGTTCCTTTATTCTTTAAATCTTATTGTCAGAGCTATAATTGGTTATTTATTCACTCCTACAAACCATAGTCAGAGGAAGAAAAAGAGGAAGAAAGAAATGTTTTATATTGCCACTGACCAAATCAAATTGTCATGTTGTACCTTTTTTGTTAAAGTGTATTATAAAGACAATTATAGCATACAGTATACTATTATAATTCCATTTCATTTATTTTAGGTATTAATTATAAATGATTTATACAGTCAAAAAAGGTACAACTTATTTATCTTTTCAGAGAAAGAAGTGATACTAAATGCTTGTTGAGCTATAGTTTGCATGTCAGCTCAGTTCATTTTTTGCAATGAACTACAATTTATGTCATATTGTCTACCTATAGGACTCAGATTAAATAGATGCGAAGACTATGGTTAAAATTAGAGGCAGAGGCTAGTTCAGATAATTGTGTTCAGGCTGGGAACAAAAATGACGCATGAAATTGTACATCCTCTCCAGGGGTGGGTTCTACTTACCTTTACTTACCTTTACTACTGGTTCATATCGTGCATGTGCAGATTGCTTCTGATGACATCTGGGTCAGTGGGCAGAGCCTCCCACCGGTTTTACTACCAGTTCTATAGAACTGGTCTGAACCGGGGGCAACCCACCACTGTTCCTCTCCATGTGTACTAGAAGTTAGATGTATCAGCCAGGAATCTATACATAACAGGTGGTGCTTGAAAAGTCAGAATGGAAAGTGAACTCAGGAAGACAGAATGTGTACTTCTATGCACGGATTCCTAAGTGATATATTACCCTTTTTATGAATAGGAGCCTTGTGTACGTATTCATGTTCAGGAAGTAATCTTCAATAAATGTAGGTAGTTGGAGATGATAGATAGAGCTACAGATAGATGGATGTGAGAGAGAGAGAGAAGAGAGATGTAAATGTAGACATTATACAGATAGATAGATAGATGATAGATAGATAGATAGATGATAGATGGATAGATGACAGATGATAGATAGATAGATAGATAGATAGATAGATAGATAGATAGATAGATAGATAGATGATAGATAGATAGATAGATAGATGATAAATTTTTGAAATATAGCTACTCACAGTAGATTCTGGCAGTAGAGGATAGAAATGTGGGGGGTATCCATCTTACTTCTGTATACATAAGAACCTCTGGTCACTAATGCTTCTGATCACGACCAAATAGGGTTCCGACCAAAAAATTCACTTTTTTTTTCTGCAGCTGATTTCCCCTTCCACGCCAATTTTTTTGTAAGCAGCAAATTTCCAAAATTAGGTTTAGATCACAACCAAATTGGTTTGCGACCAAAATTATGGAACGAATTATGGTCGTGACCAGAGATTCTACTGTATTCCCACTTAGAGCAGAGTCCATAGGTTACTGATGTATCTGGTCAATCTGGTGAGGCAGGAAGGAGTCTTTTTGCAACTGACCAAGCTGGGGGTATTTTGGTAATTGGGACAAGGCTTCCGTATGGGAGTGGTAGCCTCTCTGTATCTATTGACTTGATGGCTACAGTCCCCTCCCCCTCCTCAAAAAAGCAGGCAACCGGGAGCCTTGAAGAAGACTATGCTGGAAATCAGCCAAACATAATATGCTGGAAATCAGCTAATAAAATGCTGGAAATCAGCCAAGCAAATAGGAGGAGAGTTGGAGGAGATTATGCTGGAAATCAGCCAAACAATGGAGGGGGTTTAGGAGGAGACTATGAGATAATGGATTTGTTTAGATGAAGATGCTAGAATTTATGTTAAAATTTGTTCTTTTATGTTTTGAATTTTTATTCTTAAAAGATGTAATAAGAAATTGTGAATGGAGCTTGTTAAAGGAATGTAAGCGTGGTAACCATCTATGACCGGATCGAGACTCTGTTCTTGAAAGTTATATTTTATGTTTATGTTTGGAAAAAAAAAAATTTACAAAAAAAAAAAAAAAAAAGCAGGCAACTGTAATACCTGAGAGAAACTTCCTTTTTGTCAGCTTCCCATTTTTTATTCACTGGCAATTCTGAAGAAAAACACATGTAAGAAAACAACTGCACTGAAAAGAATCATTACGTGTGTCAGTGTTTCTCAATCTTAGCAACTAAGATATTTGAACTTCAAATCTCAGAAATCCCCAGCCAGCAAGTCTGGGTATATATAAAAATAACTCATAGGTTTAAAGCGTGACTTTAAGAGCAGAAGTCAGTAACATTTTTTGTGCTGGTTAATATTCTGCCCACCCTTTCCTTATAGGAAATGCATATTAATGCACTGGGTTATTCATAGCACTTTTTAGTTCCTTTATGCTTTACCTCTTAAGAAAGAGAAAGGTTAAAATTAGTCATTAATTCACTCACTCACACAAGAAGGCAATGAGGAATCTTCTCACTTGCATCGTTCTGGGTGAGTAGACAATTCCTGGTTTAAGGAAATCAGATAATAGCTCATTGGTATAGCAGATACATTCCAGGTGGAATGTTCCATATAATGGGAAAAATTTGTACTGAGACAAGAGAAACCAATTGGTGGCATTGCTGCTTTAGGGCACCTCAGCTTTAAAGCAATTGCTGAGAATGGAGGAGTGAGTATTTGGCTCACTTTGGCTCTCTGGTGCTAAGGCTAAACTGCCCATGTCTCAGCCCTACCAGACATCTCTGAGAACAGTATATTACAGCTAAAGTATTTCTACCCAGTTGTGTTGTATCATGTTCTGCAAGCCAAAATGGTCATTATCAGAAACTTTAGGTCAGTATTTAGTAAATCTACTCCTAAAAGAAGTTCTAAGGTCATAGAAGACCTGGGAGCTTCCTTCAAAAAGTCCAATGAAGACAGAATTTTTAGGAAATTTTAGGGTGGGGGAGTGTGGAGAATGGAAGGTGGGAGAGTGGTTAAGCAGGGGCAGTTTCATTGATTTTGAAGACTTGGAACAGTTTGTTTTCAGCAATTTCCGACTAATCCCTAAAATTGTATCCATAACTATTTAAAAATTTAAGAAGAATCAATATTGATATAATACTGGAAGATTTACAATCTTAATTCTTCCACGTAATCATACTGCTATTTTCATTCATGAATGTACAAGAAGGAGAAGTAAAGCCTGGGGATGGAGTAAAGAGAGGAATCAGCCTGGAGTCATTACATTGCTACAAGTAGTCTAAGTCCAACCCAGTGGTGAAATCTGAACCGGTTTGCTCTCGGTTCGCCGGTCGTGCTGCGCCGGTCGTGCTGCATGCACAGTGTGGACCAGTGTGGAGTACAGTGCACACCAAATGCGCGCTGTATGTTTAAAAAGCTACCGGTTTGGGCGAACCGGTAGTTAGCTACCAGTTCAGTTGAATAGGTAGTTAAAAAAAGCTACAATCCAACGATCACTTGTGCCATATGGTTTAGCTTTGCTAGAAAGTAGGATTTCCAACCACACTTAATTTCCATTAACTCTTACCTTCAATATCAACAGATATTTTGAACTCTATATAGACTTCCTGCTAAGGAGCCTCTCAGGGTCTCCTGCACTGGGCAGAGGGTTGGACTAGATGACCTACAAGGTCCCTTCCAACTCTAATCTGTTTCTCATGGCTCCTCTTTTGTGCATAGCACACCACCTTCTGATTGTCGACCCTGAAGCTGAAATATGCGTAGCCATTTTAAATTGTAGTCATTTCTTATGCATATTCTTTCCTACTTCTTTCAATATGCTGTATGGGGATTAACAGTGCTTCAAGCTCACCACGTCTGGTAACAAGAAGGGAGGTAGGCGAGATAAGGGGATTGTTATGGGTAGATGGCATTCCTTCCCGTGAGAACAGTGAAAGTGCCTGCAGATGGTGGAAGGTGGAATTTGGAGTCACCAGACTGATGGACTATGAACCGATTGGAGAATGTGATCCTGAGAAGAATGTTTCTAACTTTTAATATATATATATATATATATTGTATATATTGGTGTAATTCTGGAGGCTGGCCAGATTCAGAATTACACCGAGACCTTGCCAATTGGATATGTTCCTAATAAAAAGACTTTGTTTGAATATGGCTGCCTTGGACAGTTCTTATTTAGGACATGACACTGATCTCAACAAGCAACAGTCATGAGTACTTTGCAAGATCTCTAAAATTCATATGAATTTTCATCTATTATTTAAAACACTTTATATAATTCTTAAGGGAATTTTTTTCATGCATTTCAGCATAACTTTTAATGTAGTGCTCATATTCAGTCAGAATGTTCTTATTTTGACACAATGAATAATTTTAACAATGTTATAATCCTTTTTCCAGCAGATGGTTTTATACAGTGTAATGATGCAATGATGATAACAATTTTAAATGAATCATAATACAAGTGGAATTACAAATCCAAGTTTATGCCAAAGCAACTGAAATTTCAAAGGTCAAACTTATTTCAGTTAAAAAGGAAGGGGGACGATCTTGCATTTTTAAGACAATTATACTATACTTATATTATTATAATTGAATTTTATTTATTTTAGGTCTTGGATTGGCAATCGTTTGTGCAAATGCAAAAGGTAAAACTTGTTTACCTTCACAAGAATAGTATAAAGAAGTGATCCTAAATACCGATTGTGCTTGTCATTCAAATGTCAGCTAATATATATATATTTCTTTGTAATGAACTGCAGTTTCCATGTACAATGGAAGGTATAGATGTGCAAAACATGTGGCACAAAAAAAAAAGTCAGGAGGAAAGATGGACAACTTAGGGAAACTGAATGTGGATTTGTATAGTAACAAATCCCTTTTGCATAGTAACACCATATGGGTACATCTTCAGAGTTATCTCCAATTAGTATAGGCAAGTATAGTCATACACCTTCTGAAATAAAAACATTTTAATTTTCTTTTGCAGAGAAATGGGTGCATTTTATATATACCGGTATATCTTTTTCCAGTATGACCAGTTTTGCATCAAAAGTGTCATGTGTCATGCATGCTTATGTTTATTTCAGGATGGAATTTTTATTGACAGATTATTACTTTTCCTGCTAAAATGAATTTATAGCAGATATAAAAAGTTGAATTCTATATAGAGGAACCCTATCCAAACTATGGAATATATTGCTATTTATCCCCCTCCTACTCCTCAACAAAACAGACAACTGTGATAACTGAGAAAAGGTTCCTTCTTGCTACCTTCCCTTTCTTTAATATAAAATGCATACTTATAAATAAACTACTGCACTGAAAAGATCACAAAAATATTATTACATGTCTACATGTAGCTACATTTTATGGGAAGAGATCTGTCAAGATTAACAAACTGAAATCTGCGAAAGTTTTAGGTTTGTAACACTCTTTATCAGACTGAGAAATAAAATAATACAAACTTGTTAGGCTTCTAATGTAGAGATTAGGTGGAGAACATTTTCAGAACATCTGTGTAGGTAGTCCTCGACTTACGACCACAATTGAGCCCAAACAGCCCAAAATTTCTGTTGTTCTGTTGTTAAGTGAGTTTTGCCCCATTTTACAACCTTTCTTGCCAGAGTTGTTAAGTGAATCACTGTAGTTCACAATTTAGGAAAAGAAAAACTTTCTTTTCCTTTCTGGTTTTCCTTTCCTTTATTCTCTTATTTCCTTTATTCTTTCTGATAAATATTCCATCATGCCCATGTAACAAGCAATTATCTAAGGCTGGTTATATCCTTACATCAATAAAGAAACTCTAGCAGTCTTGCTCAGCTGGATTGTCTTAAGATTGAAAGGAATTGCTTTCTTCGGTAGGAACATCTGGTGAATCAAGATTTTACTTTTACCTGTGTCAGTTCGCATCATATTTTGGTAAGTTTTAAACTAAGTCTGCCCCTTTATCACATGTAATCCCCAAATGCATACAAGTGAAGTGAAATATAATTTCATTACATGGTTGGTGCTTCTTGTCTAGACTACTTCAAAAAGTTGAGCCATACTAAGCACAGGTTTGGCCTTTTGATGTTTTACCCTTCTGTGGAACTACAGAACTACACACTACTACCCTTCTGTGGAACTGTCAGATACACAGTTGGTATCTGACTCAACTGCTTCTTACAGTTAATACAACCCTTGAATACTTGCTGATAAATCGGTTTAGAGCCTTTCCCCCTCGACTGACGGAAGTTACACATTTTCTTTGCTCCATATCACTGGCTGTTCCTTAATGAAAATTGGCATGTGTTAAGTCAGAATCAAACCATGGTAAAATGCTATCTTGTTACTTGATTTATTCCATTGGTTTTTTTTCCTCCAATCTGTCCAAATGTATTTTTTTCCCCTTTCAATATCATCAAAGTTATAAGTTCTGCAAAGTTAATTCTGGAACTATTCCATATATGGTATCATCATGTCTTTCTTTTGTTGCCACACCTTTCTCTTATATTCACTTTTATTTAGTTCAGTTTCCATTATTCCATTCAATTTCTTCTTTCAAATCTTCCATAAGTCCTCCAGTGAACAGATTATGTATCAGAAGCCAAGGTCTCTAAGTCTTTTCTCAATGTCAGTTCAGTACAAGTAACAAGCGACATAGTTTCTCTTTTCAATTAACAAATAGTCTGGGATTCAAACTTTCACTTCAGAGCTAGGAGCCATTTTATCCATCACCGTTTGTCTTTTGTCTTTACTTTTAAAACATAGTTGTTTCCTCTTCTCCTTCCTCTCTCCCAGATATAATCCAGTCTCACTCCACAAAATCAGTCTAGCCTCATGTATCCACAGGAAAAATAAAAATAAAAATAGTTTTAAAAATTGTAACTAAGCCATTTCCACAGTCATAATAAGTGTGTGAAGTTTCCGAAAGATGCCCTAATTAATTCATGAGCCATGAGCCGAACTTCAAAAGAAATACAGTCATTTATTAGGAGCACCATTTCGGCAATATTTGGATGCAGTTAGAATTAATCCCACGTAGATTTACGTTCCCCTATGACCCTGTCTCTCCCCTCCTCTCTGGCCATGTCATAAATCACATTCTCCAATTAACCACTTTGGCTGGCTGGGAAATCCTCCTTCTGATTGCGGTCAGGAAGAATGTAAGTGCATGGAATGCACTTCAGTTAGGGAAATCAATCAGCTCTATCAGTTCTCCCTCCCTCCTGCTCATGGCAACTTGAAAGCTTTGCAAGTTGACAAAGTGCTTTCTATCAAACAGGTCCTTTGTCATTTAGCCCCTGTAGTTGTTAGCTGCTATTAAAACAGGGGCTCACTTGTTGCAATCCACATCTGAGGGCAGCTCCCATCTGGGCAATTGTTAAACTCACCCAGCATACAAGCTCCCTGTTCTTCTCCGCTTCTCTTCCTCTCCTCCAGCACGATCTTTGTTCCCGGTTGCTGCGGTTTCGGGACAGCTGCCATGGCTGTTGTTCCACTGCCGCCGGCGTGAAGGGAAAGCCTCCAGCCCCGAGGAACCTGCTCGTTCCTCTCAGCCACCCAAGGGGTCCCTTCTTGTCCCCCTGTCCCTTCAAGACAGGGGAGGTCCGAAGACCTGTCGGTGGTAGCTTGGCAGACGGGGTTTTGGCAGAGCTCCGTGGAGCTTGTCATTTCCCCATCTGTATCCCCATGGCGCCAACCGCCACATTTTGATTCAAATGGATGTAATGGTTATTGGGTGAATGATTAATGTTAGGAGATACTTTTCTTTCTTCTCCATGCTTTCTTTTTATTTCTTATCTTTCTTTTTTCTCTTTCTTTTACTCTTTTCTCATGTGCTTTTTTTCCCCCTCTTTATTTTTTCTCTCTTTTCTCTCTAATATAATTGTTTAAATTTTTTTTTGTTATTTTTAAACTCCCCTTTCGCTTTTTACTGATGTCTCTATTACTTCCTTATTTTTTTATTGTAATTACTATTGTTATTATTTTCCTTGTTGTTACTATCACCACCTTGTTTTTATATATATATAAATACACAAATAATTTGATTAAGAAATAAGAGCACAAATGATCTAAGAAAAATACGATCTCTGGAGGCTTTAACTTGTTCTTAAACTTTGAATTTTCTGTAGATTCAACAATTTAGAAGAAAAGGTTTTTTAAGACATTGGAAGATATTTGTTAAAATATATTTCTATTTTAAATTAGAAATATGGAGGAGAATAAATGGAAAAACAATATGGGTAATACATTGTGAAATAATTTGAAGCTAACAGATTGAATAAGAGAAGTTGGAAGGGAGGAAAATGCAAGCAAGATAATAATTAAAACAAAATGTTATTAATCAATTAAATATGTGAAACTAGGAGTAATGTGAAATATGATTTTGGAAATTAGCTAAAGTAGAGTTTTGCTCCAGGTTAATAAATATGGTAGGAGTGGAGGAAGGTATTATATTAGAAAACAGTTGAAACAAAACTTGGAATTTGTTAAAAATTAAAATAAGAGTTAGGAGTGGAGGTAAGCATGAGCTGGAAAATAGTGAAAGCAACGCTGTGGACCAGCCAATAAACAGAGTTAGGAGTGGAGGAAAGCATACACTGGGTGACAGTTTATATGAACTGTGAACCAGTTAAAAATAAAAAAGTAGGAGTGGAGGAGACTATACCTGGGGATCAATTGAAATATAATTGTGAACCAGTTAAAAATAAGGGTAGGAGCGGAGGAAAATATGCACTAGAAGACAGTTAAAGTAAAGCTGCGAACCAATTAATATATAGATTAGGACTGGAGGAAAGCATATATTGGGTAACAGCTAAAGCTAAACTGTGAACTAGCCAAAAAATATAAAGTTAGGAGTGGAGGAGACTATATCTGGGGAACAATTGAAATATAGTTGTGAACCGGTTAAAAATAAAGGTGGGAGCAGAGGAAAGCACTGCTGGAAAGCAACTATTTAAGTTGCAAACCAGTTATAAAATAAATATAGGAGGAGTAAAGGAGATAAGGTTGGTGTGTAGTTAAAATCATACTGTGAACCAGCCAAAATAATTTAAGGTCAGGAGTGGAGGTAAGCCTTGCTGGAAAGCAGCAGATCAAGATGTGAACCAGCTAAAAAATAAAATTAGGAGGAAGTGGAAGAAACTTTACAGGAGAATAATAATATAACTATGAACCAGTTAAATAATCAGATTGGAGTTACATAAACTATGAATTAGCCAAAATAATTTTAATAGTATAAGAGAATAACTATGGAGTAACTAAATCAAAATAAAATACTTTGGAAGTAATAAACTACAGAGCGAAATGTTGATTGATTTTGTAAAAATTCTAAGAGAAAACGGAAATAATTTTTTGATAAGATTTGGATACTAGTTGTGATCAAGAAGAGGTGAAATATAGATTTGGTGTAATGGGTCTTAAATTGAGAAATGTGTATGAATATTGATTGTTTAAAATGATAGAGATTTAGAATGGTGTTTATAGTCTAGAATGTTGGGCGAAATAATTGAATGATAAATATTCAGAATAAGATTTTTTTCTTTCTCTTTTCTTTTTTTTTTTTTTAAAAGATGTAATTGGATAAAAATGGGAACAAAATTGATTGTGGGAATCTTAATAATTGTACTTATTATATGACGGAACAAGCACCTGCTCTAAAAAGATGTATTTTATATTTTGTGTTTTGAAAAATAAAATAAAAAAATTGGAAAAAAAAAACCATGGTAAAATGCAGAGAATTTAAGTTTGTTATATTTCTAGTATGTTACTCCTGCCTTTTTTTAATAAGATGCATTGGCTGCTACTATCGTATAAATAAATCAGGACCACATTTTTAGTGCAAAAAACCCCCACCTGCCAGTGACCTATATCTTCCTAAAATCTTCAGTTAGTTTATGCTAAATAATGTGCTTAAAGGAAGGAAGACACAATACTGTGTCTAATTTTGCTTAAAATGAATATGGTCACTGAAAATGTCCTTATTTTTCCAGGCAGCAATTGCAAAAACCGTTGGCCAGGATCATATAATAATATTCCTGACAGTAAGTGTATTCATTCATTGACTATTTTCAATTGCATCTTCTTGAGATTAACTGAATGGAACTAATAGAATTGTAATTTTCAGCTACTACAAATGTCTTGATAAATGAAATATTCTATTATGGAGAGTTGTTGAGCTGTTTAAACTAATAAAGGTCTATGACATAATATGGGTTTGAGAGCAAAGGCCTTCACTGACAGCATTCTTCTTAAAAGATAAAAAGTTAAAACTTCTGGCAATTATCAACATTTAAAATCAGCCAATGGCCTTACATTTCACCTTGAATTTTACACAGATGGTACATTCTCTCTAGCACAGAAGAAAAATAAATAAAATTGGATTAGTTGGCTTTTGCACATAATATTTCTCTTACAAATTAATACAAAGAGTACCACAATGAATTATACCAAGCTCCATTTTGTCCAGTCAATCAGATGCCTCTGTAGTTTTCACAATCAGAAGATGAAATTCAAATCCAACATCCAACCTATTTTGTGGGAATTTAGATGACCACTTCTCAAAACCATCCAAGTTACTGAGTACTACGAGATTTTGTGGTCAGTTATGTGCTGTAAAAAGAAATGCATCTTCTGTTCTAACTCTCCTTCCAATCAATGTCACCGAATGACTTCAAGAACTTTTATATACTATTCATTTCCAAATTAGGCAAGGTGCCTCACAAAAGGTACATATAATAAAATGGCAGCAAGAAGCACCTAACAATCTCTTTCTCTAAAAAAAAACAAAAAACAATTCACATAAATGAACAGCAGAACAGTCTGGTCTTAATCAATTTATGAAAGCCAAGGGAGTTCTATAACTTAGGAGAAAATATCTTTCACAGCATAAACAAACAAACAAATGAACAAACAAAAGGAGTAGGGAACCTTTAAAATTCCTTCCTGCTTCAGGCAGACTGTATCTTCAAAGGAGAGACAGTTCTGTAGCTTTCTGGAAGACTAGCGACATAAAGTTTTAAAGATGACAACCAACGTTTTTAATTGGATCCATAAACAAATCATATCCAATGCTGTAATTATAACAAAGGTGTAGGATAGATGAATATTCTACTTCAAGCAAGCAGATGGGATGATGCACTTCACATCATTTCAAAGGCAAATTCATGGAGATGGTGTGGTGGCAGTTTGAGAGCTGACAAGGGCATGAGTCACTGAACTCAGAGCATGCCTATTTAAATAGATCTGCAACTGGTACATCAGTCAGAGATAGGCACAAAGCCCCGGCTACAGCTTTTCTTTGTAGTTTCAGAAGGAAGAGTAGGTCCAGGAAAATCCTAAAATTGCACAGATGCTGCTGCTTACAAGGGAGGCGACTCTATCAAGACTTAAAACTGGAACCAGGATAGAGCCACATCTATTCCCAACAAAGAGCAATGTTCTCAAATTGCAGGGATTTAATCTGAAGTTGTTTTGCCCATTTAGTAATCCAGACACCAAATTGGGATTACCAGAGTATACTTGGCTCAATTTGGGTAGTGATATTGATGACATCTCACCCAAAATTGATAGATGGCTTCTCCCCGAAGTTTTAGGAAGATATTAAATGGAATGCGGGAGAAGATTGAACCCCATGGTACCCCATATTGTAGCAACCACTGTTTCAAGTTTTTTCCCATACAACAGCTGAAATTGCCCAGTAAGCAAGGAGTGATATAACTGCAGAATTCCTCCAGTCCTCAACCAGAGGAATTTAAATTCAGCAGGAGCCGAGTATTGAGTGTTTTTTAAAGGATATACTCATGACGTAAAACAGAAACATATGAAGATAGAAAAACCACACGTTTATAAATAAACCTTGAAAAGAGGGATGCAGAAGAAAAAAAGAGGGAGAAATTGTTCCTTGTTCTTTCTTAAACAAAGAATCATTTAATAACAGTAGCCTGGTGCCAGATGACAAAAGACAATATGTAAAGACCTTGTCCTTATCTATCTCTCACAATTTGTTCTAATGATCAAAACAACTCATAGAAAAGAGATGAAACAATCTCCAACACCTACCCTTCCTTGTGTCCAGAAAAATAACACAGTCAAGCGTATTGAATGCTGCTGAAAGAACTAAGATGACCATGAATGATGCACTCCATCCTGATTCCCAAAATAAGTCATCTACCAGGATAATCAATTCTGCCCCATTCCCAGCCTGAGCCCTGGTTGAAGATTCCAGAAAAGATGTTTCTTCTAGGATCCTCTATAAATGAAGTTCCATTGTCTTCTCCAGAGTTTACTGTAAAATGGGAAGATTGGAAATGTATAACTGCTCATTATAAATTTTGTTATAATTGGTTAGATCATAAGTTGTCTGTTTAGAAGTGAGAATAAGATTAATTTCTGAATAAAGCTGCATAAGGTCAAATAATTGTAATAGAGTGTTTTGTCTCTCAACAATAACAAAATGATTGTTTTGTTCCAATGAGTTTACCAAAATGAGTTCCAATGAGTTTTGTTCCAAAATGATTGTTTTGTTCCAAGGGATGGGGCCACATAAAATTTGGATGAAGGGGTAATTCATGCAATTATAAAAAGTAAGCAAAGCTGCTTCATACACATGGAAAGGACCAGAATGTTACCCCCCTGAACATGAGATCCGTCCATCGAAGTATTTAAACTTTTTAAGTGGACAGTTCACTTTGGCCTTACAGTTTTGTATTTTCCTTTACAGAAAATCCCTTTGACTCCAAAATAAAAGAAGTGGAAAAAAATTTCAATTCAAATCAGTGTTTAAATGAACAAAAAACAGTAAGTATAATACATTATATGTTAAATTTGTATCATTTTTTAAAAAATCAACCTGTTGTTTTTTTTTTATTATTTTATTTTAAATTTATATACCGCCCTTCTTCCTGAGGACTCAGGGCGGTGTACAGCCAGAATTAAAAAACATGAAATACAAATATTAAAAACAATTAAAATATATATAAATTTGGCCCAAAATTAAAAATACAAACCAATTAAAACATTTAAAATTTCTTCTTAAGTCAGCCCGGCTTGCTGGAAAAAAATGGGTTTTAAGGGCACGGCAGAAGGCGCTAAGGTCTTAGATTCTCCTTATCTCTGGGGGCAACTGATTCCAGAAGGTAGGTGCCCCCACAGAGAAGGCCCTCCCCCTGGGGGTCACCAGCCTGCATTGATTGGCTGATGGCACCCTGAGGAGGCCCTCTCTGTGGGAGCACACGGGACAATGGGAGGTCGTTGGTAGCAGCAGGCGGTCTCGAAGATAGCTAGGCCCGATGCCATGGAGCGCTTTAAAGGTGATAACCAGTACCTTGAAGCACACCCGGAAGACCACTGGGAGCCAGTGCAGCTCGCGCAGGAGCGGTGTTACATGGGAGCGCCATGCTGCTCCCATCACTACCCGCGCTGCTGCATTCTGGACCAGTTGGAGCCTCCCGGTGCTCTTCAAGGGGAGCCCCATGTAGAGAGCGTTGCAGTAGTCAAGGCGAGAGGTGACGAGGGCATGAGTGACTGTGCACAGGGAATCCCGATCAAGAAAGGGCCGCAACTGGAGAATCAGGCGAACCTGACAAAAGGTCCCCCTGGTTACAGCTGTCAGATGTTCCTCCAAGGACAGCTGCCTATCCAGGAGGACTCCCAGATTGCAAGCCCCTTCTGTGGGGGGCCAAAGACTCTCCCCCAATAGTCAGTGATGGAGTCAACTGACTATATCGGGATGCCGGGAGCCACAGCCACTCAGTCTTGGAAGGGTTGAGCTTGAGCCTGTTCCTCCCCATCCAGATCCGCACAGCCTCCAGGCACTGGGACATCACTTCAAGGGCATCATTGGGGTGGCCTGGGGTGGAGATGTACAGCTGGGTGTCATCAGTGTACTGGTGGTATCTCACCCCAAAGCCACGAATGATCTCGCCCAGCAGCTTTACATAAATGTTGAACAGAAGGGGCGAGAGGATCGATCCCTGCAGCACTCCACAGATAAGAGGCCTCGAGGTTGACCTCTGCCCCCCTGCCAACACAAATTGCGACCGGTCGGAGAGAAAGGAGGAGAACCACCGCAACACGGTGCCTCCCACCCCCAACTCTTCCAGCCGGTGCAGCATGATACCATGGTCAATGGTATCAAAAGCCGCTGACAGATCTAACAGGACCAGAACAGAGGAGCAACCCCTGTCCCGAGCCCTCCAGAGATCATCAACCAATGTGACCAATGCCGTTTCCGTGCTGTGCCCAGACCTGAAACCTGACTGGAATGGATCTAGATAAGATGTTTCCTCCAGGAATTGTGGGAACTGTCGCGCCATCATACTCTCAACAACCTTCGCCATAAAGCGAAGGTTGGAGACAGGACGATAGTTGGCCAATATTGCCGGATCCAGGGACGGCTTCTTGAGGAGAGGCCTCACCACCGCCTCTTTCAAGGCAATGGGAAAGTGGCCCTCACTCAGCGAAGCGTTGATAACACCCTGGAGCCAGCCTCGTGTAACCTCCCGGGAAGCCAGTACCAACCAGGAGGGACACGGGTCCAGTAAACATGTGGCCGCACTAAGTCTCCCCAAAATCCTGTCCACATCATCGGGAGTCACAGCGTCAAACTCCTCCCAGATAACATTCTCAAGACTATTCCTCGTCACTCTGCCCTGATCTACCCAGTCAGAGTCCAAATCCCGCCGGATCTGAGCGATTTTGTCATACAGGTATTGTCCAAAATCCTCCGCCCTGCCTTCCAAGTTGGTAGTTTATACTACCAATGCTCCAGAGTTATGTAGTTGATGTGAAACGTGTTTTGAATAATGACAAGCTATTAACCACAAGAAACCTTTGTGTGTGGCGTTTGTGGCAGTTCACAATCAATTGTGAACCTGCTTGAGCTCATATTATCAGCTTGAAGTGGGAGGGGGAGGGGAGTCAATTTACTGCTGGGAGAGAAATTGGGATATGTGGATGATGGTAAAACCGGCGGATTTTTTTCCCTTGCTGTAGCTCTGCAGTAGTTTGGGGACACCAGTAATGTAATTGCTGGTCTTCTTATTGTTATGAAGTCTTGTCTGACCCTACCTCCTAAATCCTTTCCCCCTCCCATTTTGATGCTGGCTCTATCATTGCCCACAAGGCCATCCTGCTTAGTTGCCTAGCTATGCCTCTATTCCCACTTATTTATGTCCAGAGAAATCAAAGAATGAGCACCCTTTAGCATATATGTGCCCTCCAATACTCCTCTTCATATGTGGCTTTGAAGTCTCTGCAGATCACAGTGGCCAATTATGGATAAGCTTATCCATTTTTTTAAAAAAAAGTCAAATATTGCTGGTTAATTTAAACAGAAACCTTGATGTCAATTTTTTTAATAAAAAATCACTTTAAAAGAGAGTTTAAGACAAGCATTGAAAACACTGCCACTAATTTGTATAATTTTTATTTTATCTCTGACTGCTAAGCAAAGTGTTCAAAAGAAATGTATGGTAACCTCCAGTCCTGCTGAAGGTTTGCTAGTCCCTAAAATATGTGTTCAGAACATGGTTTCTGAAGAGAAAAAAAAAAGAGCCCTGGATCAGTATGTCCAGAAAAGAAAGTTAAATTAACATGGCTTTCAGGGTCTGATGAACTGATCTGGCATCTGTGGTAAAGATGGTTTCTACAGGTCTCCAGTCCTGTCCTAATCAGGAGTCTCCAACCTTGGCAACATTACCAGTTTTTGAAGTCCACAAGTCGTAAAGTTGCCAAGGTTAGAGACCCCAGCCAAAATAACTATGCAGAGATTCTTTCTTCACTTGCCAACTCTGAGAACACCGTGCTTCCTTTCTCCTTTTCTTTTAGGAAAAGAATTTATACTGCTCAGTGATGGGTTCAGCCCTGAACTTCGAGAATCCTCTTGGTGCTAGTGACATGCATACTGAAGCCACCCTGAAAGTGAGATTTATTGAAAACTGCAGAGACAACATTTGACCACAGCTTCTCTTTCCTGACAAACAAGACTGTATGGTTTCCTATTGTGTACATTGATGATGAGTGGATAGAGGAAAAGTTAGGTCATTATTCTAGGAATTAAATCAGTTTTTCGAATGAAGATTTGAAAATCTTCATTCAAAAGTTAATATCTGTGTTTCAATATGGGATTGGCATCGGGAAGGGAAGGGACTTTGTCAATGTTTAGTGGAAAAGAAATTGGAAAACTAAATTATGGAAAATAAGGTAATAAAGTTGTCAAAGTCTGGAATGCCCTACCTGATTCAGTTGTCTCAGCTACAAATTTTCACAGTTTCAGTCACAAATTGACTTCCGTGGACCTTACTTCATACTTAAGTGGTCAGTAGAGGGGGCGTGCATAAGTGCACTAACATGCCTATCGTCCCTGTCATTGTATTTTTATTCTCTTATTCTTGTTCTCATTTTTGTTTGACAAATTCCAATAAATAAATAAAATAAATAAAGATAGAAGTAAATAAATTGGTTCCATACTTCAAAAGATTCCATTTTTTAACATTTTAATTTTGTAAATACATTTTATTTAATTTTAGTATGCAAAATCAAGTTTTATATATACTTTTGTTAATTAAAATTAACAAATAATTAAGAATACAAGATCCATGATTGTATGAATTCCATTGAGGAACCATGTTAGTATTTTGATCCCAAACAAAGGACTTCATCTCTTGTATTGTAGCGTAAACTTTTTTGAGTCATGAGAAATGAATCCATTTCTGATAAAGTGCATAATTAATCTGTTAAACATTAAGATGGCACAAAACCTACTGTAGTTAGGGTTAGGGTTAATTAATATGAAAATTAGAAACGGATGAAGTCTATACTGAGAACTCCACAAAAACTAAATTGTGAAGGTTTTAAAAATGCAGCAAAAAAGTAAAAGGATACTCAAATTAATTTTTTAATGTCAACCATGGAACTGATATCACAACTTTAGGTTTTGTTTTGAATTTGAAAAAATGAGCAGGTGAAGTTTTTATATCCACAGACTGGGTTCCAGGGTTTGTTTTGGCATTGATTTCTAAAATGATCACTCTGGCTATGCTGATAAAACCATCTTTTAGCTATGCATGGTATCTGAATCCAGCCATACGGCGATATAACAGTGTAAGATTCAAGTTGAAGTATATTGAGTGTCTTCTACAATTCCTGACAAGAACATTCTTAATGAAATGCTTGAGAAAAACTCAAATGAGATTTGAAAAGTTTGCTTCTTGTAATGCTGCAGGACTCGGTGAATTCCTTTGAAAATCTTTTTGATAATCGCTCTCACTGGGATAATAACATAAAGAAGGATTTTGTTACAATTTTGCCCATGATTACGGAAAAAATAAGCTCAGGTGCACTATTAACAGCTCTTGCAAATCCAGGAAACATCTCTCAAACTGTGGTTCGAAACTTCACAGGTAAGGAAAAAGAAAGATGAACTTTGTCTTTGAAGGGGAAAAAAAAGAAAGGCATTTGCCTATATGTTGTACAAGTCAAATTCCCTGTATTGAGTCTTCTTTCATTCATCAACTAGGGGTGCACATGCCAACTCACAATTTTGACTTCTTTAATGAAAGCAACCTATATATGAGAGTTCAGACATGTTTTCAATTTATTTATTTCATTTATCATTTAAATTTGATTCCTACCTTTGCATGAAACATTCCAATAAGCTGTCACAATTAATCAAATCATTCATTAAAAAATGAAAACAAAAAGATTTATTAATATCACAAGTAATAATAAGACCAGCAGCATTGTAATCAATTCAGTTAATAGCGTTTTTCATGAATGAACCATCAACTTGTAAGGCTCTAACTCAAAGCATGTGCATTTACTCAAAGCAAGTGCTATAATTAGGATTTTTGTTTCATTCTATTATGGCATGTGGTTCTTATTTGATATCAGCTTCTGGTTAAATATATATATATATATAATATACTTAATAAGTACATATAGATGGATAGATAGATAGATAGATAGATAGATAGATAGATAGATAGATCGATAGATAGATAGATAGATAGATAGATATAATTCATTAGATCCATTCAGGAACTCGACATTTCTCTGTCTTTTCAGTGATCCAAACAAAACTTATCAGTCCAAAATCCTTTGAAAAGAATGAAGCACTCACGTTAAAAGCTCAAGGAGATCGAATGGCCATCCACCCAAGAACAGCAGCTGCCATGACCACAGGTATTGCTCATAACTAGCTTAGTTTTTCTACAGAGTAGATCCAAAATTACTTTTACTATCTATTTTATTGCTCCCTCCCTGTCAGCTGCAACCCTAGGTTTTTTGAGTTTGTGGAGTGTTTTATCACTCTGGTTTAGATTAGGGAAGTTGCAATCCCTAATCTAATCCACATTGGGAAAGGTGAAAGGGAATAGAAAGTAGTTGGTACCATAGTACCTATTTTACCAAAAAGTAAATATATGGATCTACACTGATCCTTTCATTATCAACATTTTCCCAAGTTTCGGAAAATCATGTATACTTTATTTGGTTTTATGTGTCTCCCTGATCCTCCTTCTGTCTCTTGCAGATATTGTTGCTGTGGCTTTTATATCATATGGTGGGCTAAAATCACTCTTAGAAGACACTTTACTGAAGAATGGAGCATTCTTGGAGAATGAAACGCTGACAGATGTTCATATGAACTCTAGGCTGGTAAGCGTTTCTGCCAGGAGCAAAATACAGAATATTTTTACCCCGGTCAATCTCACTTTTCAGCATCTCAAGGTATGTAAATGAAGTCTACCTTGGAAACCAAGCCATTTTTTTCTATCCATCTTATGAATATATATTAAGGAAGAAAGCAGAATATCAAGAAAAATGTAAATCTGTATAAATGTTCTAAGTAGACTTTATTGTCATTCAAGCTTTATAAATCAGAAGTTTGATAGCACCTTTTCACACTAACAACTTTTATGAAGTTTATGCATTTAATAGTATTTGTGTCCCCTAGTCTTTAAGTTCTACGATGTTGACATAGTTCCTTTTGCATGTCTTACAGTTGTTTCCTTGTTAATGTTTAATAACTCTAAAATGGTGCGGTAGGAGATAAAGTAAATATGTAGATTTTTTTCCCTACCTCCCATCAACATTACTTCCCTCTTGCAGAAAAAAGTTGCCCAGGAAAAGGTTCTCTGTGTCCACTGGATTTCTGGTGCCTTGTCCAATCATGGTTGCCAACAGCTCTTTTCTAACATCACCCATACAGAATGCAGCTGTCAACATCTGTCCAGTTTTGCTGTACTGATGGCCACAACTCACAAACATGTATGTTACTTCTGAAAACATCTCAGAATTATACTGTGGTAAACAACAGGTTATTTTTTTTTCTTACTTGTTATATCTACTGTTGTGTCCTGCTGTTGTCTAGAAGATAACAATTTTCATCATTGAAGCAGCATTTTTCTGTTTGACATGCTGCCGGGTTTTCCATAATTATTCATGGTCCCTTCTTTCATATATAGAAAAGTAAACTAAGAAATGCTTGTAATCCTCAAGATTTAAAGATCTTGACACTTCCTTTCCAATCACAATACAACAAAAGCAGTCAGGTAATAGAATAGCTTTTATATGTAAGTCAGATCTATGGTCTCGACAAAGTGTAAACACATCTTTGTTATCAAAAGGTGGCTCATATGATTTTGAGAACAACTGTCTTCTGTTTACAGGGAGATCTGATCCTCACCATTATTAGCTACATTGGGTTGTCCATCTCAGTCATCTGTCTCTTCCTGTGTATTGTCACATTCCTCTTCTGCCGCTCCAGCCACAACAGCAGCACCTTCATCCACCTACAATTGAGCTTCTGCCTGTTTTTTGCAGACCTCCTCTTCATATTTGGAATAGATAAAACCAGCAACAAGGTATTTCAGAAGAATATGTGATGCTCTGCTCAGTGGAGAGAGAACCCCATCTGGGTATGCTGCAGGGGTGGAGATAGCCCGATCCGGTAGCGATGGAGGCGGGTGGTTCGGAGAACCGGTAGCAAAAATCCCTGCCCGCCCCCCCATGTCCAGCTGCGCCACGCAATCATCAGAGGCTTTTGTTTTTTAATTTTTAAAAGCATTTTTTCTACAACCTCTTTGGCCGAAAAAATGCTTTTAAAAGTTAAAAAAAAAAGCCTCTGATGATCACGTGGATCAGCTGGGATCGTCAAAGGCTTTTAAAAGCATTTTTTCTGAAGAGGTTGTAGAAAAAATGCTTTTAAAAGCCTCTGACGATCCCAGCTGAGTTGCCTGATCGGCAGAGGCTTTTAAAAGAAAAAAAGCCTCTGCCGATCAGGCAACTCAGCTGAACTCAGCTGGGATTGTCAGAGCCTTTTGAAAGCATTTTTTTACAACCTCTTGGGCGAAAAAATGGTTTTAAAAGTAAAAAAAAAAATGGCCACGCCCACCCAGTCACATTACCCCCCCAAGCCACGCCCACAGAGCCGGTAGTAACAAATTTTAGATTTCAACACT
Organism: Pantherophis guttatus; assembly: GCF_059756535.1. Taxonomy (NCBI): domain Eukaryota; kingdom Metazoa; phylum Chordata; class Lepidosauria; order Squamata; family Colubridae; genus Pantherophis; species Pantherophis guttatus. The sequence continues at coordinate 54,893,277 of NC_142065.1, read as the reverse complement.
GGTATGCTGCCTATTTAGGAAGTCTTCATTTTTCTATAGATTAACTAAATTGAGTCAGTTTTCTTTGCAAACCCATTTTTTAAGCTTTTTTTGTTAGCTTTATGATAGTGACATATCTCAAATGAAAGAAGAGATACGGTGCACAGATTTTACCTGTAGCGCTGCTGGTGGAAGCATGAATGTCAAATATGATCTGTTCCATTCTCTGCTTTTTATAGCCCATTCTTGATTTTCTTTCAAAACCAGCAATTCAAGAATTAGATGCTGATAAAGGAATATTTAAATAACATTTTATTTTTGATTCAGATCATTTGTTCGGTCATAGCTGGAATTCTGAAGTATCTTTTTTTGGCCTGTTTTGTCTGGATGTTCTTGGAAGCTGTCAATCTCTACCTCACTGTCAGAAACTTGACAGTTGCAAATTACAGCGGGGCCAGCAAGTATATGAAGATATCTATGTACCTCATTGGTTATGGGTGTCCTGTCCTGATTGTAGCTATTTCTGCAGCAATAAAACCTGGAGCCTTTGGGACTCTTTATCGGTAAGTCTTAGCATATGGTTAAAAGCTGCTTCCCTCAGCCAGGTGCCACCAAGATGTAAACTCCATGAGCACAATTGCTAGTACAACTCAGGGAGCACAACTCTGTATAATACATTGAACTGTTGGCATATCTGTCTAAATTTCTCCTGATGATATTTCTTTTTCTTTAGCTGCTGGCTTAATCCAAATTTTATCTGGAGCTTTATGGGACCTGTCTGTGTGATAATTGTGGTGAGCAAATATTGTAGAGAAATTAAAGAATTTTATAACTTTTTTTTCTGAAATGAGAGAGAAGAGAAAAAGATCTTGATCTCAGGTAGCGAAAATGGAAACATCAACCTTGTCCGTCGTTCTATATTTACAATGTGTTGGAACATGTTTATAAATTTTTGAAAATGTAGGAAAATTAGTTCTTTCGGTTAATTAATTCTAATATTTTGCAAGGAGCTACAATTTTATACTAAAGGATAAGGTGTTAGGGAAAGAAAGAAAAGATGAATTAGATAGTGAAAAGATAACTCATTTTGTCCTGATTTGCAGAAATTTCTATTTTTTTTCTGTCATCTGTAATTAAAATAGAGTTAGATGTCCATTCATTAAAAGCATCAGCTAAGAAAATGCACTATCTAAAAAAGCAGTCTCCAACCTTTCTGGTTTGGCAATCTGGCATGGAGTGGGGGGGAGATGGGATGGTTTTGCATGAGGGACAGGAATGTATGTGCGCCCAGTTTCACAGAGGGACTGTGAGCGCAAGCATCTGCCACTCACAAGCATGTGTCTATGAGTGCAAGTTTGCATCACTCCCGCAAGAGCTTGCTGCTCCCGCAAGTGGGTCTGTGTCAGTGGTGGGATGCCCCGGGTTTGGACTGGTTCTATACAACCGGTAGTAAAGCCAGCAGGAGACTCCGCCCACTGACCCCGACATCATCAGAATGTTTCTGCGCGTGGCCCCAATGCGAACCGGTAGTAAAGGTAGGTAGAACTCACCCCTGGTCTGTGCACACACACACACACACACACACACACACACACCATCTGGGTCAGGGGTGGGTTCCACCTACCTTTACTACTGGTTCACAATGGGGCCGTGCATGCGCGCTTGCTTCACTCGTGCACGTGTGAAGCGTTCTGATGATGTTGGGGTCAATGGGCAGAGCCTCCCACCAGTTTTACTACCGCTGACCTGTGTGGCCCGGTTTTAACTGGGCCATAGCCCAGTTCTAAATGGGCTGCGGCCTGAGGGTTGGGGACCCCGATCTAAAACCAACAATTGTTCTCTCTTTTTCATCTTATTTAGTCTTAGAACATTATCTATCTGCTGTTGTTATCATTACTTTATTTCTTTCTGAAGATTTTTTTTTCTTCCCAAAGGTCAATTTGGTGTTTTTCTGTCTTATTCTGAAGAATCTGCATAAAAAATTGTCATCTCTCAATTCAAAAATATCTTCAGTCAGAAATACCAGGTAAGATCTACTGTATCATAAAGCATGAAATGTGGATAATAACAATGCTTCAAAATTCTTTTTCATGACAAATTGTGAGATAGAAAACTTGTACAATGTAAGAAGAGCATTCGAGAGCAAATGTAGAAATTCATGTAGTGGAGAACAGTGCTGAGGTCTTTGTATGCATGAGGTTGGCAAAATTTGGGGGAGGGGTGAATTGGTTAGAAACTATCAGTAGCAAAAGGATCCTTTTCTTGATGGAAGTCAGCATCTTTTTTTCCATTGAGTTAAAAATTGTAGAATCTAGGTTGTTCCTCCATTTTGCAGAAATATCTTATATGGATACATATTGGTTGGGCATCTGTAGAAGACAATGACTTTACTGAAGCATAAGTACAATATGAAGTAGGATGTCTCAATATTCATTGATTTTAAACTAAGCATTTTGTCATCAGATATCAAAGCAGTGATCTTAATCTTGGATATTAGCAGTAGATGTTAGGTGAACTGTCTCAGCAAAGGGGAAACTCCAAGTGATTGATAATGGCCTACTGTACTAATTTCCCATTCCTCCTCTTCTTCTTTGACTATGGCCACAATCAACTCTAGCCATTTCCCATTGCTCCACATGTCTCATTTACATCCTCTCCTATGAAGTGAAAGTTCTGGTTTCAACCTACCACAGAATCAGTTGAGAGAGAGAGAGAGAGAGAGAGGATTACCTTAGATCAGGGCTGGGCAACTATGGCAACTTTATGACCTGTGGACTTCAGCTCCCAGAACTGAGAGATGCTGGCTCAGGAATTCTGGGAGTTGAAGTCCACAGGCTGTAAAGTTGTCATAGTTGCCCAGCCCTGCTTTAGATTGATTCAGATGCTCTCTTTTCAGCAGTGTCATTTCCCTGTTGATTTCTTGCCTTTGTTGTAGGTCACTGATCTTTAAGGCTATAGCCCATGTGATCATCCTGGGTGTGACCTGGTGTTTTGGCCTCTTTCAATATGGCCCTGTGGAAGACATTATGGCATATCTGTTCACCATCACCAACAGTGTGCAAGGAATCTTCATTTTCCTGGTGCACTGCTTGCTCAACCAAAAGGTGTTGTATAGCAATATTTTTCAATCTTTTCCTCCCTATGGTCCCCTATCTGGGTCACATTATTGATGAAAAAGATTGCCATTTCCCCAGTTTTTATATATCTCAGCATATGTTGTGGCCTCCTCTTATGTGTTCTTCACTTTTGTGCTCCTTGAAATATCCATATGACCCCTGGCTGAGAATCACTGATGTAGAAAATGAGAGGGTTGCACAGGAATGTAAGTTACCACACAAACAACCTAATATTTCAAGTTTTCCAGACTGGGTTCAAGATTTTGTGAGCTCCTGGTACAAGAATAGTCAGAGCCATTTCCCACTCCCAATTTCTTGTCCATGCTAGAGATAAAAAATGTGGTAGTAACCAATGTTACTTCAAATTCACTCTGCAAATAAACTGGACTTCCCTTGGCATAAATCCTTCCCGTTATAGTCAGCAGCGGGACCACTAACTGATTGGTATGGAGTGGCATATTTGCGTCCCTTGTGAATCTGAAGCCATATTTATCATGCCTATGTGGAAATGTGTTCATTTTTCACTGAACATTTCTGGAATATTGCAAAGTGGTGGGTTCTGGTTTTGGGGTTGTTGTTTTTTTGGAGGCTGTTTGTTGCTAAATATAAAGTGGCTCCAGGCTTCAGATTTTGTATTTGTACCTGAATTCATCTATACCTCATGTGTAATTATCTATCCTTTTACCTAGTCTGTTCAGAAAGCACAGGTATAATTTAGTCTCTGTGAAGTTCAGTGGAGATTATAGACAGATCAATAACGGAATTTACTAAATGGCTGTCCAAAATATGTACAGTCTCTTTATTTTGGTATCTTCTTAACCGTTTATCCATCATTATACAACCAGACATTACCGGAGGTTTCAGAAATGGCAAAAATGTGTATAATCTTTAATTTTCCTTTAGAGAAAATAAACAGACTAGGGAAATAGAAGAAAAATGCATCACAACAGCCTCTTTGCAATGGGAACACTGCAGATTAATTACTTTGTTTACTAATATACACAAACACAAACAAATCCACAAACCAAACTAAAGCTTTGATTCTTTTGTTTTGGAATATTTCAACATACAGGTAGTTCTTATTTAGCGACCGCCTCTTTTTGCTATGACAACAGTGATGAAAAAAGTAACTTTGTGACCAATTGTGTAATTTACAACTTTTGCAAAACTGTAAAGCAAAGAAAAGCTGAAATAAGGTCATAAGCACAGCATACTTTCCCTTAGCAACGACTTCACTTAAAGGCCAAGTTGTCAGTTCTGATTATGGTTGCTAAATGAGGGCTTCCCGCTCTAATAGGAGACTAGTAGACGATTCCTCCTTCTGATTTTGAATTTTGGATTTTCAGGTGAGAGAAGCATACTGGCATTGGATCTATTGCAACAGAGAGAGTCCACCTGAGGTTTCTAAGATTATGGTGACCTCTTTACCCATCAGCAATCCTTCAGTAAGCATGATCAAAACTTTTTATTACATTTGCAGTGGCATGGATAAACAGTTTTTACAACCCAATATTGCAAGGACAAACATGCATAGGATATCATATTTCAGAGATTAGTATTATTTTTTCCACCTAATATTATTGTTACAGTGCAAATACCACGTATCCACAGATGGCAAAGGGGGCAAACACTGGTAGTCCTCGACTTACAACCACAATTGAGCCCAAAATTTATGTTGTTAAGTGAGACATTTGTTAAATGAGTTTTGCCCCATTTTACGACTTTTCTTGCCACAGTTGTTAAGTGAATCATTGCAGCGGACAAGTTAGTAACCTAGTTGTTAAGTGCATCTGGCTTCCCCATTGACTTTGTTTGTGAGAAGGGCACAAAAAGTGATCACATGACCCTGGGACGCAGCAAAGGTCATAAATATGAACCAGTTGAATTTTGAGAACCTGAATTTTGATCACATGATCATGGGGATGCTACAAAGGTCGTAAGTATGAAAAATGGACATAAGTCACATTTTACAGTGCCGTTGTAACTTTGAACAATCACTAAACAAACTGTTGTAAGTCAAGGACTACCTGTAGTTGGCTTAGTTTGATGTTGCTGAGATTTAGTTTTGCCATTATCTTCACCAAAAAGGCCTAGGAAGGAGATAACAATGGGTGGGCGGAGCCTCGCGCTACCATCACTACCAGTTCTCTGAACCACCCGCCGCCATCGCTATCGGTTCAGCCGAACCAGGCCAAATTGGTAGCATTTCACCCCTGCCTTGCACTAAGGTTATGTGGCTCAGGCTAACACAATAAGCCATGGTTTATTTGTTTTGATATATATTATGCAAAAATAAGCATTGAACTTGTCAACTTTGGTTTGTTGCATAAGCCTAAATCCAACCTTAGTTTACTATGTTGTATTATTTTCACATTTAGTTCATGACCTAATAAAAGCTTCTTGTTATTTTTTCAGACAAATGTACCAAGTGTTACGCCAGTGGTTGACCAGAAAGTAGAATGGGGAAACCCAACATAGTTCACTCTTTTGGACTCTTCTGTTCTGTTTGGAGAAAACTGAAGAAAAATTGAATATATTAAACCCTTTGTTTTCTTGTTGGCTCTCTCAGCCCTTTAATGTAATAATGTAATTAAATCCAGACCCATGCTGGAAACATAACTTTTAGTTCATTCCCTGTTTTCATTGCCATTTTCTCTCTGTTCTCCCTATAGTATATAATGTATATACTATATATAGTATATATAATGCAGTATTCAACTGTTTCACATTCATAGTATTTCAACTTTGCAAAGGACATATTTAAAATGTTTTATACAACCCTGATACAGCACTTTTCCAACCTTTTTCTGTACATTGCTCTTTTAGGGAATGTCATGTTTACTAAGGCTGAACATGGGTTGAAGGAATACAAAGGATGTGCCAACATAACAGTATCTTGACAGCAACATTCCTCTTCATAACGACAGTGTACTTTTAAACTGATCAATAGATTCTTTTTTGTGCTGCCAAAAAAAAAAGTATTTATTGCAGTCCTAAATCCTTATCTGTGGCAACATAAACACATTGAAAACTACAGACATTTCTGCTTAGAGAAGGAAAACACAACTGAAATAGTCCAGAGAGACAAAAACGCCAGTTTGGAAATGATCCAAGAATGGTCAGTTTCCAGACCAAAATTCTGCTAGGTTATCCAAGAATGTCAAAGCGCCATACAGTTACGCTAGATTAGAAGTAGGTGGGATGTGTCTGAGGATGGGAATGTGTAATGTTGATTGCCACAAAGAGCCAGTCAAGGCACAGTTTCCTTTATACAGACCATATTTCTACAGGATGAACCAATGAGTATGGCTCATTTGTGAGACATGCTTCTTACTTTCAAGTGGATGACTCAAGTTCCTTTGCTCTCCTCTTGTCAATTTGTGGTGTTTTCCTGGGCTTGGGTGGGACTTACCTAGCTCAGTTTCTGTATCAGCTGACTCAGCCTGCACCAACCCTCTACCTCCTCTCTTCAGCCAATTCCTGTGGTTGAGGCTGAAGCTCAGATTGGTCAAGCTCTTCTACTTCTGAACCCAAAGACTCAGACTGATCCTTAACATACATTGGGTAAAGATTAGAAGATTCTACAGCCATGTTGGTACAAAAATAGTACAGTTAATTGTAAGGAACAACTTGATCCTTCCAATCCTATCAATCCAGATGGAGTTGAATATTTAGGAATAGTTTATAAAAGGTTGCTGTTAATTTTAAACTGCAGTCTAGATTCCATTTTTGTATGTCGTACTTAAAAATGGAACTTGTGTCATAGCAACAAATTTCATTATCATTGCTTGTAGGAATAAATTCTTCTTAAAATGTTATTTTTGCTTTAAGCAATTCTCAAAGCCCCAAAGCCCTAAATTTGCATTTTTCTTGGAACAGCCATATTGCACTGCAAACCTACACTGAGTTTGGAATCAACTACTGTTCCAAGATCTCTGAGCACTCTAATACATCATGGTTATTCTCTTTTTAAGTATGAGAATAAATTTGTTCAAAAAGTAATAAGATAGATCGTTTTATTATCATTTTATCTGGTTAAACATTAATTGTTGAACCAAATCCAGTTAAATATTTCTCCAGGTGCTGAAGGCAGCTTCCCTGAGGATCTCCTTATTTATTTTATTCCAAAACAATAATGCTGTGAGATAAAATTGTCTGAGAAAAAGTCAGCTATTGAGTTTCATTGCTGAAGGTATTATCTGGCTGGATCTGGCTGGATCGCCCTGCTCTTGGTCCAATACTTTAAGCAATACATTATATATTGGCTCTCATATTAAGCCCAATTCTTCAAATACTCTGGGAGGATGTTCTGAGATTTGAACTCACCATTTTAATCTTTTTCAAAATGGTTCTTGATTTATGTCCATGATTCTGTTTTTTTAAGGGTGTGTGTGTGTTTGTTTTAGTTATCTGTTTATTAATCCGTTTAAAATACTTTATTTATAAAAACTAAGGTATTTTAAATGCATTAATTAGTTGAACTTAGCTAATAATTTTACTAGCTGATGCTTTCTTTCTTTATTGTTTTATTTCCCCTTTGTTTTTGTAGAAAAATAAAGAAGTATAAAATTTACAACCTCATACTTTGATGGTTCTTGAGTTTGAGTTTCCTGTATATGGGTTTGAGTTTCCTGTATGTTTCCTATATTTTTCAAAAATATGTCAGCTGGTGATGTTGCTAAACCTGGGGCCGTAGATCTGGATCTATTTTTTTCTGAGTTCTAAATTTCCACTGATGTCCATAAAAGTGTCCTCCTTCCTCTGTCCTTCCCCCCATGCCCACCCCAATTAATTTCTATGCAGATTAAGTTCATGGGATCTGAAGGTAAAAAAAGAACTTTATCCTTTCACTTGGTGCAATCTCTCCTGTGAATATCAGTATCTATTCTCCTTGCTCAGAAGTCAGACATTCCTGCAATGAATGTCAAAAGATGATCCCCACTTGCCCCCCCAAAATCAGAGCTAAAGCTATTCCCCAGCTTTTGGCAATGCAAGATGTATGGAAAACAGCCTCCATCAGTAGCATTAATTGACAGCCTTAAATTTTCTGAACGTTAAGCAAACTGAGACCATCTCTATAGGCCCAGATTGCCTGTATACATGCTTTTCACTTCTTTCATGTGAGCTAAGTTTATTTGGTTCAAAGAGATTTGGGTAGGAAATGAATTGGTTTTGTCTTCAATGAAATGCAATTTTTCAAGGGATTTATAGACATGCCCTGCTTTCTAAGGTATGAAGATACCCCACTTATTATTTGCTAAGAACATTCCTGACATTGGAGTGTTTGTCTTGTTATTAGCCTGCTGATAAGGCAGGCTAAGATGGGTTTTAACACAAAAAAGTGTTTTCAATCTTTTGTGGATTTTTCATGAGTCCTTCTGCACAGAGGAGAAGAAATCAGAGGTCTGCTAAGAGCTGCTTAAGACTTTGTGCTCCATTACCATTTTTGTTGTGGCTGTCAGGGAGATGGATACCTTATCTTATTACTGTTATTTTTAAAAGTTCTCTCCATGAGACTAATTAGTTGCCAATTATTTTTTCAACTTCTTGCTCAGGGTTGAAGGGCTGCAATGTAGGATGGTGAACATCCCAGATCACCAAAATGTTATTTTCATTGGGGAAAAAAAAGACTTCCCAAGGAGCTCCCTTAGCAAAGCCAAAGCCAGCTGGAGCAGTGTTTTAACACAATATTCAATGTCAGTGTCAAGCTGCCCTCACTTAATCTCCAAATAAAAATGATCCTTGGCTCCATTTGTTGAGAAAGGTATAGTTTTATTAAAGATCAAGTGGATTGCCTAGCCAGAACTGAGATTTGTGCACCAAAATCCCAAATGTTATACTTTTCCCTTCCCCCTCCTTGATTGGTTTTCATTTCCCACCCCAATTAAAGTATCCAATTATAATCTTGCAAGCTGTTTTCCTAATGGTCAGTTCAGGCGTGCTCTGGTATGCCTCCTCCTCCGTCCTCTAGCTAGGCAACTTTGAAGCAGTTCCTCGAGAAGGCATGTTTCACTTTCCCAAGTATTCCCCCCCTCTGCCCCGCCCCCTTTTCCATAGGTGGGACTGATGCCAGATTATAGATGGAAGACCAGCAGCTGCTGATGTTTTGAAGGAATAATTGGGTGAGCAGAGCGAAGACAGACAACGGGACTGCTGAGACAGGCAGTTTAACATGAAAATGAAGACAAGAAGAAGCAGTGAAGGCTTAGGGGCAGTTTACCCCATGCTTTCCAATACGGCCATTTGAAAAACACAGGCTATTTTGCCATATCAGCCTTCAAATCATTCAGCAGATGGAGGGACAACTGTTCTCCTGACAAACAAACAGACAATAAGTAAAAGTTGACTGTGAACTACCCCAAACAAACCAACTCCAGATAATATCCTAGCTGAGTGCAAAGAAAGGCATCAGACCATCTTTGAAGTTCCCCAACCCTAGTTAGTCATACTTTCTGGAGAATGATTGGTAATTCATTTCCCCACACATAAATAACCCTGATGGGACAGGGAGAGACATCAGAGATTTTGCTGATTGTTACCCTGAAGCTACCACAAGTTACAATGTGGGGCGGCAGCAGCACTAATTGGATTGCTAAAGGTAGGCTGTGGGGCCAGTGCTTTTTAGACCGACATACTTTCCTCTCCACTCAAGGCACATTTCTCTAGATATGAGGAAGAACCATAAATATGCATTTATAAATAAAAATAAGCATAAGCACATTTCTTACTTCCTGATCTATGTGATCCTGAATCCTATTTTTTTTTAAAAATATATGGCAAGGCCACACATATAGGAACTTAGTAAAGAAATGTTTTATGTCAAAGACCAATCTCTTCTATCTAACCAGGAACACCTTCCTTTCAAAGAGTTAGTTGGCAGGTAGTTATGACTAATATAAAAGTATAATCTCTACCTGGAGATTGTTTTCTGTCAGTCTAGGAATCTAATATGTTTTATCACAGCTCGTGCAAGTCGACATGAATATGTGCAAAGAACACAGCTTTGGAACAAGATATTATTTATGTATTTATTTTTTGCATGCAAGAGTAATCAGAAATACCTGAATAGTGCTATCATTTGCGAATTATCAGCTATTGTGTTTAAAAATACAGGACTAGAGTTAATTCAATACATTGCTGAGAAGTTAAACTACAGCTGGATGTGTTGATTCATTTCATTTCATTTCATTCATTTCATTTCATTTATTGGATTTGTATACCGCCCTACTCCCAAAGGACTGAGGGCGGTGAACAGCCACAGAATAAAACACATAAATGCAAATTTTAAAAACAGAATAAAACCGAATTAAACAATTTGGCCGAGACAAATTTAAAACTCAATAATGTTAAAAACAAATTAAAATTTACATTTTAAAGGGGAAAGATTTAGGCCAGGCTGGCTTGATGGAATAAAAAAGTCTTGAGAGCGCAACGGAAGGTGCGCAGATCCGCGATCCTCCGTATCTCCGGGGGGAGCTCATTCCAGATAGTAGGTGCCCCCACAGAAAAGGCTCTTCCCCTGGGGGCTGCCAGTCGACATTGTTTGGCTGACGGCACCCGGAGGAACCCCTCTCTATGAGAGCATACCAGCCAGTGGGAGGCTATTGGTGGTAGCAGGCGGTCCCGTAAATAAACAGATTAAACAGATACAGTATTCACTGTTGTAAAAAGCAGATTTTTTTTTCTTAGATTGCCTTTGCCAGCCCAACTCGATTGTTGCCTCTGTCAAAAATGCTGTAGTATTCTCTTATGAACACATCTCCTAGAATCCAGTTACTCCCACCAGTTGCTTGGAAACCAGCGGTGCAATAGCCTGGTAAAATCTAGAGAGAAGGAAGAAGACAACAACAACAAAAATTAAAAAACAGCCATAAGACTGAATCTGTGCAGGGGTTATTCAATGAATTAATTTTAGTCAAATTGTACCAGTAAACCTACAAACACACACACACAAAAGCAAGTGAAAATATATAAAGGTACATATAAACAAAATAAAATAAACGCTAGTGTATGGTCTACAGAGAGATTGTTAGTTAAGATGATATCCAAAGGAATAAAAATCCAATTCTTCAAGTAAGAAAGCTCTTTAAAAGCTGTATGGAGATTCCAGATTTGTGAAATGCTTTGTGTGCTGCTTCATTGCGAAAAGAATTGAACTGTAACATTATCCTCTCTTTGAACTGTGCCAGCAGATATACAGTGAGACAGGATAGTATTGAAACCCTTTCTGCTAGTTCGGGGGGGGGGGGGGGAATGCCAGTGAATTTATGTGGACATTGTAATAGTGTTGTTTTGTATTGCTGTACTTTTAATCCAGGAAGACATCAATAACATAGAAGTTATTTGTTTTTATTGAGAGTTATTAATATCAAGAGTATAAATTTTCAGGAGATAACACTGTTGAGAGATCAGTTAAAAACTTTACAGACTCATCCGAACAAATGGATATGCTTGGTTAGTGTAAATTTTGGCTTGATTCTTTGTGGTTTAGGATGTTGTGCAAATCATCTTATTCCATTTATTTATAGTTTAAATACAATATTATGTGAATTCAAACATTGACTAATTCAATAAGCACATATATAGAAACTATAAGGAGATTCAGGCTTGGAAGTGGACTGTGGTTTCCACATATACATTGAGCCCTGAAATAATATAATGGAGGAGATTCCTTAACAGCCTATTTTTTCACAGGGTGATTGACTTGGTTCTGTGTTATTATTTTGGTGTACTAACTACTCACTGATTAGTATCCCCCAGACATAGATAATATAGGTAGGGTTACTTAGATGTTTTGGGACAATGCCTAGGATTCCCAGACAGCAGAGCTATAATTAGGGCCCATACTATTCTAGAATTGTTGGAATTATAATTCATCATATTTGAAGAGTTGAATTGGATAAGATAGTATATTATCAGCAGGCATCAATATCTGGTAAGTCTAGTGCAGAGATGCCAGGAATAGTATGAGATGACCAGGCTGAACCTGAGGAGGGGTCAAACATGTCATAAGTCACAAGCCCCTTGAAATCCGCAAGAGATCTAAGCGCAGCCCACAAATGCCTCTTAATTTTTGCTCATTTCCCTTGACCATTGCTAACCCAGATTTTGTAGACAGCTTAAGCTTGCAATAAATCTTTATACTCAGATTTATTTGAATCTGAATCTCCTGATTTCCCTGGCACTTGACAGGTATGCTAGGAAGGATCTCCCAAGCACATCAAATTTGGGCCTTTGTTTTACTGCTATGCTTATGCTTTTCATTTTATTGTGGGAACATAACTATGGTGTGCTGGGGTAGTTGGACATAGTGGTATCTGGAATAAAGGAGTAATAAAACTTACCAGACTATAGCTTTACGTCTCATGTATTTTCCACATAAAATACTGTACATCATGTTCTATCTAGAGATTAATGCTGCTCAGCCTTGGCAACTTGAAGATATGTGGACTTCAACTCTCACAGTTCCCCAGCCACCAAGTTGCTAAAGTTGAGAAGCTCTGATCTAGATTATAGCTGCTCTTTTTCCTTTCGTGTAACCTTTTGACTTCAAATAACTAAAAGTAGAATGGCGAGCAGACTTTTTTTTTCTCACTGCCATTGCAAAAACACATATTGTGGTCTTAAAAAGAAAATGCAGAAAGTGAGATTTTGCAATTTTCTATGCAAAGAGGAAACTAAGGGGAAAACAGCATTATTTTCTTCCACATTTTGCCTTTCCTGGAACAGCTAAAAAAACACTTGCGACACCTGATATCATACTGAAAATTTTGGATCAAAAAATATTGATGGTGATAAACATGTAACCTGCAGGACAAAATTACTAAAAGTCAAAAACCGTATTCAAGAATCAAATCTATGTTAATCTAATAGTATCTGAGAGCAGGTATGATTGCGCTTCCACAGAGCACCTTTATCCTTGAATTTGAGATGTACTTCAAAAGAGCATCTCCAGACCCAAACTGCATTACTAAGAATATTTCTTACAAAAGATTGCCTCCATCTTTCCATTTTCATCCCTTGCCTTGGGCAGAGTTATGCACTTCTAATCTGCATAGAAATAGTTGTAACCAAGCACTGAGTATAAATCCAAATCTATTATGTACCTGATTAGTATAAGCTGCTGGGCTCAGTGGATAGTGGATTCCATTGATCACAAAAACAATATCAGGCAGTTGACCGGGTTTGCTGCAGTTGATTACACGCTACACAAAACAAGGAAGAGTGTTCTTGAATTATTCTGATCACAACAAACAGTATTTTTTTTTAAATCACAAAATGCAACATTTTTGTTCCACATATGAAATTTCAAGAAAGTAAAATTGCTGTCTTACATGGTAATTCACTATTATGTTTATTAAGTGTTATGTCCCAAAGGTGTTTTTTCAAAAAGCAACTGGGCTCCCCCCCCCCTTTGAAGACGTTACGCTTCTCATCCAAGAAGCTTCTTCAGCTCAGAACTGAAAAAGCTTCTTGGATGAGAAATTAAATGTCTTTGGGGTGGGGGGAGTCCCATTACCTTTTGAAAAAACACCTTTGGGCAATCATGACCTGGATGACTGAGAAACTCCATAAACATTAAGTTTTATGCTTGAGGTGAACATCAATTTGCAAATCAAGATAGTTTCAGTTACTCTGATTATATGATAAATGCAGGAAGTGTTTTCTTAATCAATCTCTAGGGAGATTTAATATTCTTTACTATTTAAGGATTTTTACAGCCATAACCCATGATCATCTCATACACTTTATAAGTAAAACAAAACCTTAACAAGACTATCAAATTTACATTTGAATTTTAATGAAATGTACAGGCAGAAATCTGCTGAAGTGGAAATCCACAATGCAAACTGAGCAGTAATACAAATCAGATGTCTACCAATCTATGTATTTCCATACCTAACCCCTTACAGCCTGGTACTGTATGGCCATCAGTGTGATAAGGATGAGTAGAAGAATCTTTCAAGTGTAATGAATGACAAATACAATGGCAGAGAATAAGGGGTTTAATCTTACCTGCCCCTGTTTAGCTCCAATGGCTTGTAGGATGCTAGATATGCCGGATGGTGGACCAGCCAGGAGGGAGGTACCTGTATCAACAATTGCTTGACAGCCACTATTGCAGGCAACCGTATTACCATTCACTAAAACACTAAGAAACAGAAATCATGTGATGGTGATACTAGAAATAAAAAAGGCTACCACTTGTTAAAATATAATTAATGTGTCCCTTAAGAAGTTATTGTGAGGGTGACTAATATGGTTCTATACTATATAATTAGTCAAGGCAAAACCAGGATATGTGTTTGAAACTGCAGAAAGAAATTATAATAAATGTAGCTGGGAATTCTTTAGAGCAGGAACCTCTGCTCTTCCAGTATGTAACATGCCATATGTAATCAAAATTTTCTTTCCAGAATTTTTTTTCTTTCCAGAGCTTGACTTATTTTCCTTTTTTTTCACTTGTAATGTCCAATAATAGTAAAGAGCTCAATCTATATAGTATATTGTTTATAATCTAAATAATAGTACTTATGGCAAATCCTGCTTACCTGTCCATTGAAATCTGCCAGTATGTTTGTTGACTCACAGGGATCCAGTTAATAGAACCAGTATAATGAGAATGATCTATTCCACCAAAAGTGATCTTGCTCCCAGTTGCTTTTCTGAAACATGAATATGAAGTTGTCAAGCCATTTGATGCATATTAAATTTTCAGCTAAAATTGTGACTTTTCAAAAACTTGCTTTACTGTTACAAAGTGCCAGAAGATGTTCATATCATGATTACAAAGAACATTAAATAATAACTGATATTCTCCCATGTCCCAGAATTTTAAAAGAAGATTCCTCATCCACACATGCAACAAAAGAAACCAAAAGGATCTGCTTGCTCTTTCCCACTTTTTCCATCCATTCAAGACTTTTCTTCACTTTGTGCATATTTGGGGGGAAAATGCCACCAAGCAAAGGACCAGGTAGAAGTGCTCAAGGATCACCCCATTAATGAAACAATCTGTTCATAAGCTCTATGGAGTTCCAGCTTTTCAAAGAATTGCAAAAGAAAACATCAATTTCAACACAACCATAGCTGACCCAGAAATCCATTGGCTCAGCTCTCTACTACTGCTGACATAGTGGAATCAGAGATATCCCATGCTACTTTAAACCTAATGCAGAATCATTAAGAGAACTTGCCATGAGAAGTTCCAAAGGTGCTTTTTCAAACAATAATTGGATTTTCTTGGTTTTTTTCCTTGAAAAAGTTTCACTTCTCATTCAAAAAGCTTCTGAACTAAAGAAACTTTTTGGATGAGAAACAATAGCATAGCACTTAAAGTTATATACTGCTTCACAGTGCTTTATAGCCCTCTCTAGGCAGTTTACAGAGTCAACATATTGTTTCCAATAAACTGAGTCCTATTTTACTGACATCGGATGAAAGGCTGAGTCAAGGCGGTCAGAATTGAACTGCTGGCAATCGGCAGTTTGCAGAATTAGCCTGCAATATTGCATTCTAACCACTGCACCCCAGGCCTCTAAGAATTAAAACAAGGGAAAAAAACCAAGAAAATCCAGTTGCCTTTTAGAAAAGCACCTTTGGGACAACCATGACCAGGATGATAGAGAATCTCCATAGACATTTTGCTGTGAGAAGTTTGGCCTTTACACAAATGCAAGCTCATGCAAGCTCAAATGCTAGAACAACAGCTGTCTTAATCTTTGCTGTTGAATTGTTATAGAGTTATAATCCATGGCCATCTCATACACTTTAAGAATACAACCCAACTCTGTGTTATTCAGGTGACATGATTGGGCTGCCAAAGAAATCTATTCCATTTTCCTTCCACCACTAACAACAACTGGTAGATCAAAATATTATTTACCGGCTGAGATAAACAGAAAACAAGTGTTGTTGCACTAAACCTTCTTTCATCAAATTATCAAAGACAGGAGTTGCTTGATCAACCGAAATTGAGGGGTAGGCTAAGCCTAGGATGCCATCAAACTTTGCATAGGTAAAAATGCTTCCTGGCTCTTCAGTGCTCAAACCAAAAGGTTGATTGGTATCAGAGTAGCTGGACACCTAGAAGAGAAACAAAGTTTTCCTTTATCTATTAACCTGGTGAACCCCAGAGCAGACTTTTAATACTATGAGTGACGGCCACCCCCATAAGCCTAGGCTCATATTCTTCAGCACACAATTAAATTAATAAATATCACGGCTTCAAGACAATAACTGAGTCAGCCACGGCCTTTTACTAATTAATTAAAATTACTGAAGAGACTGAGTTTGCCCAAAACCAGTAACAATTCTATTTTGTTTTGCTCTCAGGCTCCAAGGTGAATGTATAGCTGCTGGCATCATGCACAGACCTTAGTGTGAGCTCCTTTCTGTATGTCATTTCTGTCATTTTTTCCCCCTCCTTCGCAGAAATGAGCATAATACATTCCTTGTTACTGGGATGTTGATGGGATGGGTGGGTATCAATAAGGCCAAGTCGGTGCCCACAACCATGAATTTGAAACCCCACCTGTTTTTTTGAAAAACATCCCATCCCCTTAAAAAGGGCAGGAGCTTTGATGGTTGTGATGTCACCTGATTTTATTTTTTTAAATAACTACCCACAACTTGCCTCGCTATCTCTAATATGTTCAGGTACCATAGCCTAACATGGGAGGTTGAATTCTAAAGCCATGCAGACTCTAGTATACAATTTTAAAAAATAATAAAAAAGAGAACCAATAAGAAGCATAAACTATGCACATCTAGAGCAAACAATCCCTTGGACAAATGTTCTCCCATACCAGTGATGGCGAACCTTTTACTTACCGAGTGCTGAAGAGGAATACGCTTTGAGCTCTGCGCATGCTCGTGTGCCACCTGCGGTAACACGTGGCTCCTCCCCATGTGCTGCACGCATAACCACACCATCTGTGCATGCGCACAGCTTTTGCGTATGTGCACTAGTGCACGCTGCGTGCACAATCTCACACGTATGCGCAAACACATGAGCAGGAGAGCTCCAAAGACCAGCTGGGTCCCCTGAATTGCACGCATGTGCACCAGAGGCGTATATGCACAGTTTCAGGTGAGTTTGATGATGGCTTGCATGCCCAGAAAAATGGCTCTGCATGCCACTTCCAGCACGCCTGCCATAGGTTCGCCAACACGGCCCTATATGGTTAAACATCCACCTCTGAACTATACCATTGTTGGAAATAGACTTTATTAACCATTTACTATCTGCTCATCTTTTAGGTAGCTACAGAAATGCATGGTTTTACCTTCACTGTGTCGTATCCTAACAAGCCCTTCATGTTTCCTGTGCCATACCAAATGGCCATAGTCTTTCTTGCGCTCTTGAAAGTAGAAGAAAGGCTTGGGTTAAATCGTTGATGTTTTGCTAAATATAAAAAAAAAACAAAAAACACCAGTCATTAATTAATATTAAACCAGCTTTTAATCAATGGTGGGTATCAAGCTCAGTACAATATACATTTCTTCCTGAGGAAAAATATTGCAATGCTTTACAGTGCAGAGCATTTGAACTATATTATTATTATTATTAGCTGATTAAAAGGAAATGCTTTCCTTTTATTAGCCAATTAAAAGGAAAAGCCACATAAATAGTTAATAAAACTAGTGGATAGAATTATTTACTAGAGGAATATCACTTAATATAAAAAGAATATTATTTCTGGAAAATATGATATGTTACTATTTGCGTCAGTCTTCAAAGACGGAAATTGATTTTAACACGACCATTTTGAAACCTTTTGCTGAAAATTACCCTGTGCTTTTACAAACTAAAATTTATCTGTGCAGTCATATAAATGTCTTCCCAAAATCAAATCCCATAATATTCAGTGGAATATATTCCTTAGAACAAGAGTGTCAAGCTCAAGGCCCAGGGGCTGGATCTGGCCCGCGGGGCTGCCCTGGAAACAGCGAAGGACTGGCCCGCAGTGCTTCTGCCAGTGAAAACGGTCTCCTGAGCTCCATTTTGGTTGCTATGGCCTCCTGCAACCCTCTCCCAGTGAAAGAGAGTTGCAGGAGGTCGTGGCAACCAAAGACGGAGCTCGGGAGCCTGTTTTCGCTGGCAGAGCACTCAGGCCACCACAGACGCCGCCAACACGAGTGACATGAAGCTGGCCACACTCACCCTGGCCACACCCACCCCGGCCCCCTGAGGTCAAACATAACCCTGATGTGGCCCTCAATGACATTGAGTTTGATACGCCTGCCTTAGAAGATTGCATTTGGTTACCCAAATGCTATACATGCTTATTGTTAGAAGCCAAATCCCCTTGCGCTCAGTGGGCCTTATTCCTAAAATCCCACTGCCAAACTCTCCTGATTCTTATTTAACGTTCATGAGATGCTGTTCTCTATCATTCTAAATCTTTTTGAATCTTGGATGTATACATGGATATGGAACATTTATAGGGTTTGAACTGCCCAGCTGATCAGTATCTGCCCTTTATGGGCAGTAGCCTTGAACAGGCAAAGTAACCAGCTCTTAGGTGTTGACCAGAAATCAACTGCTTTGGAGAGTCCTTGGTGCTTTCTTAGCTTGGTTGTTTTCTTGCAAACATTTTATTTGGTGCTAGCACTAAAGAAGTTACACAGCCAGGTAACAGAATGTCTGCAAGAAAACAACCAAGTTCCGAGAGCACCAAGAAGTCCACAGTCCAGCTGGTCCAGAACACAGCAGCGCGGGTAGTGATGGGAGCAGCATGGCGCTCCCACGTAACACCGCTCCTGCGCAAGCTGCACTGGCTCCCGGTGGTCTTCCGGGTGCGCTTCAAGGTGTTGGTTATCACCTTTAAAGCGCTCCATGGCATAGGGCCTAGCTATCTTCGAGACCGCCTGCTGCTACCGACGACCTCCCAGCGACCCGTGCGCTCCCACAGAGAGGGCCTCCTCAGGGTACCATCAGCCAAACAATGTAGGCTGGTGACCCCCAGGGGGAGAGCCTTCTCTGTGGGGGCACCTACCCTCTGGAATCAGTTGCCCCCAGAGATAAGGAGAATCCAAGACCTCAGTGCCTTCCGCCGTGCCCTTAAAACCCACTTTTTCCAGCAAGCCGGGCTGGCTTAGGAAGAAATTTTTTAAATTTTTAAATGTTTAATTGGTTTGTGGTTTTTTTTAAATTTTGGGCCAAATTTATATAGATTTTAATTGTTTTTAATATTTGTATTTCATGTTTTTAATTCTGGCTGTGCACCGCCCTGAGTCCTCAGGGAGAAGGGCGGTATATAAATTGAAAATAAATAAATAAATAAATAAATAAATAAATAAATAAATAAATAAATAAATAAAGTTGAACCCTGAGCTATATGTATTCTATTGGTATCAACTGCCAATTTACCATGCCCACTTCTTGCCTTGCCCTGTACCCTTCCACTGATCTTTAAAAACATAAAATGAAATAAAGTAAGCATATTTCTATGCCTGAGCTCATCACAATAGCATGCTAACAGACCTTGTTTTGTTCCTTTAATTTATTGTTTGGTCTACTTTTCAAGCCCACACAGTGCTAAACAGCAGTGAAAGAAGAGGAGTGAAGCAGACAAAATGTCCTCTCCACAGAAACGCAGGCCATCCTGTATCAAGTGCTTTTCCCTCTGTGCTGCAAAATGAGTTTTCCTCATTTTTAAGAAAGCCAGTGCTAGCTGTGTATTCTGCTACAATGGCATGCCTTCAGGACCGCTGGGTGAAATTTCAGGGAGCAGGGTCTCTCATGCCATTATCAGATCTGCATCCCTGTTTAGAGAAGTTCTTCATTAAGTAGAGCAATGGCTTCGGGCAATTTTTTTTTCATCTTGCAGGATTTTCTAGCTACGATGCAGTGAAACTGCATCTTTTATAGCTATCACTGCTATCCAGTATATGTAATACAATTTAGTACATTTATGAATCCATTTGATCAAGTCTGATGAAGACAGTTACTTACTACATGCTTGACTATTGCAGAAAATAGATGGTACCCAGAGATTTGATGATCCAGTGTCGAACACAACAGTGAATTCCTGCGGTGGTGTTCCAATATAGATTGTTCCATAGTACTGGGACTGTTAATTTGTAAATAATAAATATATGTTGGAAGACCTAAGTACAGTAGATCTTTTTGACAATGTTTTAATATTGAGGCATGAAATAAACACCATAAACCTAAGTGTTACAAAATAAAGCAATAGAAAAAGCATCTATAGAAGGAAATAATAAAACAAAGTAGAAACCAAATGAATTAACAAAAGGGTGTGCCACCCTGTTAGCTACATAAATAAGAGTAATCGAGCTAGCATTATTTCACTAGCATTTTGACATTTATATTGGTAAAATAATTTACAAATTATTCAAATATCACAGGAAATAAATAACATACATTTGGGAAAAGGTTTTCCCATGTTAAAACATACTATCTGGACACAGGGCTCCAAGCTAGAGAGCATCAAGGACTACACAGTTCAACCCTGAGCTACCTATATTCTCTCCTATTGGCAAAGCAAAAGAAAACCAGCAACTTACATCTAAGTAGTTCATGAGTGGTTCATCAGCCAGCTGACCAGGATTGAAAACATCTGGAGAATGTGTGGTGTACTTAGTACTAATGTCATAATGATGTTTCTGTAGAAGACTTTCCAGCAAATGTTTCTTCCTAAGAATATCTCTAAGTTTCTCTCCTTTCCAGAGGGGAACCCTAGCATACAAGAACAAAATGAATAGATGCTATGTTGTCGTTCCTCTCCTATACATGTGTTCCTTTTAATGGAAAAAAAAAATTTATACTGTTTCACATTGTCATCCACCCTATATCTAAATTAAGTAAAAACATTTATGGATTTCAGTCAAATATCATGGGCTTTCAACTTGACTCCTTCAGCAGCAAAAATATTAATACAGCCCAAACTCATGAACATAATAAACCATACATCCAAAAGAGTTGCACAAATGTAAGAGATGATACGACTGCCTAAAGAAAATGCTACAAGTTAATTTATTCCATCCTTAAACTTTAAAAGCATTAGTTGAAATTTTTAACTAGTTTCTAGATATTTAATATCTAGAATATTTAAAATATTTAAGATAACGTTTACATATTAGTAAAACCAAAAGAGTATAATAATGCCTTTAATATTGGCTCAATCTGCTTTCTCTTTGCATTGTATTGTATTAAAATAACAATGTAATTTTAAATCTGAATATACCATCCATAGTTTATCTCCCCTGTATTGCCAGAATAGAAAGTTCATGAATAAATCAAGTAAACAAGCAAACAATTGCAGCTGTCAGTGATGAAAATATTAGTAATAAAATGAGGACTGACTCAACAAAACATTCAGAAAAAGCCACAAGAGCGAAGAGAATTGCTAGGCACTTCATGCTGCTCCTTCCACCAAAGATCTCCAGTTGTGCTGGTGCCTGCTCTACATCTTGTTGCTATTTTATAGCTACTGAAGTAGTACTCACCTTCTTCTGAATAACAAGTTATCTTAATTCAACAAAAAAACTCTAATCTCTGGTGACCAATTCACTTTGCTCTCTGTAAATACATTGAAAACTTATCAGGATCTCCAATATGTATCATTTGCTGTAGTTACTACATTGCCAATCAGTTTCAGAGTAGTTCATGACTTGATTATATGTATAGGACTAAGCAGCTGCCAATCACAATATACCAAACTATTCGTTTCAAATAACATTACGGAAATCCTCAACAAATTGGAGATGCTGTACTGGTAGAGATGTTTAGGATTGGGGTACCATTCTGTGTCTTAGATGCTTTACCCTTGTCACCATCTTTTTTGAATCATTTTTGTTGTCTTTATTGCAACATTACTTTCCTTGACTAAACATGATGCACATAAAACCATATTAAAAGCGTAGATAAAACCCAGGATGGTACCCAAAAGCAGAAAATAACAATTGGACTCAATTTGTAATCTGATGGATTGGAATTTGATTTGTTGCTGCCAGACATGAAGAAGAAAATCTAGTCTGACTATTATAGCCTTGGCAGAAAAAATTGAAAAGGAAACAAGTACAAGAAATTCAGAAATAATGGAAATGATGTGTGATGGACTGGATTCTCTTGGCAAGATGGGCTGCTGTGTTTTCAGAAAGACCTTTGAACAATGGATGCTGCAGAAATATTTACATCAGAGACTGCAGTAATAGTCCTTGTGAATGAAATGCAATTGCTGGGAAGATCCTTAGTTAATGGCATTATTAGTAAGAGTAATCTAAGGAATGGTTTATTGTTGGATCAGAGATAATTGGGGTGATTTGTGACAGATAAGAAACCATTGTAGACTTTCTAAGAGTTAATTACAATAATAGATTGTTGCAGAGAGCTCTGAAGTTTAACTTCCTTGTTGATTAACTATTTTTCTACATTAATATAAAATAGGTGTATCACAGGTGAATTGGTTACTAATAGATGTAGATCTTAAGACCTCTTTGTAAGGGGAGAAAGCTATTATTTCTGTAACATATTTGTTAGTGCTCAGTTGGGGGAAGATAATATGAATTTCTGTTTTTTGTCTTTTAATTCACATGTTTAAAAAGTTTTTGTCTAGTTTTGTCTTACTTTTGTATTTTTTAAAAAAAAAAATTCCTTTGGAGTTTGTATTTTAATTTTCTGCATAAAAAAATTAAAATTAAAAAAGAAACATTAATCAAAAAATTGTAAGTGCCAGCCCAAAACATTCTGTTGTTCTCACTCTTGAATTGTCAAACATATCATGAAGGATTTGTGCACAGTGAGATAACAGGTCATTGTGAACATAAATTTATAAAGAGTAGAATTTATAAAGATATATTCATAATCTGTATATAAAGAGGGGGAAAAAGCATTTCTAGCACATACATTCTCTCCAACAGATTATAGGAAATGTTCATACTTTGACAGCATTTTGTGCATTAGTTGATTTACTATGTAATCTCCAACAGGAGTTTACTATTATGCAAATGCAGACTTACTCTGCTTAGAGCAGACATATTGAAATTAATGGAGTTTACATTAAATGAAGCCTCATAAATTTCAATTGATCTTCCGTGTGATTAGATTTCATTCTATTGCTATGTTATTGTTTACACATAAAAAACCTTATATAAACAGCCCAATCTTAAGTAAATTTGCTCAATATAGCTCATGCTCCTTTTAACTGGATCGAACTCTGTTCACTGGCATTGCAGTCTTATGTTTTCATAAATGGCAAAGGCTAGGAAGAAAGTCAATGTAGGGGTGAGGGAGAATGTAAGTTCCACATGACCTTGTGTATTTTTCCAGTTCTTATGGTTCCAAGGCAAATGTTCCACTTTTATCTGAAGTCCTTGGCAAGTATCTTTTGAGCATAACCGCTTAGGAAAGTTGAGATTATATCAATATATCTATATTTAGTACTAATTAAATATATTTAATACTAATATAAGTTCAATGTTAGGACATACCAGAACCTCTTAATAGGCCCTGCTAGCAGTGCTATCATGTTGCTGATATACCTCTGAATGTACTGTAAAAAGCTTTATCATGATATCCTTTGCTTTTTGAATCAGTGACAATTAAAATTAGAGTAATAGAAACTTCAGAGTTGCGTAGTAATCCCTCTCAAATAGTCTCTTCCAGTTTCTTAATGTTTTTTTTATTCTTGAAAACCACACATGAACTATATTGCTGTTATTTACTGGTCCCACTAATATAATCTTGGTTAGGTTTACTTGTTACAATATTTTTCCTTGCCTATTCCATAGCTCAAAGCACAAAGAACTGATATATCCATGATTCATTTTCATGTGATACTGTATCTGTATTTCTCTGCTTCTTGTTTCTCAGCTAAAATTGTCAAACATTTCTTTTCAACAATATTTTTTGGATCAATTCAACAAACTTCAAGACGACATTTCTGGTTAACAAAAGGAAAAAATTCTGTTTTCTTTGTGTCCTTTACTGAGTATTTTTATATATTATTTGGTTAAAACCAATAAAACAAACCTAAGATTATTAATTTACTATTTTAAGTGAGAATTAATGCCAAACAAAGGGACCAGATTATGCTATTTTGAGGCAAGGGAATGGAATTCAAAAATTGCATCCAACAATAGCATCCTAAAGCATCTTCACTGATGACTTTGCATTTTTTTTTCTTTTTGGAATTTTTGAACTTAGTTATGATATGGGAAAGATACAGGAAGTAAGAACATGTCCACAATGACCTCTAAACTCTGTACTGTGTACAATATATCAGAAAAGTGTTGCATGCGTTTTGGTGAGGCTTGTTGGAGTATAAGTTTGAAGAGAAATATTCCCACAAAATATCTTCGTTTGTGAGAAACGTTGTAAATTATACTTTTGTTAGTCTGCTCATACTTTTTCAGACAAGGGATGCCATTGTTACATTGCAGTAGTTAGACAACATGGGAAAGTGAGAAGAACCAACAAAATTTTAGGAAAGGACAATATCGTGTATGGTGTATCTTGGCTAGAGGTGAGAAGGAGGCACCATTTGAAAAATATGTTGATGTATCCTTGTGGCATATGGATTTTGTGGCCTGGCCTGGCTGCTATTCTGCTAGTGTGAGCCAGTTTTTAGAGTGGGGGAAAAAAGGAGAAAAGGACACCAACATCAGCACGAGGCCTGATGAGCTGACCTGGCTGCTGGCTAGGACTGGTGTGGGGAGATTTTAGACAGCAGTCCATTAGTGCAGCAAAGTATATGGGTGTTGGGGACTAACAACCCTGGGCAGAAACCAGGGGTGAAATCCAGCAAGTTCTAACAGGTTCTGGAGAACCGGTAGCAGAAATTTTGAGTAGCTCAGAGAACCGGCAAATACAACCTCTGGCTGGCCCCAGAGTGGGGTGGGAATGGAGATTTTGTAATATCCTTCCCCTGCCATACCCACAAAGCCACGCCCACAGAACTAGTAGGGAAAAATTTTGGATTTCACCCCAGGAAGAAACCCATCTTCTCAGTTGCTGTAGGACATGCTGCCTTCTAAGCAAAATTTCGAGAAAGGGAGAGAGAAAAAGGAGTAAGGAAAAGGAAAGGAGAGTAAATGTAGCAGGAATGAAAATAAAAACTGGAGGAGAAGCTGGAGGAAAGGCTGAAGAGAACTTGGAGGCTGAAATGAAGCATGTAGGGCAAGTGTCAGCTCCTATTCAGGGACAGAACAGTTCAGAGGTGGCTTTTGTGGAAGAAAGCAAGAAAAGACCAGAAGGAAGACTTCCACCCAGGAGCCCGGATAAGAAACAGGTACTAGCTGGCTGCAAGTGGTGACTTCACTCAAGACCCAGGAGAGGATAGCGGAAATGACTGTTGTTTTAAAAGCCCTGGTCTACGAGGAAGGACTGGGTAGAAGACTTTGAGAAAGGTTCTTCCCCAATGGAAAAATGGAAAGTGTTTCAACTGAGCTGAAAATAATCAAGACATATTGAACTCTTTTTAGTAATCCAGTTTGTTTGTTTCTTTCCTTTCACTCTGTCTCTTGTCTAGCCCAGTAAAGAAGGACAGAGTTGGAGAGAAAAGGGGAGGAAGTAGGAGAGATAGCGGGAAGTAATTGCTGAGATGGAGACTTGGGAGGAAACCTGGCATCAGGATTGTCTTTTAAAGATCTGGTGTAAATAACTATATGTAGCAAAAAGTAAAAAAGCCTTCACTGTCGTGTGCTTTTTCGTCACTTGCCACCTTTGCTAAGCAACACATCTCCAGTTCAAAAGCAAACCCTGTGATAATCTTATATTTGAATACTTTTGGCTTTGCCCTAGTAAGCCTTGGCAATCACTTAAAAATTCCACCAAAAGCTATTTGACTTGTAGATAGCTTGTCATGCCAGAAAAGGTCATTTGTATTTGATATTGATATATTTAAATGAGTCAAATCATATTTTTATTAAGGTTATCATCCTGACTCAAGAAAGCATTAAACAAAGCAAACAAGATTTCTTCTGCGTTGTAGGTCACCCTTCTTTCTAATGACTTTGGGAGGATGTTTCCCAGTCATCTCAAATTCAGAGCAGTTTTGCCTGGAAATAGATTACTTTGCAAGGTGAAGACACGTGAGGTTGCAAATACTTACTGTTCCTATTGTATTTGAAGAGTGCAACATTCTTTGATGTTTTAGGCATCGTAGGTTGTAGTACAGGGATGGGTTCCACTTACCTTTACTACTGGTTCTCAATGGGAGTGCCACACAGAAGCTTCTGTGCATGCACAGATTGTCAGTGATGATGTTGGGGCGGGGGGGCGGAGCCTCCCGCCATTACTACCGGTTCGCAAGAACAGGACTGAACCGGTAGCAACCCACCACTGTTGTAATACTTTCCTTCAAGAGACAAATTTCTAGTCTTTCTACTGTTGCTCTTGGTATGCCCATAAGAACTTCTATAAGAGAGTTGCTGGGTCAGACCAAAGATCCATGTAGTCCAGCATTCTATGTCACATGGTAACCAATCCAACACATTTAGAAAGCTCATAAATGCAGATTTCTGCTGTTGTTCCCTATCAGCTGGAGAAGACATCCTGTGATTCATCTGTGATTCAAGTGCAGTACATAAGCAATTAAAACCAAAAGTTTTTACTGTAGGCAGAATGTATAAATAAATAAATATATTTTGTAACAACTATGAATCTACCCTGTCCTCCTTTTAAATGTTTTTGTGACCATCACCCCATCTGATGACAGTGAACTCTAAGTGTATTCATGAGTCCAAAAAGGGGACACTTGGACTAAAGTACAACTTCTCCTTACTGGAGCCAATTTATAATAGCGTTGCTAAGCTAATAAGAAAATGTAGGGAGATTTTAAAAAGCTGCTCAGATCCCATAATAAAAACACACCAATATTACATTGAACTAATACCCAGGTCCTACAATTTTAATTCAATCAGTGTGAAACCAATTTGGGGCAAAATTTGGAAAGCAAGGAAGAATGTTCACGTTTTAACATTTAAAGAATTTGGCCCATATATGTATCAGTTTGTGTGCCACCAAATGCTTTTAAGTTGAAAATAGTTTGGGAAGGAGCAGCACATCTCATGGTGTTGGGGTCCTAATATGATGGTTGTCCACCAGATTGTTTGCTCTTTTCTCCTCTCCCCCCCCCTGCTCTTTTTGCCTTCTTGCTGTTAATTATTCAGTCCTCACTGCACAAGATACTCCCATTTTTAATCAATATATTGGAGGATAAAGCCTAAACCACCAGCAGCAGCAAAAGAGTTTCTGCAGAGAAAAGAAGTAAGAAGGTGCATCAATGGGTGAACAGGGGGAGGGGAGAGGGATTGTTGACTCAGCCTTCCATCCTCCCGAGGTAGGTAAAATGAGGACCCAGATTGTGGGGGCAATAAACTGACTTTGTATAAAAAAGAACACCGCTTAGGGCGGGCCGAAAGCCCTACTAAGCAGGTATATACAAAAGTATGAAGGCTATTGTTTAACGCATTGTAAGCCGCCCTGAGTCTCCGGAGAAGGGTGGCATATAAATTGAACCAATAGAACCAATAAATTGTCATGCATCTGGTATCCTGCATGGGATCTCTTTATAATTTTGTCCTCAACTCTGAGTCTCCTTATTTACTGTATATATGTCCAAAGAGAGAAATTGGGAATATGGGCTGACTGATAGAAAGAGAGAGAGAGAGAGAGAGAGAGAGAGAGAGAGAGAGAGAGAGAGAGAGAGGGAAATGCCATCTTCTGAAACAGGTATTTGTCTTTTGTGTTTTGGCGGGGGAGACAGAATGATGGCGTCACATTATTTGTGTTTTGAATTTCAGGCCACTCATTCACTTTATAATCTGTTTGCTCATGTCTCCATATTACCAGCTAACTTTTTGCAGAATGATATTTTGTGGCTAGCCAAGGCTGCTGCCATGGCAGTCTATTAAGTTCCAAATATGGCTAGATATAAAAAGGGGCAAACATTCATGCCATGAGAATCTCTGAGCCTCTGCAAGCTTCCCATTCATTCCCCAATAGCGCTTTGAAGTTGGTCCCTGCTCTTCAAAGTTGGTCCCTGCTCTCCATCTGTTGGCCTTACAGTGCTGAGCCCAACAGCAAAAATCACTTCCTTACCTTGAGCTGCAGGGAGACAAATTGAAGCAGGAATGGGGAAATGGATAAATAAAAACAAAATGGTTGGAGTAAGGTGTCATCTAAACTAACTGAATAGAAATAAAAAATAGAAACTTCACAGAGCTGCACCTTATTAAAAAAAAAAAAATAGTGTTACCGAGTCAGAAATAAATCAGTTCTGCTGCCAAAGATATTTTGGAATCAGAGTTCCAGAACTGCTTTCAAACTGATGCAAGATTTTGTGTGTTTGTGTGTGTGGAAAGTATCATTTTCTAAAGTGGTTAAAAAGTATGCATTTTCTTTCTCTGGCCAAAGTATTCTAAGAGTAATTACATGACTTGCATTACATGATATGACAGAGATCCAGTACTTACATAATTTATATACACTACAGGTAATATACTTCATTTTACAATATAACACATATAACAATAATGGAAATATCTGCATGTTACAAAGGAGAAAATAATCTTATCAAGCATGATACATATCCAGGCCCTGTTATTATTGGCTTCTATCCACATTCAAAACAATGTTCTTGAGACAGCATCATGGATGAGAGTTCTTGTGAGGTGAATATTTTAAAGTTCTACACGTAACCCTATTTAGGCAGAAATACAAACTTTCAAACCATGTCAGAAGGATTTTTGTTCGTATTTCCAGAAAATGGCAAGATTCATTCTGATTAGGTGTCTTTAGTGGCAAATCTGTCTTCTTTTTTTCTTTCCATTATTAAATACTTTCTATCCCATCCTATTGAGCAGATCTCAGAAAAAAATGTGATCCATAAAACAACCCAACACCACTCCCCTCTTAAATAACAATTATGCATATTTTATTTCACACAAGCATACCATGTGTGGAGGAAAGGTTTCAGGCAGTGCTCTGTTTGATAAAGCATACTGGCTGGGAAACTGTGGGAGTTGGTCCATGCATGTTAAAATACTGAAGTTGGGAAACACTTATTTAAAGGATTGACTACGCTGTAACTAATGACCACTAAAGAATTAAAATGCTTGCCAAGGTTCAGGAAAGTACTGGAATCCCACATCAGGAGGGTTCAGATCCAAAATTCTTAGTTTGTTTGTCCAAGGAGCACCAGTCTGGTTCTTCCCTTGCCTATAACAGCCATTCGGGTTAATTATAGCTAGTCAAAGTTGGAATTGTATAAAATCTTTAATCACATTCAAGAGGGGCGAGAAATCAATCTGATCAAGACCACATTAAGGAGAACGTCTATATGTTTTTCTTCCTCAGTTCCCATGGCAACAGGGGAAAAAAGTTCAGTAAGGAAATGGAAGAGAAGAGATATTCCTTCCTTTGTACTACAAATTTAATTGCTTTCCTTTCCTGAAACTTTCTGTGGCAATTTAACTTTTAAATCAAACTGCAGGAAATTGATTGTGCTATGTTTTGTCTGCTTTCATCAGGGACTTCTTAACTTTCCACAATGTCACAACATTATGAGAGCTAAGCATTTTCTCACTTCTGTCTGGAAACACATAGTTTCATAGGGAATCTGCCTCTGATTGTACTAGTGAGTATCAGAGCTACATGAAAAAAGTTAGCAAACCCTTTGAAGCTGGCAAATTTTCCTTGATGCAATGGAAAACTATACAAATCTTGCCATGAGTGACTTTGCACATTGAGAGTAAACTGTGAGTAGGAAAGATGAGGAGAACACAAATATCTATTATCTATATATGTCTATTTGCTGTCTGTCTGTCTATCTAATCTATCTAGCTATCTAATCTATATCTATCATTTTTCCAGAAACAGTAATATTAACTACCTAGTTTTTTAAAAAGATATTCTGGAATAAATAAAGATGTTTCCAGAACTACAAAAATATACCCAGCTAACATAAATCATTCTGCAAGTTTACATTTTTAATCCCAGTTCTGGAATCTCTTCATTTGTTTTACAGGAACAATATCTGCACATCCAGAAATTACTAATTACTGACAGCCCATTTAAGTCATTTGTGTAAACTGACAATTATCTTCAACACTTTTTAACATGCTGTGGATTTAAAGGTATGAAGGTCACAAAGCACTTTTCATTAAAAATCCATGTTCTTGAAGTCTATTGAGCATCGGTATCGACCATCAGTGAATTTAGAACATATGAGATTTGTCAAACAAGGACAGGTATGATGTTGCCGTTTTCCGAAGAAAGGAACCTTTTAAAGAAAGTAGAAAATATAAATAATGTTAATAATAAACTTTGCAATCAATTAAGATTAGCAACTAAATGCACAAAGAAGCTGTAAAACACTTAGATTTATATGGCCTAATCTATCTAAACCAGAGGTGTCAAACTTAAGGCCCGAGGCTGAATCCGGCCAGCCGGGTGTTTAGATTTGGCCCATGGAGCTGTCCTGGAAACAATGAAGGACCAGCCCGTGGTGCCTCTGCCAGTGAAAATGTAGCTCAGGAGGGCCACATGCGGCCCTCTCAAGATCTGTTTTTGTTGGCAGAGGGTTGCAGAAGGCTATTGCAGCCAAAAACTGAGTTCGGGAGTCTGTTTTCGCTGGCAGACTGCTCGGGCCACCATAGGACCCCCAACACGAGTGATGTCGAGCTGACCATGTCCACCCTGGCCATGCCCCCTCCAAGGTCAACACAACCCTGATGCAGCCCTCAATGAAATCGAGTTTGACACCCCTGATCTAAACACACATTTTGGAGAATTCTCAACTAATGCATAAAATGGATTAGTTGCACCCTGCAGATGCAAACTGAAATGTAAGTATGTTAATAAACAAGTGATAAATAATGTGAAGCCTGTAGAAAATGTCACTTGCTCCAGCAGCTGATATACATATATATCAACAAATCAATACAAAGATATATGTTGGCATGAAAGACAATTAGTACTTCATGTCATGAGCTAGTTGAGGCTGCTTACAAATACCTTATGGCTAATAGGGTGACATTCATCTCCTTCACGCCCCAATGGAGTGCACATGCGAAGCCCACGGAGCCACAAGCTGATGGCACAACATGTTCCACTTCCACACTGCAGATCTCTTTCACAGGCCTGCAAAAAAATAAAAAAATAAAAAATAAATCATGGAAATGCTAGTTTGATGAGGAAACTGTTATTTACCATTATAGTTTTATTGCAGATCTGTGGGAATTTTAGAGAAGCAGTCTTCTAATAAAGAACATGTTACAAATAATTAAAAACATCAAGACCTGGGAAAATGTCACTGGTAGGTCCCAACATTTATTATAGTTGAATGATAGGTTTTATATCTGATGCTAAATATATGTTTTGTCATAGAGCTAACCAAATAGGAGACTAAATTTAAAATAATAATAATAATAATAATAATAATAATAATAAAAATACACAGTATACCCATACAACGAAATTCACTTAACACCCAAAGACCAGGTCCAACATAACAATCCCCAAACAAACTCCCACCCACCACAAATTCCCCACCTCTAAACCACCCAAACATCCACACAACAGACCAAGTAATGCTGTCCAACAGCTCACTGATGGTGGCCGTTTAGTTCATTGCTGAGTGCAATTATAGCTCTGGGATAACATAAACATTAGGGTAATTTTCACATGACCACACTGTAATCTCTGCTGAGTGGCACATACTAAGAATTATCCAATAACTCTTACATGCAATTATTTGTTCAAGTTTGGGAACTGATTTAATGATCATACGAGAAAATATAAGCTTTTTCAAGGGATTTACTTTAAGCTAGATCTGCTATATCTGGACTGTAAAAATGCCAGTGACCACTTGATGGCAGCAAAAAGTTGGAGTTTTCTAAGAGATTAAGAAGAAGTGGCAAGAATACACAGAAGAACTATACAAGTAAGATCTTAACGTCTCTGATAACCATGATGGAGTGATTGCTGACCCTGAGCCAAACATTTTGGAGTATGAAGCCAAGTGGGCCTTAGGAAGCATTGCCAACCACAAAGCTAGTGGACGTCACATTATTCCAGCTGAGCTATTTAAAATCCTAAAATATGATGTTGTTGAAATACTGTTAAAGTTGCATAACAAATGCCAGCAAATTTTTAAAAATCAACACAGTGACAGGTCTGTTTATGTTCAAATCCCAAAGAAGGGCAATACCAAAGAATGTTTACACTGTACTCATTTCACATTCTAGCAAGGTTATGATCAAAATCAAACAAGCTAAGTTTCAGCAGCATGTGAACTGAGAACTACTAGAAACACAAGCTGGGTTTCGAAGAGGCAGAGGAACTAGAGAACAAATTGCCAATATTCACTGGATTATGGAGAAAACAAGGGAGTTTCAGAAAACCATCTATTTCTGGCACATTCTTAAAGAGATGAGAATACCAGATCAGCTTACCTGTCTCCTGAGAAACCTGTATGCGGTTCAAGAAGTAACAGTTAAAACCGGACATGGAACAACTCATTGGTTCAAAATAGGGAAAAGGGTATGACAAGGCTGTATATTGTCACCCTGCTTATTTAACTTTAACAGAGTATATCATGCAAAATGATGGGCTGGATGAATCACAAGCCAGAATTAAGTCTGCCGGAAGAAATATCAAAAGTGTCAGATATGCAGATGGTACCACTCTCATGGCAGAAAGCAAAAGGAACTAAAACAATCTCTTGATAAGAGTAAAAAGCAAAACGTCTTCAAAAAAAAAACCAAAAAGTCCAGTTGCCTCTTGAAAAAGCACCTTTGGGACAACCATGACGTGGATAACTGAGAATCTCCATAGACATAGCTTTGATTGCATGGAACATTGTCAGCAAGGTGATGTCTCTGCTTTTTAATATGCTGTCTAGGTTTGCCATAGCTTTCCTCCTGAGAAGCAAGAGTCTTTTAATTTCATGGCTGCAGTCACTATCTGCAGTGATCTTAGAGCCCAAGAAAATAAAATCTGTCACTGATTCCATTTGTTTTCTTTCTATTTGCCAGGAAGTGATGTGACTGAATGCCATGATCTTTTAATGTTGCTTTTCAAGCCATCTTTTGCATTCTCCTTTCTCATCAGTTGAAGAAGCTTCTTGGATGAGAAGCAAAACGTCTTCAAAGAAAAAACCAGAAAGTCCACTTGCCTCTTGAAAAAGCACCTTTGGGACAGTCAAAGCTATGGTTTTCCCAGTACAGGTAGACCTTGGCTTACAACAATTGATTTAGTGACTGTTCGAAGTTACAACAGCACTGAAAAAAATGACTTGTGAGTGTTTTTCACACTTACGACCATGGCAGCATCCCCATGGGCACATGATCAAAATTCAGAGGCTTGGCAACTGACTCCTATTTATGATGGTTTCAGTGTCCCGGGGTAAATAGGGAAACCAGATTCACTTAAGAACTGTGTTACTAACTTAACAATTGTAGTGAGTCACTTAACAACTGTGGAAAGAAAGGTCATAAAATGGGGCAAAACTCACTTAACAAACGTCTCACTTAGAAACAGAAATTTTGGGCTCAGCTGTGTTTGTAAATCAAGAGGCTGAAGGCTGAAGAGTTGATGCTTTTGAATTGTTGATACTGGAGAAGACTCTTAAGAGTCCCTTGGGCTGCAAGGAAATCAAATGAGTCAATCATAAAGGAAATCAACCCTGATTGTTCTTTCAAAAGACAGATACTGAAGCTGAAGCTCAAATACTTTGGCCACCTAATGAGAAGAGAGGATTCATTAAAAAATACCTTGATGTTGGGAAAGATTGAAGGCAAACGGAGAAGGGGATGGCAGAGAATGGGATGGCTAGATAGTGTGATCAAAATAATGAGCATAAATTTGGGCAAACTCCAGGAGACGGTGGAAGACAGGAAAGCCTAGTGTGCTGTGACGATGGGATCGTGAAGAGTCAGACACAACTTAGCGACTGACCAACAAAACAGCTCATAGAAGAGAATATGTGTATTTTCTGTGCTGGCTCAGGAATTCTGGGAGTTGAAGTCCACAGGTATTAGTTGCCCACTCCTCTTATGCAGTATCTTTTGCTGGCATCTAATTTAATTCTCATATGGAATTAAATTGCTTGAATAATACAGTAAAGCAGTCTTTTTACTACTGTTAATTGCACAATTACAGTGGTCAATACAAATTAAATCAGTAACGGGAAGCTGAACTTCCAGAATTATGTTAAATGGATACTCAAGAACTTCCCTATTGTTTTGATTACAGTAGCACCAGAACAGTGATTCTACTTTAAGGAAAGAAAAGAAGAAAATGACAATTTCAGATACAAAGGCATCCATGCATAACAAATATCTAGGAAATCAAAGGAAAGTCATGAGGACTAGTGAGGAAGGGACAATCCCTAAAAAGAAAAAGCAGGCAACAGTAGATTAGTTCACACAGAATTGTCAATGAGATTTTCTTTCCCTACATGGGTGAGAAGGGAAGAAAGAGGAGAAAAAGACATCAGATCTTCCAATAGTCAATAGTCCAGAGTGAACATCAACCCAAGCCTATTGCCAATCCACTACAAACTTAACCAGAATTTCTTAAATCTGCTTAAGAAAAATTGGGTACAGTTTAGGAGAGAAGCAATTTAGATTGTCCTCAGATCAAGCAAAGAACTATGTGCTACTATAAATTGCCATTCCACAGAAGTATCAAAAAAGCTGTACTAATATCCAAATCTACAACAACATGTCTAATTAAGAAAAGCTTCTTTAGGAAGTTTTGTAGATTTTGTGATAGGCAAAACCTGTCTTCACCATACAGACTTGTTAGGAGCTTGTTGGACATTAAATCATGCAGGTATTATGAAGATACACATAGAATTAAGCCCATGTTAATTTTAAAAAATTCATTAAGCCTATGTCAGTTGTAGAGCCCTTGCCAGAACATGGATGCTGGACTGCTAATAGAGGGTCTATGCCAATTGGCCTCAGGCAAAATTTTTGAGTAGCTTTCCTGCAACCCCTGCCATATAAATTAGTCTAAACTTCGTTTGCCATTAGACTCTTCTTCGACCCAGCACACTGGCAAAGTTGCTTCCTCTATGAAGCACGTTAATCAAAAAGCAGATGTGTATAACTGGGCTGCATTTAGAAGAAGAAAGAGATGTCAGGCAAATAAAACATGACTGCTTATAACTAATCTCATCATTTATTACAAGGGGGAGTAAAATTGCAGGCATCACAACAAAATGAAATGACATTTATATGGCATCCTTTTTGAAATATGGGGATGCAATAACAGTGCATCTCAAAAGAGCAATAAATATACTGATTTTCAGGAGAAGAAATAATAAGCAGGAAAATTATTCCACTTCTTCAATTCTCCCTTGTTTAAGAAACTTTGTAATTTGCAGTGGGCATCTAATTCTGATTATGCCACAATTCTGTTGGTAAAAAATGATGATTTAATCGTTTTGCTTCCCAGAAAAGAATGAGGCAATCTGCAAGACTCTTATTCAGAAAGAATAATATTCTGTTAAATCAATTCCAAATATTTGCAATGGCTTTAATAAAGAAATGGTTATTTCCATTGTGGCTTAACTTCTAAATATTTAACAGTAGAAATAGTTTTGCAATTTAAATAAAACAGTCAGAAAATCAAGCCCCATATTATCTTCAAAGATGAAACTCCAATCTGCAACATCTGCAACTAGAATAATGAGAATATTGGCGAAGGAGAAACACAATTTCACTAGAAGATACTGTTATTCATTAGAAAACACTTATATCCATTATTTGCCTGAATTCCACAATAGTCTTGGATGGGTAGATGTTTATCCTGGGGAAATAACTGAGTCCAGCCAGAAAAGGCTCAAAAAGATCTTCCAGTGCCATATAGAACAGCCTTCTCCAATCTAGAATATTCCAGAATGCTGCAAGGTGGCAATTACCAAATTACCAATCATAATTTTGGCTGACAATTTGGCAGTCACAGGAACAAGTCAACACTTTCATTTTTACTTGTAATCTGCTCAGAATCACTTAGGTGAGGTTCAGTGTAGAAATTTGATAGGTAAATAAATAAAAAACTAAAGTTTTATAGCACTCAGAACTACACAGGAGAGTTGTACACAAAACTCAAATAGAGGATCATATTTTGTCAAATAAGACTTATGAAGATTATAGTTTTAGTTCAGAATTTTTTAAGCTGTACTGCTTGCAAAATAAATGGGATGAATTGTGTACATTAAAAAAATGTAAGTAATACAGGTACTCCTTGATTTACGACCATAATTGAGCCAAAATTCATGTTGTTAAGCAAGATAATTGTTAAGTGGGTTTTGCCCCATTTTATGACCTTTCTTGCCACAGTTGTTAAGTGAATCCCTTCAGTTGTTAATTAGTCATATGGATGTTACGTGAATCTGGCTTCCCCATTGACTTTGGTTGTCAGAAGGTTACTAAACGTGATCACATGACCCTGGGACATTGCAACTGTCATAAATATGAGTCATATGCCAAGCCTCTGAATTTTGAGCATGTGACCACGGGGATGCTGCAATAGTCATAAATATGAAAAACGGTCATAAGTCACTTTTTTAGTGCGTTGTAACTTTGAACAGTCACTAAATGAACTGTTGTAAGTCGAGAACTACCTATATAACAGGTGATAAAATCAGTGAATTGTTTACTTATTAACTTGTATGGCGGCCCATCTTAAAATTAGAACTTGAGGTGGCTCACAACCATAATATAGAAACAATGTTATAATAAAAAATTTTAAAAGCAGAAGTCAATAG
This sequence comes from Pantherophis guttatus, assembly GCF_059756535.1. NCBI lineage: Eukaryota > Metazoa > Chordata > Lepidosauria > Squamata > Colubridae > Pantherophis > Pantherophis guttatus. The sequence goes on along the minus strand of NC_142065.1, from coordinate 54,856,430 downwards.
CAACAGAAACAACAAGAAAAGCTGGCACCACAACCAATCTCTCTTGATGGCAACCCACAACAAGCTCTTCCAACTCCAACTTCACCTTAAGCCAATACTTGGGGGTAGAAGCCAGTTCTTTACAGCTTTCTGAAAAGTTAAACAAGTAGGGGCCTACAGGATTTTAATGAGAGGGATCTTTCAAAAGGAAGGAACTGCCACACAAAAGGTACTCCAAACCCCTATGCTTTTGTTTGATTTCCCTGAGAGTGTAGAAGCGATTTGGGGAAGAAGATAAACATCATTCTGGATTGGTTGACTAGTAGAAATGTAATTCTGCTGGAGGAGATATTTTCAACAATGCCTGGTCCCCAGGTCTATCCTTTTTTACAGAAAGAAACCGAACTGCCTGGCTCCTCCACAGAATATAGATTATCCCACCCTAAAGGCTATTATCCTTCCTGCTGGTAATCATTCAAAGACCTGTGAAGACCTGTTTTTCTGTCTAATATCTAAAACAGAAAGGTAATGGGAACTTGAGACTGAGAATGAAATCAAGCTGGCTCCAAATCGTGGCAAACAAAATAACTTTTTGGGGTGCAATAAGCAGCATAGAATCCGTTGATTTCTTGCATTGGGGAGCATGCAGGCACAATAAGAAGCAACCACTGTGATCCTGAGAGACCAGAGAGAAGATATAAAATGCATTTTCAATCTTCTCTGTCCTTGTATTGTGAAAGCTCTTTCAGACTAGTGATATAAAACTATCAGCATTAACTAAATGACATCCTTCATCTTTTTCATGCTGTCTTGCTTTCACCAAGTACATATACAAATAGTTCTCAATTTATAGCCATTCATTTAGTGACTGTTCAGATTCTCAGATTCCCTTTGCTTCATTGCTCTTTGCTTTGTTTGAAGCAAAGAGAAGGTTATCTTACTCCACCAACAGAGCTACAATCCAAGCTAAAGGAGCCCAACAGCTCATCCGTGGCAAAATAGTCTTTTGCTGGAGAAAAAAAATGTTTTTCCCCCTGTGCTATTAAATACAGCAAATTTTCTCTAGCAACTTCAGTCAATCTTCCTTACAGAGGAAGAGCCTTGGTGGGACAATGGTTAGAATGCAGTATTGCAGGCTGACTCACAGCTCGCTCCAGGAGTTCGATTCTGACCGGCTCAAGGTTGACTTAGCCTTCTCTCCTTTGAGATTGGTAAAATGAGGATCCAGATTGTTGGGGCCAATATGCTGACTCTGTAAACCGCTTAGAGAGAGTTGTAAAGCATTATGAAGCAGTATATGTCTGTGTGCTGTTGTTATATTTCAAATATGCCATTATTGCAACATGTAGCTGTAGTTATAGGCCCCCAAACTCAGGACTCCGAAAAAATGGTGATGCCCAATGGCTTACATCTTACAGTCTTGAGTTGCTACTTGCTTACTGTGAAAACTGTTTATGGTTAATCGAAAGGGAGCAAACTCACATATTTGTCTCCTATAGCCCAGGAGTTACCTTTGATATAGAAAACAGGTTCAAGATAAGATCTTCATAAACCAGGTGCTATCTAATCCCCATGTTAACATTTATTCTTTTTTATTAAAATTTAACCTCTGCTTCTCAGGAATATAGAATAGAATAACAGAGTTGGAAGGGATCTTGGAAGTCTTCAAGTCCAACCCTCCGCTTAGGCAGGAAACCCTATACCTTTGCAGACAAATGGTTGTCCAATCTCTTCTTAAAAACTTCCAGTGTTGGAGTATTTACAACTTCTGGAGGCAAGTGGCTCCACTGGTTAATGGAAATTTCTCCTTATTCTAGATTGCTTCTCTCCTTGATTAGTTTCCATCCATTTCTTCTTGTCCTGCCCTCAGGTGCTTTGGAGAATAGTTGACTCCCTCTTCTTTGTGGCAGCCCCTGAGATAGCGGAACACTGCTATCATGTCACCTCTAGTCCTTCTTTTAATTAAACTAGACCAGGGGTGTCAAACTCAAGGCCTGGGGGCCGGATCTGCTCCACAGAGTACTTAGATCTGGCCCACGGGGCCTCCCTGGAAACAGTGAAGGACTGGCCTGCGGTGCCTCTGCCAGAGAAAATGGAGCTCAGGAGGGCCGCATGCGGCTTTCCCGAGCTCCGTTTTCGCTGGGCAGGGGGTTGCAGGAGACCATCGCAGCCAAAAACGGAGTTCGGGAGCCCGTTTTCACTGGCAGAGCACTCAGGCCACCACAGGTGCCCCCGACATAAGTGACATCAAGCTGGCCATGCCCCCTGGCCACGCCCCCCAAGGTCAAACACAACCCTGATGTAGCCCTCTATGAAATCGAGTTTGAACTAGACATACTCAATTCCAGCAACCGTTCTTTATATGTTTTAGCCTCCAGTCCCCTAATCATCTTCGTTGGTCTTCTCTGGTCTTTTTCTAGAGTCTCAACATCTTTTTTACATTGTGGCGATCAAAACTGGATGCAGTATTCCAAGTGTGGTTTTACCAAGGCATTATAAAGTGGTATTAACACTTCACGTGATCTTGATTCTATCCCGCTTTTAATGCAGCCTAGAACTGTGTTAGCTTTTTTGACAGCTGCAGCAATATCTGGTACCCTCCTAATTTTTGGTCTTCTGATATAGAGTGTGGTGGCTATTGAATTGGTTCTTCTTGATGCTTATGAAAGTGAAGCATGTGTTTAAGCGTATGGTTGTGTGTGTGAGAGAGATTATATGAGCAAAAGGTTTGACGAAATGCCATAAATTCTTTCCTAGCCATTTTTACTATAATTCTATTTTTTTTCTGTTCATGCTGATGGTTGTAGCGCCAAAGTGAGCTGCTCTTTTAAAAATATCTACTTCCACTGTCATCTAAAATATTATCTGAGTCACTTACATGCCACAGCTGTGACAATCTAAATAGATAAATGTCAGGACAAAAACGTAATAATGCAATTTCCTGCATCTGTTAAAATTCAAATAGCTTAAATTAAGTAAAGATGAGGAAATAAATATCAGTTTTATTCAAAGAAACACCACACAAACACAAATCAAATTCTGCCAGGCTGTGAATTGTCATGCTGAGGTCATCAGAACTATTTAAGGAATGGGAAGTAACTCATCAAGAATATGAGTATCCAGTTATTACAATACTTTTGAGAGAGTTGAGCCTTTATTTGATTTGATTGTAATTCAGATCCCTTTAGGTACTCTGAGAGGATTGTTCAGACAGTTTTGTTTTGTTTTTATTTTTATTTTTCTATTTTTATTTCATCTGAATTCAGCTTCTATTTGAAATCTGAATGAAATACCTGCATAGTAAATTAGAAACAATTTTTAAATACAGATAACAGAAGAATAGGCTAATTTTAAACAATTTCAACCCATGAGATATTGCCACGAAATACAGGTAGTCCTCGAGTTACGATCACAATTGAGCCCAAAATTTATGTTGCTCAGGGAAACATTTGTTAAGTGAGTTCTGCCCCATTTTACAACTTTTCTTGCCACTGTTGTTAAGTGAACCTCTGCATTTGTTAAGTTAGCAACATGGTTGTTGTTAAGTGAATCTGGATTCCCCATTGACTTTGCTCTTCAGAAGGTCGCAAAAGGGGACCCCTGGACACCACAACTGTCATAAATATGAACTAGTTGCCGAGCATCCAAATTTGGATCACGTGACCATGGGGATGCTGCAACAGTCATAAGTGTGAAAATGATCATACGTCACTTTTTTCAGTGCCGTTGTAACTTTGAATGGTCGCTAAATGAATTGTTGTAAATTGAGGACTACCTGTAGGGCTTTTTTGTTTTGTTCTACTTTGTTTTGTTTCGTTTCATTTTCAACATATCGTGTATCTCTCATATATAGAATTCAGAGGTAGGAAGAAGGCAGTGCTAGGAACAATTAAGGTGTTTTGCAGAACCCTCAAATTCCCAGGCCTCTGGTAAAGGACCTGAGATTGAGGAAGACACATATGACACATAGGAGTGAGAAGGGGTTTTCTTTAGATACTGTATATGATTATTTCCAAAGTAACACACAGATAGAACTGGCTGATAAGCACACAGTTGAGAAAAAATATAATTGAGAAGGTTAACATAATGTGTTCCGATTGGATCCTGTTCAATGGATCCAATCAGTTGCTTATTTGAGAAATACCTTTAATGATGAAATTAAAGGCAGGATTCTTTAATAAAGTTATCAGCAATATTGAAAGGAATCAATAGGAAAACAAATTGCAATCATAAACACATTTTGGTGGTTTCCCCAACTAGTGTTCTCCAGATATGTCCAAACCTTAATTTCCAGAACCACTAATATGCATCCTGCGATTGTATGAAGGCATTGGGGTTGGTGGCAGGGGAAGTGTTAAAGAAGTAAAAATGATTGCTCTGATCACATGACCCATCATCCCCTGAAAATGTTGTAACCCCAATAAATTTGGTGGACTTTGGATTTTAGTAGGTTTTACTAGGGAAAATTTGATGATACCCAATTGTATATCTCTACCCCTAGTGAATTAAGTGATACGATGAACATCTTGTCTCGTTGCCTGGAGCCTGTGAGGAACTGGATGAGAAACAACAGGCTTTATTAAACCCTGACAAGACCAAATATCTTTGGTTTTGGGGACCCACTGCTTAAATGAATAAATATATATATTGGTGCTGGATGGGGTTGCACTGCCCTAGACGGACCCAACATGCAATTTGGAGTCCTTCTCGAGGAGTAGGTGGAAGTGTTGCTAGAAGGCCGTTTCCACAGTTCCTGAATCATCAGGTCCTGATAACAGTCACTGATGCCTTAGTCACCTTTGGATTGGACTACTGCAATGTGCTCTACATGAGTTGCCCTTGAGGAGCATCTGGAAGCTTCAGCTGGTACAGAATGCAGCTGCAGAGGCAATTATGTGCGCTCCTAAGTCAATGCATATTAGACCTCTGCTACTTGAGCTGCATTGGTTGCCAGTCTGCTTCTACGTCCAATTCAAGGTGCTGCTTTTAATCTTTAAAGCCCTTCATGGCTTTTCCCACTTATATCAGCCTGCCCTGTCAGATCTGGCAGAGAAGGCATGCTGTGGGTACCTTTGGCTAAGAATTTACATTTGGTGGGTCCCAGGAAACATGTCTTCTCTGCTGGAATACTCTTTCCCCCCAAATTAGATTGTCCTGATCTCTCTTGATATTTCATAAGGCCCTTAAGACCTGGTTATGTGACCAGACTCAAGACTCCCATAGAACTGAAGACCTATCTAGATGGGTTCATCGTTGAAGGGACTATTTTTATTTCCTTTGACTATGAGCTTTCCAATTTTTGAGTATATTTATTATTATGGTTCTTTATATTTTTTCTTGCTTTTTATGTATTGTTATGCACTACCCAGAGTTGCCTTGACTGAAATGGGTTGCTATAGAAATTTGACAAATAAATAAATTGCAACTACCGTATTTTTCGGAGTATAAGACGCACCAGAGTTGTGCGCGGCCCCGTTGCGAACTGGTAGTAAAGATAAGTAGAACCCACCCCTGAAAAAAGCTGATTAGCAGGTGGATCGGCCTTCCGGAATACCCCCAATCATCTGTTCCCAGAGGTGAATTTTAGCAACAGGTTCCTTGGTTATGAGCTCTGTGCCTTGCTTTTTTTTCTGCCTCTGAAACTTCTGAAACTCAGAAAAAACTTTCTTTTCTGCCTCTGAAAGCCTCCATAACAGCTTCAGAAAAAAACCCTCTGAAGCTCTGTTTGGGGGCTTCTTTTCTGAAGCTTCTTTTCTGATGCTTTTCTTAGCCTCTGAAACCTCTGTTTGAGAAGCTGGGTGGGGCTACATTTGGAGTATAAGACGCACCCAGATTTTCACCCTCTTTTTTTGGGGAAAAAGGTGTGTCTTATGCTCTGAAAAATATGGTAAATACTGTAGAATGTGTGTATTTTTGTTACAATAATAAGATTTCTATATGGGGTGGAGAACTGTTAATTTTTTCTTCCTCTTTAAATTCTTGTATTGTATAAAAGAAGAATCCCATCTAGTTATTTTTTAAGTTAAATAAAATAAAGCCCACTTTCCACAGGCAGCCCTTGACTTACGACCACAATTTCTGTTGCTAAGTGAGACAGTTGTTAAGTGATTTTTGCCCCATTTTACAATCTTTCTTGTCACAGTTGTTAAGTGAATCACTGCAGCAGTTAAATTAGTAACACTGTTGTTAAGTGAATCTGGCTTCCCCATTGACTTTTTTTTTTTTTAATTTGATTTATATGCCGCCCTTCTCCGGAGACTCAGGGCAGCTTACAGTGCGTTAAGCAATAGCCTTCATACTTTTGTATATTTATACAAAGTTAGCTTATTGCCCCCACAAACTGGGTCCTCATTTAACCTACCTTAGAAAGGATGGAAGGCTGAGTCAACCTTGAGCCTGGTAAGATTCGAACTTGCAGAAATTGCAGGCAGCTGTGTTAATAACAGGGTGCATTAAACCACTGTACTACCAAGGCTCTTAGACTTTGCTTGTCAGAAGGTTGCAAAAGGTGATCACATGATCCTGGGACTCTGCAACCATCATAAATATGAGTCATTTGCCAAGCATCCAAATTTTGGTCAAGTGACCATGGGGATGCCACAACTGTTATAAGTTTGAAAAATGGTCATAAGTCACTTTTTTCAGTAATTGAACTGTTGTAAATGGAGGACTACCTGTATTATCAATTTCAGTGTAAAACTGAAACTTCCATCATTTATAAGAAGGAAGAGGGATTTTCAAACCATACAAAAATTGAATACAAAGGGCTATGTGTCTGCTGTCTGTCTGTCCACGTGTGTGTGTGTGTGTGTGCGCGCGTGTGTGTGCATGTGCGCCCACATGAGTGTGTGTTTCCATGTGTGTGTTTAACCTTCAACAACTTCCAACAGTGAGGGGTGAGTTCCTGTCCCACATGGTATGCATCTGGATTTTTAGAATCAAGAGATTCTAAAACACATCCAATAATTCTGACCAAGCCATTGTACACTTCCTCTACAAGAAATGGGGAAAAACTGTAACCGCTCATCAATGTGTATTGGATCTAATGTTCCAGATTAGCCCGTGTACATAAGGTTACAAAATGCTCTTATCCATATTGGAAAGAAGTCTCAATGAGTTTGACTGACAGCGTATTGCTGTCCGTTAACATAATCTGCAATCTGTCATCCAAGAAAGTTGATCTACTCTGCTTCATGACTGGAGCAGGAATTGATTCTACTTAATTTTTGACCATTTCCATGTATCAAACAGGATTTTTTTCAACACATGTGTCTTGTATAAGTATAAGTAAGTAATCACTTCCAGGAGAATGCTGTTCTCAACCTTACTCAATAAGATATTTCAATTTACCTTTTGCAGATAATACTATATCTATTAACTGATATATCTGAATAATAGTCACACAAGCAATATTTTACTTGAATAGGATGATCTAGAATTTAAGGAATTGCCTGAAGTTTTTGTCATTAGAAAATCTACACAAATGTTTTTCTCTTTTTTTCAAATTATAGAACCAGTTGTTGAAATCTTTAAAAAGTTCCTTTGTCAAGTGCTGATCAATATATTAATGTGAGGCTAAACATGAATAATATTTAAAATATAATATTTGTACCAATTTGGAGCTTGTGAATAGTTATGTGTAAGCTATTTTCAGATGGGATTAAGAAACATAGATCTGATTTTATATAGCTAATATTGAAAATATGTTGTTTTGAAAAATATATTAATACCATTAAAGAAGTTCAAACTTGCCTTATAATGAACATTAAGAATATAACTGTATATGTTAGATCATCAATATTCACTAAACTAACCTTTAAACATGCCATTTTTAAACTTTTAAATCTTTACATAAACATACAGCCCAATTCTATGCAACTTTTCTTAGGAGTAAATCCCATTTTTAGGTAGGTGTGTATACTATATTACCATTTCAGACTCTATTCCAAGCCTATGAATATTTTAAAAAGCCTTTGAAATCAGTGAAACAGTTTTTCCTCCCTCCACCCTTCCATGACTTGTGAAAACGCAATAGTTATAATTAATTAATAGTCAGTTTTCCTTATTTTTATTTTATTATGTTTTGATTTGCATATTTTCAATGGTAACTTAAAATCTCAGTGTTAGAGTTTAAACATGTATTAGCCATGCCATTTAAGTTAAGAATAATAGAAAACATTCTGTCTCACATTGCCAAAATTCACACTCCATTTTCATAGTAAGCGGACCCTAAATTTACAGTCTGTGTAAACACAACTTCTTCAACAATTACAGTAGCCCATAAGCAAAAACGAAAAGAGAGAAAGAACTTACCCCAGTGATCACTGCACATTTGTACAAGGTTAGTAAAAGAAAGAAGCATAAGATTTGCATACATATTTTCATGGTGCTTGAAGTGGGGAAAGCTTATTTTCCTTCTTCTTACACTCTCTTACATGTCACACAGCCTCTCAACAAGGTTGCAAGTTTGTCTCTTCCTTCCTGCCTGCCTGACTCTGTGAGAACTGATCACATCCTCCTATCTTGATTCTCTATTTAACATCTTCTCAGCCCCTTTCAATTTGTTTGCTGATGTGATAGTATGATGATCCAAGAACACAAAGATGAGATGTGAGCCTATAACACTGTTATAATACTACAATCATCTTCAGTCTTGTCAAAGACTTAGATTCAGACAGGCACAATTATTAGTTTTCATTTTTAATTTACAACTGAGAAACTTACAAATCATTGCTGAGTTGGAATCATATTTTGTTTTTTAAAAAATCAGAACTGATAATGAATGAGGTAAGTTTGGGGGGAGTTGGATATTTTTTTAAAAAAATATTTGATTAAAAAAAATCTGATTCTCTTCCCATCCTACACGGATCAGATTTCTCTTACAGATTGATCGTAGATGAGGTAGCATAAGCAGTGAGTTTCGCTGTCGTGTTTAGAGGGGCAAACCATATATCTGGCATTGACTGAGGCACTTCGTTCTAACTCAGGCGTTGTTGTATTTTATTTTTATATCTAGTGGTGGACAGCGCAGAATTGGAAAAGCACATTCTGGGGTGATGGATTTACAGCCCAATGCTCTTGAAGGGCAACAGGCTGTTTAAGATGGGTGTTTTTAGTTGGACAGATCTTACCTATTCTGGCATTATGTAAGGCTCGAAGAATAAAAAGCTGTAGGCAAAAGAAGAAATGAGCAGAGAACGGGCAATCATTTTACCCATTTAAAATAAAAACTAAACCAGATATTGCCTTTGCATTTAAAATGTGCTTAAAAATGCAATAGTTGCTCCTTAGGGCAGGGGCTGATAATTAACAGGACTGCAGCTGTTTGGCTGTAGGAATATCTCCCTCCGTCTGATGCTGGTATCCACATTGAAGTAATATGCAATGTGGCATTACCTCCTGTTGCATTATCAGCTTCTTTCTCCCTTTCAGAGGAGGAAAGTGTTGAAGAAGGCAGTCTTTCCCTACCTGCTATCACTCCAGAAGTTATCAACTTTTCTCCCCATTCTCAATGAGTGCCACTTGTATTTTTCAACATGCACTTTACCGTCAAAACTATTCAATTGCTCTAGAGACGAGGGGCAATAATATCCTTGGGCAGCCGGTGATTTCAAAGCCTGAGCTGCTGTGATCGTCATCTTGAAGGAAAGTGCCTTTTTCCTGAATCTTGATCTCGTGAAGATTAATCAAGCATTGGGGGAAGCTACCTACCATCTAACACTGGAGAGCCTTAAGCAGAAACCAAACTGCGCTCATAGCCCCACGGACAGGGGTGGGTTCTACTTACCTTTACTACCAGTTCGCATCGTGCCCGCATGCGCAGATCGCTTATGATGATGTCCGGATCAGTGGGCGGAGCCTCCTGCTGGTTTTACTACCAGTTCTTGCAAACCAGTCCGAACCGGGGGCAACCCACCACTGACCACGAACCTTCCCAATGTACATTGAAAGGTGGCAGGCAGGCAAAAGGACACCTTCTTTTTATAGTAAACATGGGACAAGAACAGGTGTTCCTTCTCTTATTATTCAACTGCCTGCCCGCAAGAGGTTCATCTCAGGCAAGAAGCCTGAGAGATTCTTTTGGGATCAGAGAGCACACTTATGCCATGTGCGGTTTGTGCAAGAGCATCTAAAATTCATTTAACCATGCAAAGAAATGTTTCCTTTCAGTATTATAAATCATTTGCAAGTAACCACCTAGCTGTTTCAGTGAGGCGATACAATAAATAAATAATCAAGAATTAGAATTGGATACTAGGTCCACTCTATTTATCTTCTTAGCATTTGTCTTACCAGGATGTTTTTATTCTTGATGGATAGCACACTTGCTTTTTCCAAGCAGCAAAATCTTTAAAGCTGATCCTGGATTTATAGATATTGAAATTGCTGTTTGATTACTATTTTCCCCAGACCCACTTTGGCACCTTCAATGCACAGTAATTCTATTACTTTTAAATTAGCCTTCCCCCCAAGGGGCTGTCCACACTGCCATGGTGCCTCAGGACTTTGAGAGTCCTAATCCCAATAAATGTGAAGGGTACCAGATTAGAAAAGAGTGTGCCAAGTTAACATGAAACAGAGGCTTCTCCAAGTCACAGCCTGTAACATTCTAAAGAGAAGAGAAGAGAAGAGAAGAGAAGAGAAGAGAAGAGAAGAGAAGAGAAGAGAAGAGAAGAGAAGAGAATACTTTATTGTCACTTTAAATGTACACTAATCAGCATTCATTAAAATGAAATTTTGCTGCATTCAACTCTCAAAAGTTAACCATTATGTATATACCCACATACACACACATATATGACACAGAGAAACATCACATATACATGGCAAAAAAAAAAAAAAGAATCTTGAAAGTTTACAAGACGGATGGCATAAGGATCATAGCTATTACAGAATCTAGTAGTTCTGCTATAGATACTTTGAAATCTCCTTCCAGTGGGGCGCAACAGAAACAGACCATGAAGTGGGTGTGTGAGGTCTCTAACAATACTTCATTGTCTGAGCACATAAGCGCTTATAAGCAGTATTCTGAATAATGGGAAGTGAGCTTCCTATAATCTTCTCAGTTGTCCTTACCACTCTCTGTATGGTCCTTCTATCTGAAGCACTGCTGCCACCAAACCAAACAGTGATGCAGTTTGTTAAAACGCTCTCAATCTTAATCAAAAGTTACTTGATTACAGTTTGTAATGGGCTGTGAAAATAATGTTGAGATAGAAGAGAAAAGCGGCAACCAAGACAATGATCAGATAAGAGAAGCCCTATCCCAAAGCATAAATATAATTTGAGAAAGCATTTCAGACTGGACTCTTTCTTGTTCTCTTAAGTACAGAGTCAGTAATATATAGTCTTGTGGTCTTACAGGTTTGAAGAAGACACACTGTTCTGCCATTCATCTGTGAACATGGAGGTGGCTATGTGGTTCCAGTCTGGAAGCACAGAGTCTAGCATAATGGGGCCATTGGCTGGCCATTGTTTCAATAACTTTGGGTGTTAATTTGTGATACCACTCACAATTTTCCATCAGTTTTTGACCAGCTTTGTTGTCTTCAAAACTGATATAGGCTTCACAGCAAAGGGATCGCTAGTGAGTTCTCTCTGCAACTGTATATCTAGTTCTCTTGACTGGATGTTACAGTGGTATATGGTTTCCTTCTTAATGTCTTTGTAGCACTTGCGTGGGCAATCTAAGGTCTCTTTCCAGGCTCTAGTTCACCATAAAGCAACTGGTGAGCCATGCAATGGTCTCCATTGTTGATGACATGTCCCACTTACCACATCTGGGTAATCGGGGATTCAATGTTAGTGGGCTCCATGTGATCAAAGACCTCCAGATTGAAATCATAGTCTTGGCAGGATGGAGTGGAAAGTCTGCATGTGAAATTTTTCTAGTTTTTTTTATGTGTCCTTAGAACAGAGTCCAGGACTCACATTCATATAGTAGATAGGGGACAACTCTGTAGATTTTCGGCTTTGTGGGGATATAGATGTTGTGTTGATTAGCACCCTAATATGTAGCTGGCCCAGAGCCTGGATCCTAGAGTGAGTGAGTGATTGATTGATTGATTGAGATTGCCCTCTTTAATGATTGTATAGAGGCCCTTTGTCTTGCTTACGCCTATACCATTTTGCTTAGTTCATGGACTTTTTCAGGTTTTTCCCAAGGTATCAAGGAAACTCCTTCCAAGTTCACCTTGTATCTCTCCTCTATCCTTTGACTTGTGAACTGAACTGTTTTTGGAATCAAGTTTAGTGCTTTTCCAAAACACCACCACTCTTCTGCATAGAAATAACCCTATTCACAGGTCTTAGGCATTGAGCTCCTCCACCCCTGTGGCTGGTCACTCAAGCAACCTGAAAGGTGGCAAACCTCTCTATCCCATATAGACACATCCCAGAACTTGCCACACAGCAGCATGCAGGTCTTGAACCTAGGCTTGCTAACCGCCAACCCAGCATCCTAACCCCATGAGCCACCTTCTTCCTTCCACATTCCTTCCTTCCATTCTATATTAGTTGAAGGAGTGGTGAACAGCATATTTTCATGGACAGCTGGCTGTTTCCTAAGAAAATTCTAGTGGATGCAAGACTGCAGAAAACTTTATAAGACATATAATATGACTGTTGATGACTGATGGCTTGTTATTCTCAAATAATTAGCAAAATCCAATTTATTATAGAAATCCTGGCTGATTGCTGCCCCAAGAGCAGATATATAGCTTCCATTGCTAGAAGTAAATGCTCTCTGATGGACTCAGAATAATTCTTTCAACATAAGTCAGATGAAATGGATTTGTTGTAATGCTTGTATGTAATATTTATTGAATTTCTAAAACATAAGCTCTAAGAAAATATATCTTGCTGAAACAGATTACAATCTAATATAATCATAAAAAAGCTGTATTCAGCTAGAGTTTTCACCACCTAGTAGCTTATCTGAGAAGGGAAAAGATTCATGGTTATCCTTTGATTAGTTTGTTCTATTTCTTAGCTAATGTCTATAAAGGGAAGGGGATGATCTACAATCCTTGATCTCAGTAATGGACTGATGGGAGCTACAGAAACAGTGCAGTAGGATCTATGGTTTGGGGAATAGTGTTTAAGTAGAAGTGAGCAGATACTGCAGGTGTTCCTTTGTGGCTAGGAATCTGGAGAACAGCCACAAGAATCTTGAAGACCCAAAAAGAAATAAGGGTACTTTTCAACCCCCATCACAGGACAACATATATCAGGTTACAGGTATAACAATACATCTCTTCTTAAATCTCACTGAAATGATTATCGGGGTTCCTTATGGGCAAACAAACAAATACTCTTTATTAGAAAAATAAGAGCAAATGGGCTTTGATTCTATTTGCTTCATTATATGGAATAGTTAATCCTAAAATTTAGAAATAGTAATGAGACAGAGTACTTTTCAAGGTAGGAAAAAACCTTATTTCTTAGTGGATCATGAGCATCTCAAGAAAAATAAATAATACAGAGTATAGCAATGAGTGAGCTTTGGTACCACATACCAATTTTTAAGTTTCAATCTAGTTGCTCACTAATATATGGATAGTCTTAACCACTTTGGAGTACAGCTAAGAAGAGAAGCTGAGTAAGAAATTACGTTCTCTGTGTTAGCCTCTTACTATGTATTGTGATCCGTGTGTGTCTTTTATATCTGTATTTTTCTGACACTTGATTTCAAAAGTCCTTGGCTAAGTCATTGTAGACAGCAAAGGAGAGCACCAGCCTTAAAGGATTTTGATCAAAATGACTTCGGATGACTCAGTCCACAGAGTTTATGGGAAGAAAGAGGAAGATGCCTTAAGTAGCTATGTGTCTAACTAGGGAGCAGCCCTTAGCTGTTTACTTATTATCCACAGTTTCACAATGCTGCTAACAATACACAAGTAAACCTTCTCACATTCATTCATTCCATTCCATGTGCTCACAAGAACAATTCAGTTTCTGTCTAATTTTCTCTACCCAATATAAATCACATTCTATATCCATGCCATCTTGAATAACATCTGGTAAGGACTGGCTATAACTCTTAATAGTTTTGGGACTTTTAATAAAAAGGACTGTATAGAAGTGTCTATGGAGATTCTCAATTATTGAGATCAGGATTGCCCCAAAGTGCTTTTCCAAGAAGCAACTGGACTTTCTTGGGGTTTTTTTTTATTTGAAAACATTTTATGTCTTATCCAAGAAGCTTCTTCAGAGGCAAAATACTTTCAAAGAAATAAAACCCAAGGAAGTCCAATTACCTTTTGGAAAAGGACCGTTGGGACTGTGTAGAAGAAAATGGGGATTATAGGATTGTATATGATACAGCTAATGCTTTCGGATCGTTCTTTATCTACTAAAAAAGATCTGGGTAGAATTACACATAATTAATTGCCATTTTATTTTTTAAAAATTAAGGTGATGAAGAATCAGTTGTTGTGGAAGATTCTGTTTCTATTTTATTATTAAGTTATATTTTCAGTAGGTTCTGAGCATTGTGTCCTATTTTACTGTATTTCTGAATAAATAGTAATAATGTTTGGCTAAGAATTAAAGATGTGTTTGCCCAGAAAGCCATCTACCACATCACATTCGTTGGCAAGTTCAGCTTTGTCAATATTCCTTTTGAGATGATTGGCATAGCAGTGAAAAAAAGTCCTATTTTAGTGAAGCATCAATATATTTGAAGCATTGGGGATGATTTAAACTAGTGAATTACCAGAAATAGTTTTAGTCTATCTCTAGCCACAGCTGTGATCTTCTGCACAGGGATAAGACAATGAAAATGGATTTTCCATCAACAAGGGAAGACAGGATGCAAGGGCCAATTTGCCCAATTTATGTAAACAAAAGTGTTTTGTAAAATGGGTAGATTCCATCTATGTGAATGCAGGCCTATCCTGATCATGTAGTTGCTAGATTTTAGGAAAAGCTATAGGGCTCATAAGAGTTGCTGAATCAAATTACCAGTAATCTTAATTCCTCATTATCTTCTGACCCAACTTCCCAACAATTCAAACACTATCATTATAAAATGTTGCCATGAAAAACTGTTTTGACTTGAGCTCTGGTAGCTCCAGATGAAGACATGTTTTAAAATTATTATGTATTATTATTATTATTATTATTATTATTATTATTATTATTATTATTATTATTATTATTATTATTATTAATTTATTTTGCAACAGGGTTATCTCTGACAGCAAAACAAAAGCTGTGATTGTTTAGCTAATTTCTTGAACTTTTTTTTTTTTGCATGATTCTCATTCAAGTCCCTTTCTGATCAGGCATTGCTCATCTGCAATTAATATAATTTTAAAAGACCAATATAAAACTAAACACATTTCCAAGATATTGAAACATTGATTCTTAAAAAAAACATTATTCTGTTGTGTTTAAATCCTCCATATCACTGAAACTTTAGGAATACAGTTACAAAATAATCCCACTAGGTTTTAGAAGCCTAGCTTCATGTGTGATCCCTCTAGGGCAGTGTTTCTCAACCTTGGTTGAGGGGATTCTGGGGAGTTGAAGTCCACCCATCTTCAAGCTTCCAAGGTTGAGAAACACTGCTCTAGGGAAACAAAGCCATTGTGGTAACTACAGTATGTTCAAAAATTGTGAATGGCCTACATGGCATTTGTTGTTCATCATGCAAACCCTATTGTTTCTCTCATAAAACATAGACTGAAAGTTGCTGCTCTTTTCTAGGAAGAAGACAGAGAGATTTTCCACCTAACTACTGTGATCAACTTGAACGGGACTTTTGTCAACAAAATTCCTCCGATCTGCGGAGGAGTGGAGACCTCAAGTCTCCACTCAAGAACAGAATCTTTGAAGGTGAATAGGGCACATTGTTGCCATATTATCTAGGAATCCTTTCAGCCTGTGAACCCTTGATGAACAGAAAGGTGTTGAGCGGACTTTGCTGTTCTCTGAACTTGATTCAGTGGTGGGTTGCCCCCGGTTTGGACCAGTTCTATAGAACCGGTAGTAAAACCAGCGGGAGGCTCCGCCCACCGACCCCAACATCATCAGGAAGCTTCTGCGCATGGCCCCGTTGTGAACCGGTAGTAAAGGTAAGTAGAACCCAGCCCTGACTTGATTGTTTTCTTGCAGACTTTCATTACCCAAACTAGGTAACATAATCAGTGCTAGATAGGGTGCTGTGCAGGTTGTCTTTTGTTTGACTGCAGTTTGGACCTCTGGCAATTATGAGGAGTGTGGAGAGCAATGACTACGCCTGGATCTGTGAGGCTCTTAATACCTCACTGCATCCTTTTCTGAAGAAGCCATGAAGTGATCCTCAATAACTATTGGCCAGTCTCCACCCTACCCTCTTGGGGGAAAATTGTTGAGATAGCAGTGGCAGATTCCTATGTAGCACTCTAGAAGAAACAGATTATCTGCATCTTTTTCCATCAAGATTTAAAGTCCAGATATGGGAAGGAGTTAGCTTTGGTCTCTCTCCTGAATTACCTTTCTTGGGACTGGATGGAGGTTGTACACCTCTCCTAGTCCTTTTAAACTGTTGAGGGTACAACTTCCCTCTGCATAGTAGGCAACAGACTGGACAGCAAAGAGATACGTTGCTGATTAAACACACAGATACTCACAGACTCTGAACGGTGAAAAAAAAACATTTTTTACTCTTAGTGAAAAAACAAATTTGGTTTCTCAAAACAATGATAACACATCTTCGAATAATCACTCTCCAACACAAAACATAGTTTGCTTACAGTTCTCTTCAATCACACACAGTCCCTCTTCAGGAGATCAATCATCAAATAGCAGGAGCAGGAGCTCCGGGCTTCCTGTCTACTTTTATGGCTGCCTGATAATAGCACAGCCAATCATTCTTCTTATATCATTTAAAGTCACAAACATAGTTTTTCTATATATTACCTACCCAACTGTAGGATAAATATCCAACATAAACCTCTTTGCAGTTTTCAATACTATCAATCACAGTAGCTTGTATGAGGTTGGAAACTGGAATTAGTGCTGTTCCAGTATGTCTTCAGTAGATGATTCTAGTCCAAGGTAGTGATAAGAGGTTGGGATTAATTATCATCTGTATGCTGATGATTCACAGTTCATACATCACCACTCCAATCTCTGTGCCAGGAGAGTGTAAAGATCTTCACTGATACCAGTGGTATCTCTAGATAAGCAAGCACTACTTGTGAAGGAGCAGGTTCAGTTTGGGAAACATTTTGGATTTATAACCCCTGTTTGAACAGTAGATAGAGGCCATGGCTGAAAGAATCTTTACCCAGCTTTAGCTGGTGCACAAGCTGCAGCCTTATCTAGGGTAAAGAGGACCTAACCGATACCCTTATTACAGTACTAACTGGATTAAAAGCCTTAAAATACTATTCTCAGCATTGTTTTTGTATGTAATTTAAGATTGGTTCTATGCCAATTCTTTTTCTTATGATCTCATTTCTGATTTTATCTCTTTTGGTCACTCCACCAGCTTTCCTTAAAGGTCTCATTTCCGTGGTGACTAGCTTTCATTTAAGTTTTGCTGTAAGTGTCCATGTTTGGTACTGATAACATAGGGTGGGGATGAATATGCTTTGTATGAGAAGCTTCTTTGTGCTGATCGATAGTGCCTTATATTGTAGGAGTATTTTAAACCAACAACTGCCTACCATTACATCTCAGCATGTGATGATGTGTTGTAGAAGGGACAGATTTGACCTTTCTATTAACCAAGACACAGCTAAGCACATGTATAAAGCCCAGCTTGTGAAATACTAAGCTTAGCAACTATATTCATTTGCCACTTTACCCATGGTTAACTAAGCCAGGGGTCCCCCCAACCTTTTGAACTTCAGGGACCACTAAATTCATAATTTTAAATCTTGTGGACCACTAATATGATCTGCCTAATGATCGGCTGGGTGGGCATGGCTAAGTGGTCATGTGACTGAGTGAGTGTGGCCATCTCAATGTCACTCACATTGAGGGGCGCTTCGCCGGCCTCTACTTGCCCCTCCCCTCCCAGCCACTCCTTGCCTCCCTGCCTGGGCTCCTTAGGCCCCCTACAGGAAGCAGTTGTTGGAGCTAAGCAGCCACCACGAGAAAGAGTTGGCAAAACAATTGGCTTAGTTCAAATTGGATCTGGCCAAGAAGAAGGCTCATCAGAAGCACCTCACTGAGGACTATGAGCATAGGCTTTCCAAGCAGAGAGAAGGCCTGCGGGAGTGCAAGGCCAGGTGCCAGTGCCTAGAGGCTCAACGGGCTGAAATGGCCAGCCAGTTCCAGGCCATGATGCAGTCTCACTGGAACAAGGCCCTCCGGTTCTTTGCCACCAGCGGCACTTCCCTCCAGCCTTCGTCCAAAGCCCCACACCAGGAGGCCGAAGCAGACCCAAAGTCAGAATTTCTGCCCCCCTCCGACCTACACAAAAAGACCCTGAAGGGGGAGACTCTCTACAGCAACACAAGCATTCATTGCACGTATCTGTCCCAGGGGCTGTAGTTTGAGGACCTCTGATTTAGTGCAATATAAAAAATGCAAGTAATTTTTCTGCGGACCACCAAAATTTTCTCATGGATCACCAGTGGTCCACGGACCACCAGTTGGTGACCGCTGAACTAAGCCATGGTTCACATGAAAAATTCTGCCTTGAATGAACCAAAGAGGTTTGAACAATTAGGCTAAAACACATTGGCTAGTCTGTGAATAATTGGATTGTGTGAATACAGCTATTTGGTAAGTTCAGGTTTCAAAATTACAGAAGTTATTCAATTCGTTTAAGAAGAATTAATAAGATGGCATACAAGAAGATCAAGGCAATATCTTCTAGCTACACTTACAAGAATTCCTAAGCTAATTTTTGTATTTTACATAAAATATATACCGGCTGGGGTAAAGAGAGATAAATGAGACCCATTCAGAGATAGAAATGAGCAAGTAGAGTATTTCAAAGCAAATGAAGATAAAAGATGTACTACGCAATGTCCTAGGCAAATGTCCCCATTTAGGTTGTGTTCCAGAAGAAGCACTGAGTCAGGAGGAAGTGGGAAATCATTCTAGTCAAAATATATTGAAGTATTTGTGAGATGTTTGATATAAACTGAGCATTGCAGGAGATGAATTAGGACTGTGTAGGAAAGAGAAGAGCCACAGAGAACAATGAATCTAAGGTGAAATTTTCATCTGCTAAATGCTTCCTCACTATAATCCCCCCCCTCTCCCTCCCTCTTCTCTCTTCTCTCTCTCCATGCACTATGATAAATCTGTTTACTTGTCTGTTGAAGCGTCTGTGGGACAGTTGGTTGTAATAACTATTCCTGGACTAGAAATAGTAAACTCACAAAAATATGATTTTATTATGTGAGAAGAAAGGCCAGCTAAGGCCAGGTGGAAATGGACATGGAGTAGGAGTAGCAGTCCACAGAGTTGGCCCTCTCCACATGACTAGGGATACCACAAAGAATATTGGTAGGTCTCTCTGATGTTGACATTGGATTGCTTGGAAATGTGACATCTTGAAATGTATGGAATTCTTACTTTATATCAATGCAGTGAAAATTAGATAACACTATAAATACTAGGATGATGGGAATAGTGCCCTAAGCAGACAATTCTGCAAGCCTGGGAAACCAATATTAAGGATTTCTAAGAAAAAGAAGAACTGAATAATAGTGCAGCTCTCTTCTCTTCTGCCCTAAAGCCTATGTATATTTCACAAAAATCAATAAAGCACAGAAGTTACCCCTTATTGAATCAAGCCCCTGACTCATTTAGCTCAATGTTGCCCATACTAAATTTCTAGAAATTATGCCTTTCAATTCCTCTTGACAGTCCCTGTTTTAACAGCAAACCTTCCATTGCATTAACAATTGATTGGTTGAACTGCAGGCAAGCAACAGGGAAATAATGGAAGCGTTGTCACTGCAATGCAGAAGGGCTAGGAGAAATAATGAGACAGCATTTCTGAAGACAACTACAGAAAAGAAAAAGGGGGTACAATAGAGTGAAAAGCTGTGCCTACTGGCTAATTCATGGCCACCCCACACCCATTCCAACTTTGACCCTGCAGGATAAAAGGCTGTCAAGAAGACAAACAAGAAAAGGGCCAAGGTGAGTTCTGTCATCAGGGCAAGAGGTTGAGTCAAAAAATGTAATGGTAAATGAATGATCTTGGGACACAAGGAAGAGCCACAGACTGGACAACTGGCATGTAAAAGATTTCTCCATCCACAGAAAAGGAGGAGGCATGAGAAGTATTTCAGACGAGACCTTCCCTAATTTTCCAGAAAGTAAAAGAAATCTAGTATCCCACCTTCATAGAAGAGATTGGTACTCCCCATTCCAGCAGAAGACTCCACCTCTCAAGAACTGCACTAGTTGCTATCCAGACAAAATATCCATCTGGCTAACATTGTTGTCATAGCTAAGGAACAGATTGAAATCCAGATTACAGCTGCATGTACAAGACTGGAGATCTAAGTACAGATGTGCTTTGAGAGTGGTCCTCTGAACCTTTTGGGAGGAGTATTATAATCTTACCTGGAGATCCTGGGAAGATTGAATCTGAACTGTGATCCTTCCCTTTCAAATCAATAATAAGATGTTCCAACCCCAGTCACTGAACAACTGAGTTACTTTGGAGGTCATTCTCCAAAAATACTTAGTTTTAGTATTTTTGTTTTAGTTTAATATTTAGTTTAATATTGTTATATTTAGTTTAATATTGTTTTAGTTTAATATTTACACTTTATATTGTAGAAATATTCTACTTAGTGTGCCTCCAAAACTTAGAAAATGATAATGAAGACAACACAATTACTTAATTCACCCAGGATGTGGTTTCTCTGCTCACTTAAAGGCAGCCTAGCCAATATCTGAAATTCAGGGTTTTTCTCTACCATCTTTTTTATCTTCCATTTTTCTTCTACAGCTCATTTCTTTGAATATTTACCTGGAAGTAAATCCAAATGAGGTCACAGTGAGTGATGTCAAGATTTACAGCCAAAAAGCTTACTGACACTTTCACTGCCACTGTTGAGGGTGTTAAAGAAAGGATTAAAATAACAGTAAGGAGATAATGAATATTTCATGAATTTGTAATCTGTTGATATTTTGAACAGAATCCAGATTCACTATTTAATTGTAGAAATAAGCTTGTTTAGTCAGCTGGAAATAAAAATTGTTTGTGTACACATGTTCATGTATATTAGAAGTCCATCAGTTTTATCTTTGTTTCTTGTACATTAAATATTAAATATTGTCTGTAATTTGAAATACACCCTTCTCTGAAAACTTAAATGCAAATGAACTGCACAGTGTCACTGCAGTTGCCAGGCAACTAAAATTGGCCTTTGCAATGGAAAAGCCAATTATCAATAAATGTTGGCATAATGCTCCAGATGTAGCAATAAATTGTATGATTTTTCACTTGAAGAAAACATTATTCTGTATGATTGCTTTGTCTCTGAAATCTTTTGACACAAGATTTCTTGAATAAATTGGTGTCTTTGACCAAGAGCATGTTATCTTTATTAAATTCTGTTTTCAATGGCACCTGATTGGCTATTTTGAACTTTAAAATATAGCACTGGAGTACATGAGTTTTATTAGGGAATACAAATGTTGGTAATTCCAGCACAACTAAAGAAAAACCTTTTAGGAATCATTTTTTGTGAATTGATTCTGCTACTCTGAATTATCCCTAACTCTACTAATTTTAAAAACATATTCCATCATCATCCTGCCCATTGTGTAAAATAGCTATAATGCAAATGCTAAATATTGCAAGTGTTCATAATGTAATCTGCAAAAAACATGGTGATACTAAAATCCATTTTCAGATGCACTAAAGAAATACACATTCAGAGACATTTGTGATTCATTTATATTAAAGAATTATTCTTGGGACAATTTAATGCTAGCTCTCTATATTTTAGACTGAAGCAGTTGTCATGCTGATAAGAGTCCTCCATCTCTGTCAACGGATGCTTCTTCAGTGCTTGTAAAGGTGACATTTTTACTCTGTCATGCAGAAACATTCCCTTTCAGCTTCTCTATCAAATTTCATTCAATTCAATGAAAAATAATTTGCTTCTCCCTCGCTCCCTCCCTCCCTCTTCCCTCTCTCTCTCTAATATCAGGAAAATTATTATGGCTGTAATATGGGAGGAAGGGAGTTGCACTTGCACAGCAGCCAAAGTTTATGTGTGAATGTGTTTAATTCCCAAGAAAAACATAATTTAATCTCCTCATGGACTTTTTTTAGATGGATTAGTCTAGACATTCAAGGGAAGCATTAGGGTGGTATGACTACGGTACAAAGCATCTCCACTATTTTGAATGAAATTCTCAAAAACTTTTTCTTTTCTACCTAAGATAAGGCAGAAAATGGAAGAAAGAAAATGGAAACTTCTTTGGCAGGGGAAGAAAATGTTTGAGAAATTCCAAAGCAAATTTCAATTCACCATTAGTTTTACCATCCCATGGTCTAGGATACAAAAGAAAAATGCCCTGCCTACTGGAAAAACTGAACAATTCTATTTTCTACATTACAGACTTTTAGAGCCTATTGGAAAAAATGAATAATTTTATTTTATATGTTGCAGACTTTTAGATACTTGAAGACTGCTATCATTCTTTTCTCCAGGCTAAATATACATAATATCTCTAATGATCCCTCATATTTCTTTCTTTCTTCCAGGCCATATTGGCTGCTATCTTCTGGACATGCTCCAAACTGTCCATGTTCTTCCTAAAATATGGTAACAGAAACAGACGTAATAATCTAGGGGCAGTATGACCAACATACAAGAAAAAAGAATTTCAGGTAGTTGATTACGACCACAATTGAGCCAAAAATTACTGTTGCTAAATGAGACGTTTGTTAAGTGAGTTTTGCTGGTGACCTTCTACCGCTGCACTATAGAGAGTATCTTAACTTACTGCACCTGTGTATGGTTTGCTAATTGCACAGTGGCAGATAGGACAGTGCTCCAGAGGATTAACACCATTGCCCAGAGGATCATTGGTTGCCCTCTCCCCTTCTTGGAAGAGCTTTTTACCTCCCACTGCCTTAAGAAAGTTGAAAATATACTTAAAGATCCATCTCATCTTGGTCACCCTTTTTTTGAACTATTACCATCTGGCAGACGGTACAGGACAATAAAATCAAGGACAAATAGGCTGAAAAACAGCTTCTATCCCAGAGCAGTAACTATGTTGAATTCTACTGTATAGTGCAATATTAATGCAGTATCAGGGGTTTTCAATTCAATTGTGTAGAATATAAAGGATGTATGTTTTTGTTTTATTTTTTTATAGTTTTCTTAGGTATGATGTACACTGAAGATGGCATTTAATTTCGTTGTACGAGGTGCAATGACAATAAAATAAACATAAACTTTGCTCCGTTTTACCAGCTTTTTTGCCGCAGTTGTTATGTGAATCATTGCATCCATGAATGTGGTAACAGTATTGAAATATGGTAAAGTTACAGGTATAGATGTGTAACTGAAGAAATATTAAAATATGGTCCTGGAACATTTTGAAGTGTCTAAGCTGCTTATTGGATGTAAATGGCTGCACCTATGCCTGACAATTGAAATAATGCCATTACTGTTCCTATTTACAAAGGGGAAGAAGAGGGAATGAAAAAAAAATACAGCCTGGCAAGGGAGAATTATGATCAAAACACCTTCAGTAATTACCATTACTCCAAAATCTCTCAGTCACTGTTAGATCTGATCCCATCAGTTTCAGGGGTGGGTTCTACTTACTTTTACTACCAGTTTGCAACGGGAGTGCAGCATGCACGCGCGCTCTTCTGCGCATGCACAGATAGTCAATTGTGATGTCCGGGTGGGTGGGCGGAGCCTCCCACCGCTTTTACTACCAGTTCTAAAGAACCGGACAGAACCGGGAGCAACCCACCACTGATCAGTTTGGATGAGTAGTTAGGATTTTAGGCAAATAAAAATGGTTATGCATAAGTTTATGGTTCTATTATGTAATTTGAAAGTGAGAGCTAGGTCAGGAAAACCTTAAAGTACATTGAATGCAGAGGGAAATGGATTATTTTAGAAATATGTATGGTAAAACAAGAGATAAGAGTTGAATTTAAAGAGCAACAGGCAATGTATGAAGTGATGTGTGGACATGATAGAACCAAGAACATATTGCAAAGATATAAAGGTATAGAGAAGCATAGGAAATTATGTTAGTGTAAACTAGATTAAATTCTATTTTTATTTTTTCTCTTATGCTTTTAAATTTGCTTACTCATTCTTCATTTCTCCTTTTCTAAATTGAGTATTATGCAGTTTAATGCTGAAGTGAATGCTCAGTATAATTTGGCAGGATAGTAGAAGCATGAATATGTTCACGATAGCTTTGGTACTATAAATTACTGTATACCTATGTCCATGTGTGCATCTTCCCTTAAGCACTTTTTTACCCATTTAAAAAAAACTTGAAGTTGTTTTGATGGATCCTGCTTATGATATGTTGCTATGATTTTACACAGTTTTTTTTTTTTAATTTGATTTATATGCCGCCCTTCTCCGGAGACTCAGGGGGGCTTACAATGTGCTCAGCAATAGCCTGTTTATGTGGGACCCCATATTTTGCACTTCTTAAATTTTTCAGTAAAATATTTTAATCTGCACCACATGAGATTATGGCTGTAACATATAAAGGTAAAGATGCCTTTGCTCTGTTGGACAAAGATATACCATTTCTATGAAGCACTAGTTAATATTAAATGCACATAATAATAGTATATGGAGATTGGATGTAAAATAAATGGATATATGTACTATAAATCCAGCACTGTTTTGCATTCCTGATTCCTCCTTGCCTAGAATGACAAAAATTTCTCTCCTGATCATAATTCCATGTCCAGAGAATGATAAAATGTTATTTTCCCCAACTAACTTAGAGATTGTCTTACTCAAGCTCTGTGTTGTTGTGACAGATGGGATGGCACATATCTCACATTCCTGTTGGTGATTGGAAGTGGCAAAGGAAGCATCACTCTTTTTGCTTCTGACTATCTCATCAGGGGAAAGTGCTGATGCACTAGAATTAATGTGGCATTTGATTTAGGAAGCAACATTTCTAATCATTAAATATAGCTCTGGGAGTCAATCTGGTTGAACATTTAGAGGTAAACATTTCATCCTCATTTTTGTAAAAAATCTAAAATCAATTTCAATGGGAGGAATCTGTCTTTGGCAGGAGATAAAATAGACCTTAGCTTTCAAATACAAGTACATGTTTAATACAAAATAAAGAAAAATGAACAAATTGGACAAACATAGTTTAAAATTGTTGTTTTTATAATTTCCCAGTAATAAATGTAGCTAATGGAATATGAGAAATACATGTTATCACATTACATGCTGTTGAATACAAAAAGATATATCTGAGTAGTGTAAAAAGAATGATTTGGGCTTCAAAAATTTCAGGGGAAGGCTCTTTATAATTTAATTATATGTAAACTTGATCAAATCTTGGATGTTGTGTATGCAGTGGTGGGATTCAGCCAGTTCACACCACTTTGGGAGAATCGATTGTTAACTTTCTGAGCAATTTGGTGAACTGGTTGTTGGAAGACATCATTAGGGCAAAGAACTGGTTGTTAAATTGTTTGAATCCCACCACTGTGTGTATGCCTTAAACAGATTATGAAGCTATTCAAACTTGGGTTTCTTACTCTCTTACTTTTATCTGAATATGGATCTAAGAACCGGTTTCAAGATAATCCTCTTTCTGCAGTACCTAATGTCGGTGAAAGAGATGCTGGATTTCTCCCCCCCCCTAATTATAAGCACCATCTCTCAGCACCGCCCTGCTCTTTCTTATGACTGCCTGCCGGTCCCTTTAAATAAGTGAGGCAGGATATACTGTGAAATAAATCCCAGCTAGGTGGCAGCATCGAATTGATACCGATATAGAAAGCTAAACAGGGCGCTTCTGATCTGATGCTAAACATCAGACTTATATATGGTTTTATTATATTTATTTACTTATTAGACATAAGTAAATCTAACGTCTAGCGCATATGACTCCGGGCGGCGTACACAATGAAAACATAAAGCTAAGCAGTCTGGAGAATTCACACACAACCATTAAAAACCAGTTAAAACCAATTAAAAACTATTATTTCATTATTCACACACAATGTCAGGATCCTAGCTATGTGCAAGCAGGCACCAACGGTTGCAAACGATGCTCAACCCCAAGCAAAAATCTAAAATCATTTTCGATAGGAGGAATTTATTTATCTCGCCGACGAAATAAAACAAATCTTAACGCTCCAATACAAATACATGTTCCGTACCAAAAAAAAACAACAAAAAAACCCTAAACAAGCTATGTTTTAAACACAACGGAGCGCGATCCCTTTTCCGCAGAAACCCATTTTCTTCGCGTTTTCCGAACAGCGTTAATTTTCACCGAGAGGAATTTAGGTCTTCGCGAGCCACCGTCTGAGCCTTGCCAGTCACGTGGCTCCGGATCAGCTGATCAGGATTCGAGGGCTGCCGGAGAAGCTGCGATCGGCAAAATGGAAGGGACGCTGGAGTCGCATTTGGAAGATACGTAAGTGACGCTAAGGACGGCGCTCCTGCCCGCGGGACGTGAACGACCGGCAGGTTCTCTCGCTCCTTTTAAAGAAGGGCAGCCGGCCTGTGGTTGGTGGGGGTGGGGTGGGCTGGGGGATGGTTTCTTCTCTGGCCGGTTCAACGCTCACCCGTGCCGTCTCCTTTTTCCTTAGTATGAAGAATCCCTCCATTGCGGGAGTCCTCTGCACCGATTCTCAGGGGCTAAATTTGGGCTGTAAGTAGACACTTTCCGGGGACAGAAGCCTCCTTCTCACCCCGCCAGAAGCTCTGCGCGTATTCCAAATCCGCTTGTCTTCTCCTTCCTTCGTTTTTAAACACTTTAGTCCAGTGGTGGGATTCAGCCAGTTCGCACCAGTTCGGGAGAACCGGTTTTTAACTTTCTGAGCAGTTTGATGAACTGGTTGTTGGAAGAAATCATTAGGGCAGAGAACCTTGTTGTTAAATTATTTGAATCCCACCACTGCTTTAGTCCCCATGCCATTTCAAGCGCTGCACCTTCGTCCCTGCGCTTCTCAGTTCTTGCTTTATTTTGAATTTCGATTAAAGCCTTATACAGCAGTGCTTCCTCTCTCCCCCCAGTCTAAACTACTCTCTTGGAAGTAGTTTCGTGATAATTTAGGATGTACCGGTAATCCTCGATTTACGACCACAATTGAGCCCAACATTTGTGTTGTTAAGTGAGACATTGGTTAAATTGAGTTTCGCCGCATTTTACAGCCTTTCTTGACACCGTTGTTAAGTGAATCACTGGTTGTGATGTTAGTAACCTGGTTGTTAAGTGAAGCTGGCTTCCCCATTGATGTTGCCTGTCAGAAGGTTGCAAAAAGTGATCACATGACACACGGACACGGACACAGCAACTGTCATAAATATGAACCAGGTGCCAGGCTTCTGAATTTTGGTCACATGACCATGGGGATGCTGCAAAGGTAATTGTGAAAAATGGTTATAAGTCACTTTATTCAGTGCCGTTGTAACTTTGAACGGTCACTAAATGAACTGTTGTAAATCGAGGACTACCTATATTAGATTATTTTTTTGGCTGTGAGAAGTAAAAATGAAATAGGGCAGCATAGTTGGATGGAGAATTCTGGGAGTTGAAGTCCACAAGTCTTAAAGCTGCCAAGTTTGAAGACCTCTGAAATAGGGTTTATTACTCGGTTTTCCCATACTCCCCCCCCCATCCCCTTTAACTGCTTTTTTATTTTTTTACTTCTGCCCAAGCAGTCCCCTTGGTGGCTGAGTTCTCTCATTTTCACATGCATCCATGCTCTCTTTCTCTTTTTGTTTAGAAATTCTAACAGAGTCCACAAACCTGGCTTATATGGGCCTCTTGCTATTAGCCTCCTTTAATCCCTGCTAACAAATGAAATAGCAAGTGGTGTTTTGTTTTTGTTTGTTCTTTTAAATTCTGGGAATGCCTATCCAGAATTTTGACATCTTATTCTCTGGCAGCGATGAAGAATCCAAGCTAGAAACGTGGCAGTGATAATCACAGCTTATTAAACTTTTTTTGCCACTCAACTCTCAGCAACTGGAGGAAGTTCACAGCAATCAAAGAAATTACAATTAAACCAATTAAGCCTTAAAAAATAAAGATAAAAGATGCAATCATGATGCGGTGTGTAGTCTCACTGTCCCTTGCCAAAGGCCTTCATGGCTTTTCTGGGCAACAGCAGAGAGAGGGTCATCTAGATCTTGGGGGCAACCTCATCCCAGAGGGCAGGCAACAGCTACAGAGAAAGGGAACTTCTGAGGTTCTGAAAAATCACATTGTTTAATTGAAGGAACCCAGAACGTGCCAACACTATAGAATTGAATTTGCCAGGAGATGTTATGGGAAGCAGGTGGTCCCTCAAGTAACCAGGCTCTATGCCATGTAGGGCTTTATAGAAAACAGTTCTTTAAATTGCATTTGGAAGCAAACCAACTAGTGGGTTTGTGAAGCAGAGGTGTTAGATGGGCATGCTGAGGCATGAGTGGCTGTCTGAAGGCCCACCCACCCCCATCTAAGAAAGGGCCTTAGTTTTGTTGCAGCAATTTGTATTTGCAAAACTACTGAGCCAACTGAATTTTAGTCAGCATGTTCTTAGTTTCTGATTCACTGTCGTTATGCAGATCCAGCAATTGAGTGTATTGTATGAATGTTGCTCCCATCATCTGCATATCAGGGGTGAAATGCTCCCGGTTCAGACCGGATCGCCTGATTCGGTAGCGATGGCGGCGGGTGGTTCAGAGAACTGGTAACAAAAATCCCTCCCCCCCCCATGCCCAGCTGAGCCGCACGATCATCAGACGCTTTTTTAAAAATATTTTTAAAAGCATTCTTCCTAAAGGATAAGAGGAAAGCACCAAGATGCTTGGAGCTTACAAAGGAGACCAAGAGGTAATCTTCCTCACCTTTGGCTTACAGTTGCCAAAATTAGCAACTCCACATTAGACAAGCCTTTCCATCCCTCTGCTAGACCCAGAATCTAGTTAATAATTGTAAAGCTGTAGCAAATAAGTGACATAATAAAAGCCTTGGTCATATCCAAAAGTCCAACTGTTTCAGGATTTTATTAGTCAACCAGTTTCTGAAAATGTTATGTAGCTGTATCAGTATCAGCTGCACTTTGACTTTGCAACTACCGGTAGTAACTGGACATATTGTCAGAAATCCAGACAATTCCTGCAATTTGCAGTTAATTATTTGGGGAGAATGTTTATTCTTCTTTATTGCTAAATACAGAACATTTTTCTTTTGAATGATGCACAGTTATCTTCTAGGTCGTGGCACCCTTTCAGATGAGCATGCAGGTGTAATATCTGTTTTGGCCCAGCAAGCAGCAAAATTAACTTCTGATCCAACAGATATTCCTGTTGTATGTCTTGAATCAGACACTGGGTAAGCATAATTAATACAGTTTTAAAGACCAATGTATGATTCCATAAATATTGATGGATTCCAGTCCATTACAAGGA